>NC_066316.1:18074140-18386640 GCF_022539315.1 Serinus canaria | reverse complement strand
AGGACAGATCCATCACTCAGCCCTTTGCCTCTATTTTAAACTGTGAAGCTTCTCATTTTGATTTAAGGTCAGGCTGTGCTTACAGCTGTTCTGCACCATACCAGGAAGGACAGCGTGAGGCCAGGGATTTCTGGGCAGCTAACGGCTTTAGGAGGAGTGATGGACACACTCCCAGGTTAATCATGCAAAAGCACTGATGCCAGGTCCCCACAGAGGGCAGCTCCTCAGCAGGCAGATGGGAGCAAGGTTCAGCGGGTAACAACACTGTACAGCACAGGACAGATCATTCTGGGGAAAGATTCTGTACACTCAGTTTATTTATTTCAGTATTTTACAACCTAATTTGATTCCTCTTGACCAAGGGCAAATTCCCTCCTGCCAACCATGGCTTGCCAGCATGGCTGTTTCTAATCGTGGTCTCCACCGGCACCATTTTTTATTTTGCCACCTGCCACTGTGATAAATGAATGTGATTCGTGCTAACAATTGTAACTATATCAATATTTTAGAAAATATTTGTTAAAAAGTAATAAAGGAAAAGGATATGTAGTTAGCGTCACAAAACAGATGTTTTCAGATGTTCATGAGAAAATAGGATGCAAGATGTAGTTTGAGATAAGTAACATCCCAAACATGGAATAGGTCTTGGGATAATTAGAGAGTTGGCCTCGAAATGTACAAAATTGAAATGATTCCAAGTATCTATGAAATAATAAAGCTTATTTTTGGAATATAATGCTGGCTTCTATAACACTATAAGACTTGGGGCACATGCACAGCCTGCCAGGTTATTCAGAGGACAGCGAGGAAGCCTGCTGGCCTTCCTCCAAGAAGACCACCAAAGAGCCAAAAGACCTCTTAGCAACAACAGGAGCATGCGCAGCACAGTATAGTGATATAGATTTTGACAATCTAAAATAGAAGGAGATTTATGGGAAAATATTGATGAATATGTATTAGCATACAGTACATAAGTTGTGTTTGGATCCTTTTGTCTTTTGTACGTGAGGCAGGGTAGGAAGCCCTCCCTGTACCCCGATCGATTGATTTTTGCTTACGCTTCATCCGAACCACTGCCAAATTTCTTTTTGTAACTACTTGATTATATTTGATTGTATTATTTTATCTCAATTAAAACTGCTGCCAAATTTTAAGTTTGTGGTTAATAAAGTAGACATGGACCTCATTTATCATTTATAACACCACCATCTGAAATCAGGATTGCAGGAGGTTTATGGTGGACAGTTTCCTTGCTGATGAAGCCCACACTGAGCAAGGGAACTATAACAACAGGAGGAGGATATTTTATCTGAAGCCAGAGCTTGATGCACCAGACTCTTCTCCAGGCTCACCTCCGAGCACTGCCTTTTCTCAGTCCTGCCTGAAGGGCAGACACATTGCCAAAGGCTCCCTGTTCAAATCCACCCAGGGTTTCACAGACTTGATAAACTCTGCTGCTGCTATGACCAAAGGACATAATCAAACCAATCTTGACTACTCTAAGAGCAGCCTGCTGAGACTGAATCACCACAGGTGGCATGAAAGCCATTTGAATCCAACACCACAAACCCCGTTCCCCATGTAAATAAGCTTTCCTGCCAAACTACTCTTAAAAACCAGGACTAGCAGACCTTAATTGCCTTCTTTATGTTTTTTCCAGACTATGTAGTGTGACAGACTTTGATCTACTCCAAAATGTTCTTTATAATCTCTTTTCTGATTAAACCAGGGGAAAAAAGATGTGACAATTAAAGTAAACCCATGAGAGCACAACCCACCAGTACTTGGACCATATTTCATCTCAGTTTTGTGAAAATGCAGCAAAGCCCTGCAAAGTAACTTTTCAGCACTTCAGAATCAAAAGTAGATTATGCCAAGACAAATATCCTTTTAATCAGGTCCTTTCCCCGGTAGTAGTTTTATTTTTGGAAAAGAAAAAAAGCATTAAGAAATTGTTTTAAGAAATTGCCAGCAATTAAAATGACAACTGGACATAAAGCAGTTCAAAAATCAGATTTCTCCATTTTCAAGATCCAGATATACTCCCTCCAAACAATAGTTTATCCCTTTTCTCAGATAAAACTATTAAAGCAGAAATCCTAATCTCCAGATGAAATGAAAGTTTACAAAACACCAAAAGGAAAATTTTACTTGAGATAAGGTAATTCTTTTAAATTGCAGTGAACATGTATTTTCAAAGCAAGAAAAACAAAACCAGAAATCCTTTGCAAATGTTAACATTTTCAATTTTCCCACTTTTCTTTTGGGAAGAGAAGCAATAGCTACATGATGAACTGACCTGAGTGCTTGTGCTTCTCTGGTCTACATCTTCCTCCTTCAAACATAAGGACTTTCAGACACAAAACACTCTCAAAAATCTGCATTGCTCTTATTGAACATTTGATCATAAGGCTAGAAGCTTGTAGTTCATAAATACAGATCTTTGTCAGACTCTACTGACTAGCTAAAGCTTCATTTGCTTCAGTACAAAAGGTATTACCCTGCAAAAAACAGATTTAAAAACATGGCAGTGTCTTTTGCTGTGGAAGACATCCAACTCTGTGGACCGTGAACATTCTGCTACCATGAGCCAGACTCTGGAGTAAATGCAGTCACCCCATGCAAACAGCAAAACACAGGAGACGTTATTGTGGGATAATTGCCTGTCATAATCCAGCTGGACTATCAGCTCATGGCATTTACCTCAAGCCTATAAAAAATTCTCCGACTTCACCAACAGATACACTGATTTTGATCTCCAAAGATAGATTAAGCTAAAATTCATCCTCTGGCTAAGCAGGTACTCATGATTTGAGAACAAGATAAAATGTCCACAATTTCCATGGTGGCTGATCCCAGTGGCCAACTGCTTTCTTATCTCTTTATGCCTGATGTTCACTCTGCTGAATTCAGCTTCCAGGTACTGGCCCCTATTCTACCTTTTCCTCATTGCTTTCCCCCCAGTTACCATCCATCACTATCCTCAGAACTCCCCTTCACTTCTGATCCCTTTGTCAAAGCTTGGTTCCTGGATTTCACCACAAGAAGGCATGTTCTCTAGCCCCAGCCCTAGATTTGTGGCCCTCTTCCAAAATGTTACAAGTTTATTTCTTATTTTTTGGTTAAACCGCACACAGATCCATTGCAGTCTGTGCCCACTGCTCAGTGAGGACTAATGGGATTCACCTGGGACCTGACAAAAGCTCCAAAACACCCTAACAAAAATTAACTTACAGGAGATTTATCTGCAGAGTCTTCCTGCTTGTCACACACTCACCACAGGGGACACCACCAGCAAATCCAGCTCCTCACTACAGAGGCAAATGTATTTCTGCTGGGACTTCTGCAATGCAAAAGTACAAATGACCCTCAGATATCACCTCTCACTGGTACCCAATAGCACCTCAATATAATTTTACGTTTTTCCTTACTTCCCATATTTTCAGCTCTTCCAGATTTTCACTGAGTCAGTTTTGATCCCCTCAAATATTTGAAAACAAAGAAATACTAAGGCCCAGCATCTTCCATGAAAAAAAAAAAAAGAAAAAAAAAGTGCAGCTGTATTGGAGGGAGGGAAGAGCAAAAGGAATACTCAGCCTCTTCATTGAGCCAAAGACAGAGCAAGTTCAACCTTCATCAGACCCCAGAAAAATCCACTGGTAATAGGATAGAGTCTCAGTCAAGGAAACACTACATTTGGCATCCATGCTGAGAGAGGTACCAGAGAACAAAGCCACAAGGCCCAAACACCAGATTTAGTCCACTGCACTGATAGCTTCCAGGAGATGGTTTTGGTTTTTTAAATTAATATTTATTATTATTTAAATAAGGGTTGGATAATGGAGGAACCACAAACTTAGGACCCTCAGAGCATCCTCCACTGTAATCGGGGCCCTCCAGCTCTCACAGGTGGCAGGGCTGGTACAGACAACTTTTATAACTCATTAGTAGCATCTCTCTCTAACAAACTTTAAAACCAAGCAATTACTAATCCCAGAAAAACCTGGCAGATTCGTCAACCTCAATCCTACACAGACTGGGTTGCTTACACTGCACCCAAGGTGATTTTGGTTTGCTAATTAAACAAGACAGAAGTATTACAGAGCAAGGAAAGCAAAGAAAAATCTGTTCAACATAAGCAAATAACCACATTTCATGCATAACACACTCAATTGCATTAGTTTGGCACTGTTGAAAGAAAACAAAGCTCCAGATTTGGCTGCCCATGCCCCAGCAGTTTACACTAAACATCTAAAATAGAGGCTCAGCAGGTGAAGCCTCTGCAGATGTAATTTTGTCCCCAAATTTTCTAAGACATTAGCCATGTATCCAGTTAAACATAACAGCAACAGACCTTAAGCCTTTAAAAATTTTAATGCAAGGAGAAAATGGTTGGTAATAGGGCCTTGTATCACAAAGCCACCAGACACAGTAACTGTTTCCACATCACAATGCCAGTCCCAGCTTCACTCTCCAGGCCCAAATAGACTTCAGGAATCAACCCCCTCCCAACACCACTTACTGCCCTCCCACAGCCAGGCCAGCATTCAAGGACCTCTCAAGCTGCAGAGGTAAAACCCGGCCAAAATGAGCAGAGTTTGGGACAGAGGCCTTTCACCGAATGTTTTTTTCTGCTGGTATAAAAGAGCCTGGATGCATAAGCAGGTTTGAAAACATCAGGATCATAACAAGCCCATAACATCAAAATAATCTTGATGCCAGTAGTAAGTTTCAGTCAGATCAGACTGCTTGGTCACAAGCTCCAAAACTGAGATGATACTGCAAATAGTCAAAGATGAACAACCCAGTGGTTTAAAACACCTTGGCTTGTCACAGCTGTGACAGGGATGGGCAGTGAGACTTAATTTCCCTGCAAGCCTCATGTGGCTAGTGATTCCAGGGTTCAGGCAGCTGTTATTGAGCTGCAGATAGTGCCACTGCCTTCCAGCTCTTGCTTGGTTATATGAACTCAAATCTACCAAGGGAATAACCCCCTCTATGTTGCAGTCTAATAAATTTTGCTACAGCCTGTCTCCCTTCATAAAGGAGATGCATCCAACACAAACAGTGGAATTCTGTTCTGGAAGAGCTCAGTTCTGAGAAGACAAGGGGAAAAAAAGGCTTAAAAATCTGAATCCAGCACTGCTGGTTAGAGAGGGCTGAACAGAAGTGCATAAAGCTGGATCTGGAGGGTGGTACTGTGATGAAATTAGCTGCTCTCCCCACACAAAGTCTTTCTGGTCTTTATGTACAGTTTCCTTCAGGTTCCCTACACTCTGACTTAGAAAGTTAAAAAAAAAAAAAAAAGGAAGGTCTGTCACTGCTATAGGTGTAGAAAGCATAACTCAATGGCATTTTTTTACTTAGTCTGCAAAAGCAATATTTCTGTCCAACAGCAGTGGCCAGCACCTCGACCTGCACTGGCAGAGCCAGCAATGACCCTGCTCTGACACTGACTGGTGCTCAGCGAGTCCTTGCAGCCTCACACAACATTTATTCTGTTTTCCTAACCTGCTCCACAGAAGGAAGCAGGCAGTGCTGCGAGGGGCAGGGGGGCCAGAGGAGCGCTGCAGGGGTGGCAGGTGTCTCTCACGATTCCACACAATCTCTCACCAGGGATCCCTAATCCTGTCAGAGGCAATTTGTTGTCAATTTTCTGCAGTGCTCAAGTACCAATTTATCACAGGAAACACTTCCTCTCCAAAGTTTTAATTATTTCCATATATTTTGGGTAGGTGTGAAATGTGTGCAGGAGTGATTTACAGGAAGGAGAGCTGGAGAAAGGGAAGAATAGCGCAGGAAGCAGCACAGATCATCTCCAACACGTGACTGCTCCTTACAAATCCTGGCAGTGATCCACACCATTCGGTTTCTCCCACTGTAGGAGACTGCAGATGGTAAAGCTGCACTTAAGCATAACAACATTAATTCCTCTGCCTGCTCTTCTATCAGGCAGCTTCCTGTGCACAGGGTGGCGTTGGTCGCTTCCCCCAGGCAAACAGAGACAGGACTGGAGGACACAAGCTGCGTATGGGGAGGTTTAGGCTGTACATTGGGAAGAAGTTCTTCACAGAAAGAGTGATTGGGCATTGGAACAGGCAGCCCAGGGAGGTGGTGGAGTCACAGTCCCTGGAGGTGTTTAAGAAAGGACTGGATGTGGCATTCAGTGCCATGGTCTATTGACAAGGTGGCGTTCGGTCATAGGTTGGATACCATGATCTCAAAGGTCTTTTCTGACCTAGTTAATTCTGTGATTCCTTGAATCTGGGCCCAACTGCCACGTCTTAGACCCATGGAGATCAACTTTCCCTCTTTGCACTAGTTCATCATACCAATCTGGCCACCTTGAGGTGTCTTGATTTCCAGAATCAACTGTTTGGTGGCCTGTAAAGCCAGGTCACTAACACTGGGCAGCAAATTTACTGATCTATGGTAAAGCTGCAAGGACATTTACATACTGCCTCTTGCAGCAGAGTTAGAATGTTTCAACTACTGTGGGCAAGACTTGAGCAATCCCTGCAAAGAGACTTCTGATTTCATTGCCGTCATCAAAACTTACCGCGTCCCTTCTTCGTTACAATGTTTGGATGCTATTTGTCACAGCAAGACTTGATCATATTCTTCCAGCTTCAGGATTAATTTCTCCTCAAAATCAGAAACACAGAAAAGGAGACATGTCAAAAGAGCCCGATGAGTTTCCTAACCAGTGGGCTGGTGGATATTCTGGGTGGTATTTTGCACTCTTTAGCGAAAAGTACTTAAATACTTGAGCGTTAAAATCAGATGTGATAACTTTAGAAAGTGTGAGAAAAAGAGAACCTCATCACTCAACATGTTCTGCCCAGACTGAAAGTTCCACCAGCAGTCCATGAGAGCTTCTGAGACTTAGCATTTGAAAAATCAAGTTTCATCCTGGATTCCTAATTCCCAATTGGTTTCTGGCAATTTAGCATTGCTCTTACTTTTCTTACACAGTACATACTAACTTACAACTGGTTTTGTACTGACTTGGGTGTATCAGCCACTGTAATAGAGCTGATAAACTGCTTCTTTCATAGCATTACTTCAAATATGAACACATTACTTTAAGCTGGTATAATTTCTGTAAACAGACAGTTGTAAAATTGTCTGGAGAAGAATGAACTACCTACCCACTAGCACAGTAAAATTTACCCTCTAGGAAATAACAAAATTATCAGAAAGGACACAGAGTCATGGATGGTCCAGCTGCCCCATGGCTTCATGTGGTCAACAGATACAGTCTTTAGGAAGAATGACACCAGCTACAACATCCTAGAAGAATTCATTTTTGGACAAAGTGTTTTAATAATTGCCCAAACTATGTTAGAAATTAGTTCAGGGCTTGTCTGCACTCTCCAGTTTCTCCATTAACATCCCCAGTACATTGTTAATCTAATGTTCTATCCTGCCTGGAGTATGAGGAATATCTGAAATATTCTTGACTCCTCCCTGTCCAAAATAGAAATCAGAGGCTCTCAGTTACCACCCTGAAATTTGTAGAGGAATTTCTTTAATAAGCATAAATAAATAACGATTTTCCTATGGAAAATTCAATATATGGAAAAATCTAGACCACTCTGCCGTGAAAGCAAAGAAAGAAATAAAACAAAACCCAACCATTCACGAGGAGATGCCTCACTAAAATAAGTAAAACCAAGATTATTGTCAGTAATAGATGATTTAGAAGGTTTCTAAGTAAGAGATTCCAGGACTGGGCAAGATTTGCCTCCTTCATTACAAAAATCACTTGGAAAAAGAGTGCTTCTTTCAACATCATTATCTTGAATTAGTTACTGTGTCCACTTAAGACTCTTTCAATCACATTTTTCCTTCACTCAGTCTGAAAAAACCCAATTTTTCATAATCCACTTCAGTATTCTTCCTCCTCCTCAGAGCAATTCACCATTCCATGCTCCCAAAATGAAGCCAGGAACTGGTCTGCAATGTCATGTCTCTCTCAGTAATGGTGATATAAAAAGAAAAAATAAACCCTGGGGCAAAAGACTATTAGTTGCTCCCATATCTTTACTGGCAGAATAACTGGCTGCACTGTAAGCCTGGCCCTACTTGATTTTGCTATCTGTCACTTCTGTGGCAGGTTACAATTACTTTCCCCTTTTCCTTCTCTCTGTCCCATTGTCCTACATTTTCCTTTCACCTGGGTTTCTGCCATCACCCCTTCCTACCAAAGTCTAGTACTATGCTGCCAAAATTCACTTCTTCCTTCAACTTGTCTCCTCTCTTACTGTACCATACAATAAAATACCACAGGACGAAGGATTTTGGGAGAGAGAGGCAACAAATGAAGTCACAAATGGAGCAGTGTCTGATAACAAATGAAGGCACAATGGAGCAGTGTGGGAGGCAGGAGGGAAGCACAGTGCCACTGATGCAGAAGGATCAGCCAGGTTCCATGGGAAAGCTGAACAACAGTGATGTGACTTAGCACAATGAGGGCACTTCCAGAGGGCAATTAAACATTGTAAGAAGAAATAGTCTAGCCTACTTCCAAACTTCTCATCTCCTCCACCTGCACTCCTAACTAGCATGAAGCAGAAATTGTTTTAACTTGGAGGTAGGTGAGAAAGAGGATTTTAAAGTTGGAGCTGAGCAGCAGCCAAGTTCAGGGTGCCATTTGCCTGCTGGGCCCTGATAACAACAAGCTAAGCCTCTGAAGCACAGCTGCAGGGATCAGCTTGGCTGACATCACAGTCAAGGTCTGTGTGTGCAGCAGGACTCAAGGCATTGAGCTCCTTGCCTGCTTCAATATCATTAGGACTTTCAGGGAAGGGAAAGTATCTTTCTCGTGACGGGAAAAAAAAGAAATTAAAAATGCACAGGGGTTTGTTCCCCACAGCTGACAACAGGAATCTGTAGGAGGAAACAGAAAAGGAGGTTTCGGTTCTGGTTCTGTAGGGGTTATCAGGTTTCAGAGCTGCCAAGTGAGCAAATTTAACTCCCACATCCCTACAACCTGAATGTGAGCAAAACTGGTTTTGAGATGGGAGGCTGCAGAGGAAGGAGAAAGAGGCCGAATTACCATCACTCTACTGAGCCCAGTGGAGAAGAACATGAATGGATACTGCTGTATTCTGTGACCTGTACTCTCACTGTCCTTTTATTTATTAACAGCCTGCCAAAAATAAATCTTGCAGAGCAGCAACATGGGCTCTTTGAAATTTGCCTGCATTTTGGACTCACCAGTACAGCACTCATGGCACAAACACACTCCCAGAGACAGGACAGGAGGCAAATCAGTAACGCCCATGGTGTGACCCATGCCTGAAGTCTCCCCAGGATATCTGGGAAAATTTTCCAGGAGAGGAGATATGTAGGAGCTGACTTTTACCCACAGAAGAGAACTATTTAGTGTATTAAGCACAGCCTCTGCAAGAATTATATTTCTTGCCTGTACATTTTTGTTCCTCTCAAGGCAGATTCACTCAGTCCTTAATAAGATACAGCCAACACCCTGCATTTACTTTCTGAAGCATAGAATGTTAAGTGTACCAAGACTCCTGGAATAGATAACAGCCATTTACAATCATATGGATTTGCCTCCAGAGTGAATCCAGAATGATAAGAAGTGGACAACCACAGCGATTCATGGAGGCCCAGGGCCTCAGGTTCACCCTATGAGCAGGCTTCTGGTCCCACTGACAATAGGAATGCTGTTAGTGAAGACTAAGGCACCATTTACTCTGTTCTCCTTATCCATGTGTCTAAACAGGGGTATGCTGTCAAACCAGAATATTCAGTATCTTTAATTAAGGTCTGCCTCTTTTTTGAGTAAGGGGATTGATAATGGGATTCGAGGGAGGGTCGGAAGGGAAGGAGGAAGGGAGGCACGGGAGGAAGGGCGGATCGATGGGAAGGGAGGAAGGGAGGAAGGGAGGAAGGGAGGAAGGGAGGGAGGGGAGGGAAGGGAGGAGGAGGAAGGGGAGGGAAGGGGGAGGAAGGGAGGAAGGAGAGGGAAGAGAGGAAGAGAGGAAGGAAGGGAGGAAGGGAGGAAGGAAGGAAGCGAAGGAAAGGAAGGAAGGAAAGTAGGAAGGAAGGAAAGGAAGGAAGGAAGGAAGGAAAGAAGGAAGGAAGGAAGGAAACGGAGGAGGAGGAAGGAAGGCAGGAAGGAAGGAGGAAGGAAGGAAGGACAGGACGGAAGGACGGAGACGGAAGGAAGGCGGGAAGGAAGGCAGGCCGGCAGGAGGACGGAAGGAAGGAAGGCCGGAAGGCAGGAACGGCAGGATGGACAGCATAGGAAGGAAGGAGGAAGGCAGAGGAAGGAATGGAAGGAAGGAACCAGGAAAGGAAGGAAGGAAGGAAGGAAGGAAAGGTCAAGGACAGGAAGGAAGAACCATGACGGAAGGAAGGAAGGAAGGAAGGAAGGAAGGAAGGAAGGAAGGAAGAGGAAGTAAGGAAGGAAGGAAGGAAGGAAGGAAGGAGGAAGGAAGGAAGGAGGAAGGAAGGGGAAGGAAGAGGAAGGAAAGGAAGGAAAGGAAGGAAGGAAGGAAGGAAAGGAAGGAAGGAAGGAAGGAAGGAGGAGGAAGGAAGGAAGGGGAGAGGAACAGGAAGAAAGGAAGGAAGGGGAAGGCTACGGAGGAAGGAAGGAAGGAAGGAAGGAATGGGGAAGGAAGGATAACAAAGGACAGGAAGGAAGGAAGGAAGGAAGGAAGGAAGGAGGAATGACAGGAAGGAAGGAAGGAAGGAGACGGAAAGGAAGGAAAGAAGGAAGGAAGGAAGGAAGGAAGGAAGGAAGGAGGAAGGAGGAGGAAGAAGGAAGGAAGGAAGGAAGGAAGGAAGGGTTTGCTCTAATCACTTTGTGCCTTTCAAGTGGTTTGATCACCTCAAAGCAATGGGAAATGGGAAAGAAATATGGCCTTTTCTAGCAGCTCTGTGCCTGTCTATATCAGATGACTCACAGAGAC
Source organism: Serinus canaria (assembly GCF_022539315.1). Taxonomy (NCBI): domain Eukaryota; kingdom Metazoa; phylum Chordata; class Aves; order Passeriformes; family Fringillidae; genus Serinus; species Serinus canaria. The sequence goes on along the minus strand of NC_066316.1, from coordinate 18,375,697 downwards.
CTTGGCAGGGAAAATTCTTGTCAAGCTGCAACAATGTGTTACTCATGTCACTATCCACAGCTCTCAGCCCTGTGCCTGCAGATCTCAGGCACACCTTGGCAAGCAATATGCCCTTGGGTGGGTGATACAGTCCAGGCTTCCTTAGGCTAAACACAAGGTATAATTTTGGTACTTTGCAAATGATCCATATACACTTACCTCTTCCTGTGGTTCTCTGACCCACTCAGTCAGGGAACAGTCACCAGCAGACTCTGCTGTAGTTGTGAGAGGAGGGTGGTAGCACAGTTTAGCTCTCTTTTAGTCCCAGGGAGTGAGCAGTGCCCAAGTGCACCAAGTATCATTACGATGGCCTCATTTCCTTGGATGTTTCTCATTGGTGAGGTCACATTGCTGTTATTCTCTGGTGTTGCGTGACTCAGGAACTGAGGAAGGAAATTACAACACAGAATTCGAATTAGAGGATTTTTTGAAGAAGTCGAAGTAGCACATAATAAAACTGCTAATAATATGTTGCAATCCAGTTCTCCTCCAGTCAGATGGTTTTGCACCAAGGGAAAGTTGTTGTAGATGCCCTGCAACTTGGTTAGTGTAATATCTGGGCATGAGAGGACATCTCAGAACAAACTGTTCTTCTTTGACTTCCCTAGAGAATGATTAACACTGACAGCTCTTTCTTTTTCTGCTGAGAGGATTTAATAATTCAAACAGTGTTACTGAATTTTCATCTGTTTCTGGTCTTCTCTTTGCTAGTCCTTGATGATGTGAAGTGTAGGAATCAGGGTGAAGAACAAACCCAAAGTGGTGGACAGATATGATCCCACTTTTTTAAACAGTTCCCAGTCCTCAACACATTGTTCTTTACTGCAGTAGCTGTGACGAGAGGCTGGTGACTGGTACAAGTGACCTTCAAGAGGATTAGCCAGAGATGTGTGACTGCCAGTGAATAACTCCATTCATTTATTATGCGTGACGAACACTAAATCATTCTAGTAAGAGTCTTTTCCATTCATTCGTTGCTTGAGAATGATTAGCAGCAAATAGCTCATTGAAGCTTTTCCAGTGGAGCTGAGCAAAACATGCATAGGGAGAGCCAAAAACTTGGTCCCATTCACTTGTGGTCAGCTCCCATCAACAGAGTTGGTCAAATATTGGGGGAAATGGTGGGTTAGTGTATCTGTGCGACACACAGATATCTTTACATCGTACATCTTACATCTTCCAGTCTCCTGACCAAGCCCATGCTGCTACTAGTGACATTTGCCAGTTTATTGTTCAGATGGAGCAATGGTTACTCTTTGAACCAGAGTTTCTCTGTAAACTAACACAACTATGGATAATATGGAGCATTTCTCTTCTCCAGACAGCCAATGGACGACTGTTAGGGTGACTCTACACCTGTCTATCACTGCTCACACCAGTGTCTTTTCAAAACTGTCAGGATTAAGCTGCTGATTAAGACATGAAGCTGCCCTTTCCACCCACCCAGAGGTGTAAATACCATACCAGAGCAAAAATGAAAGAAACCAGGGATGCTGAATCATGTCATGTCCCCGTGTGTTGTTCCCCTTTCTCCCCCACATATCTGAAATATTCCTGTGTCATGCTGACCAGTGTGGCATGAATGCAGCACAGGGCTGAAGCATGGCTAAACTGGATAATACCCAGTGTGTCCCAAAACTGCTGCAGGGAATGCTGCCCTGAAATCTGTGAGACCCCAGCTCGAGTCCCTGCCACCTGATTTGGTGCAGAAGCTGATCTTCACAGTCTAAGAGATCCAATGGACTGGCTGCAGAACAGATGAACCACATCTTAGGAAGGCATGATGGCCTAGCAGCTCTCCTGCCAGGCACAAGTCTGGAGATCTTGCTTATCTTACCTCTTCCCTCTGACCTTGAACAACTCTATCTGCCCACTTGTCCCCACTCAACTTGACCATTACTTCAATTTTACTTTTTAGGTAGTGACTGCTACCAGGATTATCTCAAACGGACCCTTCTCCCTCTCTCTCTCTGTAGGCATGACTGAAATTCAAATGGATTTCTCTTTTCAACTACACTTCTAAGTCAAAAGAGGTCATGTGTGCATGTACACAGATAGAAAACCAGTGGGGCTATTTGCCTCAGATGATAATTCTGTATTTCACAGCCCCATCATCCAGCTGCAAACTTGTTGGCTTTTTGCTCAAAATCATATGACTCTTGAGCAGTGAGGACTCTATGCATCTCCACGTGGATTTAACAAAATAATTAACTGTTATTCAGCACAAAGAGAAAGTCACAAGATTGCAAAGAGCAGCGCTAAGAATGCAGCTCCAAAGCAGAAGAAGAGCAGCTCTCTCTGAGCTGATGATTAACTGCCCATATAGCCCAAGCCCTGGCTGCAGCACTGTATCATTTTCTGTCTATTCACAGCTGCTCTTGGCCAATAAGACTGAAATGAGCCATGGGCTCTGGGTTAGCTCATGCTCATGCAGAGCTAACAATTACCTTTGGTTTTGCCTGTTGCAGGGAACTCCAACAGCTTCCTTCCTGATCTGCACTCACATTTTCCAGCCCTCAAAATGTCATGTGCCCAGGGAAATAAATTCACCATGCAAAGGAGTAGGTAAAAAACTTTTGTATTTTATGGGTAGGAGGGATTTCTTGGAGTAATAGCAGTTTTCCTAACTTACATCTTTTCTCTGTGTGACCTTATCATTCCTTCTTCTTTTCTCCTGAACTCTATGCCACACATTTTTTTTCCCAACAGCCATAACATTTATAAATTATTCACAAGATGTAGCCGTAAGGAATGACTGTTTCATCTTCAAAAAAAGGCTTACAGTGCCATCCCTCGCACTGGATGTGGGACTTCCAATGCTTCCCCATACCATTGGCAGAGCTCCAAACGGCACTTCTTCCTTTCCTGAAGGCCAAGGGGCCTCCATCAAGACTACTTTGCAAAGATAACCAGTAACAACCACAGGGTTTTCTGCTGGGTCCACCCACACAGCACTAACTAGGAATTCCCACCAAAAATAATCTGACTTCTCATGTGACTAATAATGTATTGATGTGAGAGAAAGAAAGAGGACATGTAGTCATTCAAATCAGGAGCAGCCACAGCCGTCTAATTAAGGAAGCAGTTTGTTTTCTTCCCACAGTTTCCTGAGCAGACAGATCTCTCAGAGACTGATCTTATCTATGGTTCAGCACTGGAAAAGCACAAGAAAAATGCATTCCAGTCTGTATACCAAAACAAATAAATCTGGCTTTATGAGCAGAATAACTACAAATGGTACATGATTGATCGATTGATTACATGTCGTCATCCAACAGGCTGGCAGCTAATGAAGCATAATGCTGAATAGATGAACATGAAATGAACACCATTAAACAGCCTATAATAAATATTTTTCTAGACTCTTTTAAAGGCTAAACAATCACAGTAATGTTTAATACTTAGACCACTACAACACAGCTGATGAACTCTCAAAAACTTCCTAACAAATGTTGCATTAAAAAGAAAAGCATGGCTAAACTGGATAATAACCAGTGTGTCCCAATACTGCTGCATGGAATGCTGCCCTGACATCTGTGAGACCCCGGCTCAAGTCCATGCCACCTGATTTGGAACAGAAAAAAAGCACTTTGGTCATCCGCTATGAAAAGCTGTATGAGAGCATCCCAACCTGGCTAAGTCAGAAACTCCCTCCTGGGGCAGGGAGAGCAGTGCCAGCCACCAGTGCACTCCAGCCTTCCCTCTGGCAGTTTCCACCTCACTGGGGAGAACACAAACAGCAAATTCTGTGTGGCTGAAGTAGATGGCTCAGCTGGCAGATGATCCACTTTAAAACCTGGCAAAGAGTTAAACACAGCAGTACAGAACACAGTGCAGGGACGAGATGGGAGCTCCAAACATGTGGTGTTAACTGGGCTGTGGAAGTTGGGACACCATGGATTCTGGGAGCGCCTGGTCAGTGCCATGTGGGTTTACTTCAGCTGGAAACCCAAGTGCCAACTCTCTGCTGTCTTCACTAGGATGCCATGTGCTACTTCTGCCTCTGTGTTACCTACAAGGATCATTTTCATGTATTATTTCCCCTCTTGGCACAAAACTTCCATTTCCTCAATGCCAGCCAAATGTTTTTCAAACCCAAAACATGCAAACACAAATTTTTGAAGGCAGGTAAATGATCAAGCCTGAAAAAAAAAAACCAACCACAACCTGTTTTTTAAGCAGTGACAAGACTCCCAGAATCAAGATGACACTTAAGCAAGAACACCCATGGGCATATTACAGGAGTGAAAAAGAAAAATCAAAGTATTTTCTTCTTTTGCTACATCTCACATCCTGATGTATCACAGCACTTTGCAACCCAGTGACCTTTCCAATGCATCTACAGGGTTTGCAAATACTCTCAGTCTGAGAGATGGAAAAGCTGAGAAATGCAAAGAGGGTGTTTATACCTATAGAAATTACTTCTCTCAATAACCATAGGTGAATATGTTATTCAGAGTCCTGAAACGGAAAGGATGAAGAAATGTTCACCAGAACTATCATTTTCCACAGATAAGGTAAAAATTCTTCCAACAGCTGAACTTTATGATACTTCTAAGGAATGATGGTCATCCCACAAAACACATTTGCAGGATTAGGTATTTCAGGCAGAGGCAGCCCTTTTGTTTTCCTTTCAGAAATGTTCCTCTTTGTTGTTGTTGTTGTATATTTTGGAGTGACTATTTTTGCAGGAGTTCAAACAGCAAATATCTCATTTGACTCTCCCAGCGTTTGAAAATCTTGGTACTAATTATAAAGGATTGAATGGAAAAAGAAAGCTCTTTTTCTTTCACTAGCCAGTAAGAATCTCAACAAGTATCCTTGGCATATGGTCGCTGCAGGAAATGGGCAGTCAGACCTCCAACTTGCCAACCTCCTTTTGTACCTCCAGCTTCTTCCCGCCACATCACCAGAAGACAAATACCCACCTTGATCCCTCTGAAATTAGTAAGTGTGGAAGGAAGTAAGTTAACACATGAAAATTTAGGCATCTTATTGACAGCAATCCATTCATTCTCCTTCAGTAACTGCTCTTAGAGAGGACAGTGGTGTCAAAGAAATAACTGCTTTTAGAGGCTCCCTGTTCATACCAGGTGTCATGGGCCATACTGAGGTAAACATCAACATTTCTGATGGTATGGCACCATCAGACCTGGTAAAACTCATGCCTGTGGAGAGTCTGGTCTATCATAGAATGGTGGAGGCTAGAAAATTATTTCTCTTTCCCTGGAGCTTCTTTACATTACAATTTTGGTAGGACCAGTCAGTCAGTGCATTTTTTCCAGTATTACCTTAATAAAAGAACAGGAGATCATTATCTCCTAGCAATCGTGCTGACTGTGTAATAGTGGCTTGGGATGTCTCGGTGTGATGGGAAATTACTCTGGAAATCTTGCATGACCTTTCACCCTCCTGGTATAAAGAATACCCTCCCTGTTCACCTCTGTTTATGCCAGTCATGTCAGATGGCAGCATTTCCACCAGAGAGGAAAGCTAGGAATAAAAAAAAAGGCACACAGAAGAGGAAGGAAAAGTGTGTTTTCATACATATGATTTCTGTTCTTCCAAGGACAACAATCTTGAGATTCAGAAACAGAGCAAAAAGTACATTTCTACTAAAATTTACAATACCTATTTACCACAGCTCACCTGAAATAATTTCAGCTACATTTTTAACTGTAGGAGTCAGATTAAAATACTTTAGCTGGACTGGCTTTATTAGGAGCTTATGAATTAAATTGAGAAAGAATGCTTTAGTAATTGAGAAAGAATGGGGTTTTTTTGGCATCAAAGAACTAGCTTCAATAAGCTTTCTTGGACTAAACTGAATTATTAATGTTGATTATATAAGAGTACTATTCACCTTTCAAATGCTGAGGGTAATTAAGAATCGTTCAACAGACTAGCTGGGGAGAAATCACTCAAACAACCTTCTTATGCAACTCCCTTGAAAAAAAAAGAAAATTAAAACCCTGAAAGAAATGCTGCTCTGCTAATATGCATGCTTACAGCAGATTTCAAAGACAAAAAAAAAAAAGAAGAAAAAGAATTATTTTCTCACAAATTACATTTGTAGTTAAACATTTGCTTTTGAGAAGGGATGTGTTTTCAGCACCACAGCATTAGAAAGGAAATGGAGACGTTGCTCTGAATGTTTGACGATGCACTGAGCTGCTTGCTTTTAGTAAACTCTCATTTCTCTACCATCATTCTGCTGAGAAAGATGTGTTGAATAACACCAGAGAGCACTGAGCCAGCACCACAGTATTACATCATCGCTATTAAATATTCCTCTTTGTGCATTCAAGGCATGCTTCCACACATTTGATGCATGAGAAGTGAAAATGGCAGTGAGCTAAAGCACCTCAGTGTTCCCTTCAGTATTAATCAAGGTTCCAGGATGTTAAATGCCTGCAGGGTTGCATCCCTGGCCCTGCCACAGCACTTCCACCAAACTCTATCTCATGCAGGCAGGAGGTATCACCAAGTGAGTACCTGGTGCGGGCAGTTTGTGCAGCACAGTCACGCACAGGGCTGACTTTAGGAGTGCTCTCTGCCCAGACTACATTTCTCCTAATCTCTGAAGGATGAAAAAGGGCAGCAATAGAATGTATGGATTAAAGAACTGCTTTCCTCTAAAACTCCCAACAAGCAGTGTCCCAAATAGAACAGAAAGGGCCTGACTCCACGCCTGCTGATGATGCTGAGCCTGCCTCACCTCACCAGTGGAGCTGGCAGAGCCAGTTGTGCCTGTTCCTGGGATGGGACAAGCCCCCCACACCTTCTACTCACAGTCTTCAATCTTCCCGTTCTTCCCAGCCCCTGTACCCTTCTCCCCTCAAAATCCAAATCTCCTTCCCTTCAGATTAATCTCAGCTCAGCTGAGCCCCAACATCCTCCCTCTGATTCCCAACATCTCTCTCCCTTCTCACTCCAGTCCCTTAATATCACGAGAACACATTAACCAACTGCATGCAAACTCTCAAGTCATCCTGTGTACAAAGAGAAACTGAAAGGAGTAAAACCTTTGAAGAACCTGGAGACAATATGCAGAGGCCTGCTTCTCCATGCACCAGAGGGAATCTGTTGCCAAAACCCACAGAGGCAGGTTTCTTTGTTTCTTAGCTGTTTCTGCAACTTTTCCTGATATTTCTATTCTCATTCTTTTCTCTCTCCTTCAAGCCCACCCCAGACCAAAATCTAGCAAAACCTTCTTCCTGGAAGGCAAGTTCTTTGGGTTTGTTGCTGGTACCCTTCTGTGAATCTTTCTGCTTAGGGGCCTCTGCAATTGCCTTCTGCCACAGAAAGTTTGCAGCTGCTTTCACCACAGGGCAAAGGCTGCCCCACCATAGAATCATTTAGATTGGACAGCATCTTTTAGATCCTTGAATCACTGTTAACCCAGCACTGCCAAGTCCACCACTAAACCATGGCCCAGGTGCCACACAGTGGGGAATAGGTCTCCCAGATATCTCCAGATTAAGAGTAGAGCAGTAATGGATAGCCAGAAGGAGGCAAGGGAAGGAGAAGGGGGGGGGCTTGTTCCAGATTTTAAAGATCTTCAGGAAAATATTTCTTTAGATTTTTAAGGAAACTTTGTTTCAAGTTCATAATTTAGGCATTCTTTAGGAAAAAGGAACAAGGTGTTATTTATTTGGACACTCTCCTGTTTCCCCTGCCTTGACAAAATTCCGCTTCTTCGGGCAATTGTTTCTGCCAGGAAAAACAGATCACTAAGCTCAGGGCCTTCAAACAGGGTGCACCTTGACTGTGGCTGCTGTTGCTGCCAGTCATGCCTTGGCAGAAGAGTTATACACACAGTAACTGATCCCTCAGGACTTCATCTGCTGGCTCCCTCACCAACACAACAGCCAGACACATAATACATACTTGCCATGTGATACTTTAACAAATCTTTTACTGTCTACATCTTCATAGGCTTCATCCCAGCCACCTGGGTTCATGTGTGTGAGAGGGACAAGTTACATCCCTGCATCAAATGTATGCTTTCTCTGCAAATCAGTGGGATCTGAGCAACATAATACTGTCCTTTTCCCTATAATACAAAGCAGCTATTCCTGTTTCCTTCACAGGACAAAAAGATTACACCTGTAATTACCAGGTTGATGTCACCCTAGAGGGACAGACCAGATCTTGGGGCAAAATTCTGGACCTAATCTTCAGTCACACTGGAGAAACTGGCCTCATTCCAGTCCTGATTCAGAGATTCTTCCATGTCTTTAAAGAGGCAAAACGGAATCCCCATTCAAACTATTTCTAAATGCTGAGGCAGTTCTTTCTCCCTCTGGTTTGAAAGGAGGGAGTTCAGGAGTGGTTTTGAGGGAGCAGGAGAAGCAGCTTGTTTCTCACATTTGGGGGAGGAAAACAGTATTACTTGTCCACAGAGAGAGCAAGCAAGCAAGCAAATAACCCAGTCTTTACTTCAGAAGATCACATAGACTGCAAGGTTAATAAAAAGAAAGCACAAGCACAGGGCTCCACAGGGACACCTAGGCTGGCACTCAGTAATGTAACAGGCTTGGAAAGTCTGTCTGTCTGTCCTCTCTGCAGCCCCAACAGCCCTGAGGAGATGTGCAGCACACAGAAAGCAGCAGCTCCATTATCAGGCAGTCAAGCCAGTCACACAAAGGAGACAGAATAAAGAGCGCAGCCCAAGGTCCTTGTTAACTTGAACTTGGTTGCAGGACCAAGGGCACATGACCTACTTCATGATGGCTGCTGCTCCCATAGCGGTGTCCTTTTCATTTGATTAGCTTACCCTAGCAGGAAATAAATAAGGGGACATGCTCAGCAGGTACATACATACAGGGAATAATTTCATGTTTGGTAACGTCAAGGATGGCTCTGCCAGGTGAGCAAGGCCTTCACTGCATGAACTGACTGTGTAGCATTTTCTACAGGGCAGGAAAAACATTTAAGAGAAGTTCTCTCAGCCTTTACAGCACAGGATTGCCTGCAGGGAGCAAGTTTCACTTTTCTTAATGTGCAAAAAAAATTTGTTGCCTTCCTCAAAGAGAACACTCAGGCTGATGGCACCAAGCAGAAAAAAAGTGATCAGGAGGGGCACAGCCCCAGGTCTGAGTTCAACCAGGGCAAGTTGGAAATGCCCTGCCCCTCTTATAAAACCAGCCTTCAAGTCCTTTACATCCTTCCCTCCACACACTGGAAATTGCAGCAGTGCAGGGGAAGAGTAATTTGGGCCCATTAATTAATTAATCAGTTTATTTTGTAAACATTTTCCACCAATTCATTTTAAAATGTTGCTCTATATAGAACCATAGGATTGTATTCTGGAATCATAGAGTGGCTTGACTTGGAAAGGACCCTAAAGTTCATCTAGTTCCAACCCCTGCCATGGGCGAGGACACCTACCTCAGGTGCCTCAGAGCCCCACCCAGCCTGGGCCTTGAACACTTCCAGGGATGGGGCATCCACAGCTTCTCTGGGCATTCCATGGCAGTGCCTCACCACATCACAGTACTCAACTAATACAGATGTGAACATATATATCTCTGGTCCTATCCACTCTCAAAATACTGTTGAAACCCCTTTTTGGCCCCACATGTTAGAGTGTGGTGAAGAGGAGTGCAGGGAGCAGCTCTGGCCACCACCCAGGCTCTGGGGGCTGAGGGAGGGCTGGAAGTCCTGGTGCCAGTTCCAGATGGCAGAAGCAGGATTGCCTGAGGCTGGGCTCCAAACAGCACATACCTGTGATTTCTCTGTGGGTCAGCTTTTTTCCAAAGAGGATGAGGTAATCAAGTGCCCATTTTCACCTTGCCTAAGCACTCAGATAAGCCAGTCTGGAGTATGGGATATCCAATTTCTTGTTTCCCCACAAAGGACACACACACATATCTGATCATGACCAGTATGCACATATAACTAGAACTGATCCAAACCTGTCCGAGCAGGCAAGAATTTACAGTGCATTTGTACCAAGACTGTAAAAAAATATGATTGCACTTTGCAAAACATATGTTAATCTGTTCCATTTTACCTTGGGCTAGCCAATGGTATGTGTTTCATCTTGATAAGGAAATCCTGATCTCATCTGGGACATTGCTTTTCTAATGTATCCCTAGTAATGATGATGACAAATCTAGTCAACAAATAATCAGCATTATTGGGTGAATGTAGTGCTTGATGTCCTTAATTCTTTTCATAGGTAGACATAAATGCTGTAAATGAATCAGACTGCACTGATCATTCACAGTTCATGGTTACCCTTTTCAGGGTCAGTACTTCTGTCTTCAGCTCCTCCTTGAGTACAACTACAATATGTTCTAAAAATCAAGTGCTGGCTGTGAAACTTCCAAGTTAAAACTGTTTTCTCTGGCTTCCTTGCTAAAAAAAAAAATAGCCCCAGTGTTTCCATGGTTTGTTGAAAACTCTTTGTGAACCCTAAGAGATGAACAGTATCAAAATTTGTATATTGTTCATTTTCCTGTTCCAAGTTGAGACACAGATTTGCCAAAGAGCTCCTTCCCACAGAGGGTAAATCTGAAGTGTGAGCTGTATGCTTCCAAGCAGTTACTAATAAATTTAATCAGCAATAATTGTCCAAAATAGATGCTTGCAAAGATCAGATTACTTTTGGCTTCACCTCCCTACCTAAGAATACTCTTTTATAACAGGAGGTTGCAGTACAAATTACAGTGTTTCTCTATAGCTGCTATCCAAGACACACCTGCTAAGTCAATGCCAGTGGTTAGGTGAGGGAATGCTCACATGCTTCGCACCACTGGACAATGGAATCAATGCATAATTGCCTCACTGCACAAATCTGCATTTCAGTTAGTAAGAGTATGAATGCCAGCACATCCCATTCTCTCATGCACTCACTCAGAATGGCTTTTGAGAAAGAGACTTTGATACCTTTGCAGGCAAGAGTGGACTTAGGTTTGTTCCAGAAATAACTAAGAAGGTAGAAACACTCCAATATTCTCGCGCTTATTTTGGCTGCGTTTGGAGAACAAAAGATTTAAAGGCTTCCTTCTGGACATGGTGTCTTTGCCTCCACTCTCCCCACTCTTTGGCTGAGTGCACCCTTGTGTGTTGCAGCTTGTTCTGGGCATTCATCTGCATTCTCTGCCTTTCTGCCTGTACCTATTCCCCCTCACTGTCTTTCTTCTCCCTTGTCTCCCAGTGAGGATTTCACCCCTTTAAGGAGAACAGCATTAGAGAGAGAAAGCACAGTGCCTGCTTCACAGCCCCACCACCCAGGAGTCAGTGGCAGGTTGACCACAACTGCTCCACCATTTCATCTTCCAGAAGGTTTTGCACTCTCACCTCCTCCCAGGAACAAATTGTATTGAGAGATTCTGATGGCTAAGTAGCTTTCCCATTTCCAATCACAGTCCCTGATGGCAAAGAAACCTCAGTGAACATGAGGCAGGTAAGCAGCCAGGAAAAGGAGTGAAACAATTAAAGGAGATTATGGGTAAAGGAGCCTGGATTAACTTGGCATGGTAGAAACTCAAAAAGCTCTTGTTTAAGGGGAACCAGAGCTATTACTCCCTCCTCTGTCTTCATGGCATTTTATCTCCTGAAAATCCATGGGAAAGTTGATCCTGGAAATATGAAACAGGTTCACTACAAAACTATGAAGTTGCACTTGTCAGTGAAGCTTTGCAAACAAGAAGAAATAAATGCTTATAATGCTTCCTGAAATGTTTCCTGAAAACCAAGATGAAACATGGATCACCAGCCTGCACAAAGTAAAAAGGAACAGAGTAACACACATTGTTCAAAGTGCAATCATATTTTTCCACAATCCTTCTGAGTGAAGGATGCATTGTTTGATTTCTGATTTCAGTATCTGAGGACCCCTGCAACCAAGAGCTTGACCAGTCTGGAAGGAGAACACTGAATATCTGCCTTCACCATCACAGTTACAAGAAAGATGCAAAGTCATCTTTTTCTGCAGATGAAATAAAATATTTTTTGCTATTGACTCCCACCTAGCTCTCAGAGCCTAAAATTAATAGGGAAATTTCCTGGAGTTTCAAAACTCTTCCCATGGAAATTTAGGGCAGCTCAGATATTTGAATTTCTTCTTTAATGAACATATTGGTCCAAATTCATGTCTCTGCATTAATTTACCCAGAAGATGACAGTGCCTTTCCCAGCACCTTTTCCCATCCTCAATCTTCCAATGCAGCTCTCAAACTGTTTTTATCAAATCATCTCCCTTTTTTATCCTGCTTCTCTGAGAAGCAGAAACCACTAAAAGTAAAGCCTTGCTGACTTCCCTACATCACCTTGCTGACACGGTGGCATTCTCAACACCTCTAATGAAACATTTCCCAGTGTGCATCCTTGCAAGGATCCAACAAGTACGTGCTTTTGCTTACCAGCTCACTGAGATGAACTAATCCCACAGGTCCACACAAAAACCTGGTGGTCAATACCTTTGGGTTGTGTCTCTATCTGATTTCAAGATGGGGTTGTTGCCCCTCTGCCCAGGTGAGTGAGACATGATTTGAAATCATAAGCAATATGAGTAAGGCAACCTACCAAGAGCAGTTGGCATGGATAAGCCTCCAAGCATGGAATATCAAACCCCCATTGGATTATGTGGGTGGTAAAAAGCTTCCACAGGTTAAAGGAAAGTCTTGTTATCCTTTAAAACCCAGCACTTGAGTAGGATCTGGAGCCCACAAGACAATCTCCATGGAAGAACATCCATCAGTTGTCATTAGTGTTTCTGACAGCTTAATGGACACAGAAGTGACAGGTACTGAATAAAAGCATTTCTAAATACACATCTTCTGCTTTAGTCAAGATTTATTGCAGAGATTATACATGATTGCTCCAGTTTTCCTTTAGAGAACCATCATTGTGAATCAGCATCCAGGAGCCCCCTTCATACCCAGAGTTTAGATTGCAAGAGTTAATTGAATGAAATCATTTCTATATTTAAGAAGGGAGCATATAAATCTTCAGACAGATAGTGGACAGGGTGACTCACTGTGCTATTTCTCCTCCTTCCCTAACCCCTCTCCCTTCCTTTTCTTTATTCATATACTTGGTTACTCACAGCCTATAGCTGGTGAAAGGAAAAAAAGCCATGAAAAATAAGGGGATTTGCTCCTGTTTATCTTCCTCCATTGGAGTAACAACTGCCTAAGTGAAAAACAAAGCTGAAAACTGAAAGGAGCCTGAATCCCAGTCTGTTTGGAGGGCATGACCCAGCTGAATCTTCAAATCTCTGTGCTGGAAGATGACTGCCCATGTACACAAGAAACAGGAGGAGGATGACCTTGTGCCTTCAACAGTCTGCTTTCTCCCATGCCACAGGGGAAAGTGCCTATAAATATAGTTTCAAAGAGTGCAACCTATTGGTTGTACAAGTTGTTTTCTGGGTACAGAGCTGTTCAGAGATGTCAGATCTCCTTTTCTGTCTAAATGACATCTGCAATTTTATTTGCACCACAGTATGCTAGAGAAACATGAAAACAGAGACATTCTTTAACAGAACTAACACCTAAATATTTCTTTTTTTTGTTCTTCTCACCATATAAACTTCAAATAATTCTACACAAAACATTTAAGATCTCCCATTAAGACAAAGGATGCAGTTTACTTCAGTGAATTTTCAATAAGGCCTGGTCAATAGAGTACAATATGACTGTTAAGTTACATAAAATACATTTTTCAATATTATTATAGAAGACTGATTCCATAATTCCAATTATATGTCACCCCAAACTTATACTTTATATCTTTCATTGGCCTGCTTTCTTGAGGTTCCAAGCCTGGGCCAAGCTGAAGAAAATTTCATGTTTCAAGGATAAAATTCTTCTAATTGATATTTTTACTCAGGTCTGTTCAATTGTGGGACAATTAGCTTCATATACCAGTTGTGCTCATTGGCCATATCTCACCTTTACACTTTGGCTCAACACATTTTCCTTTCATTTCAGCTCCCATTCTAAAAGTGATAAATTCACTTTTTATATGGTGCTTATTAATTCAGCTATGCTGTCTGAAATTGGTATGATAATTTTTATTCTCTCTAAAATCTTCACTACAGAAAAAGCCAGAGCAGTTCTGATTTTGGACTGTCATTGCCTGAATGTATATTGGTAGGAAGAGTAAATGGATCATGAAGAACCATGTATTAATTGCTTCAGAAATCAATATGTTCAACTTGAATATCCCAAAGCAAAGACTGTCCTTTGGTGTGTCAAGCCACAAATATTTTGTGCTTGCTTGCTTTTTCCCCAGCTCTGAGTATACCACAGACTTATTGCCCTTCTATTCCATTTGTGGTTGTGATCAGAGTGTCCTGAAAGTTTAGATGCAATAAATATTGGGGTAAATGGGCCCACTGGCACTGGAAGAGTTTGTGTATTAGTCTGAAAAATCAGCTACTTTAGCTCCAGACATGGGAATTAATTATTTTTAAGCAGTGCTTTTTTAACTGCAGGAGACTGAGATCCTCTTCTTCAGCCAGCTGTTACAGCACTCCCCAGGCAGTGCTGCACACAATACCTGTTGTGGGGGTTCTATTCATGTTGTACTGTCCTTCTCCCCTGCAAAGGCACTTGCCACTTTAAGCTCAAGCAGAACAAATGCAAATGCCAACATTTTGGGGCTCTGAAACAGCGTGTCCCCTTGTACCTTCACCAGAAGAGGTAATTTTCACCAAAGTCAGTATGTAATGTATGCCTTAAGAACTCAGCCAGACTGAATTAAACTGACTTATTTTAAGTCATAATGGTATAATCAGCATCCCTAGATTATTTCTTGCTCCTCCATGAAGGCCAAATGCCTTTTCCTTCCAAAGTCTGTGTCAACTTTAAAACCATTTACTTTTCTGAGTGTTTCATCACAGAACAATTAGCTAGACACAAGCTCTTCATCAAAATAATCTCAGGAAAGTTGTAAGTCTCTTTGGTCACAGATGGCACATACTGCCAGCTCCAAGCATTTGCTTTGGAGGTCACATTACAGGACAGCTACTCGGGTATTTCCCCCCTCTCCTGGACACCGGGCTTTTGCATAACGTTCATTTTGCTCTTCTTCCAATGAAATAATCAAGGCCACCTCCTGGAAGAAATGCACCTGCCCATGGCCATTGCAGGACATGAATCTCACATGGTTTCCTACACTTGCCAGCTGGCCAGGAGGAGATCATCTCACCACTGAAAGAAACCACAAAGTTCCATGCTCCCTGTGGGGCACACGGCTCCTGTTCTGCCACGCTGTGTCCATAGCTACACCAAATCACTTCATCACAGTGGGCAGCTGAGCAAAGGACAGCCACCCCAGGGGCTTTGTCTGACAGCTGCTTCACTTGTGCACTTGACCAAATTACAAAGGCTTCCTGGCCATTACTAGGATGAGGCAAAGCGAAGGCTCGTATAAAATTATTTTAATGTACATGTACAGGAATAAAAACTATGTGATCCACTGTTAAGCACAGGGGAACATTTATCATGCCATGACTGTAAATGCCATGTTGGTTTGTATCACTGTGCCTCTCATTATTGGAGCAAATTAGGCTTGGGTAATATCGGCTGCCACATTCCAGCTGCTTTTTGAAGCAGCTCCACCTGTTGTTTCGCCCTTCTTGGAACAAAAGCAGTTACATTTAATGAATCCTTGTCATACCAGAGGAAGATCATTGTTGAACAGCTTCTGTCACACAGACAATGTTCTCAGGATTTACATAATTTTCACTCAACAGCTACCAGGGTTGAGCTAAAAGAAGCCTGCCCTCCCTGGGGTTCCTGTGTAGCAACCAAAAATTAGTAAATAAATAGAAGAGGAAGAGAAGAGAAACTTGGCTTTCTTAGAGTCCAAAATAAAATCAAGAATGCATCTGAATTACTCCACCCTCTACCCTCAAGTGGAAGAGGAAGAGCCATGCTTCCTTCCTCCCCTACCCGAAACTGTTGCTCCCTCCCCTACCCAAAACATTTGCTCTACACTTCCTGACCATAGCTCTCAGGAAAAGTGCTTTCTGCCCTTGGAAGACAACCAGTGACCACAGGCATTGCCCCACATGGTGTTAGACTCTGGCAGCACAGCCAGCCTGCCCTTATGGTCACCACTCTCTGATGCAGAGCAGGATGGCACCTCCCTGGAGTTGATCTCCTGAGTATGTGCAGGGGCCCAGCAATGGGCATCTCCCTCTATGTCACTTGTATGGAAATGTGTCAAGGACTCCTTGGCCAAAAGCATTTGTCTTCAAAGATACAGGTCTTTGAAGGTGAGACATCACCTTTGGACAACGGCTGGAAAAAAATAAGCTTTGCAACCTTTCATTATGTTTTACCCATTTCATCCTCCATCTGCCCCAGCTGTAACACATTTCTGTTTCTCCTTCATCTCTCTGCTATTATTTCATTACCACATCTGTCACTGCAGCTTTCGACAGATGCTGCTGCAATCTTCTTGCTGTAGAGTCCCATTAACTTCAACAATAACTTCAATAAATAACTTATTTCCCTTAAGATGCTCAAAGGCCTGTCTTTGGTAATTTTCTTTTATGCTTAAATTTGTCATTAGAATTTATTGCAAAACATCTGGACATACCCTCATCTCATTTTTTTTCGCTGTATGGTTCTTTTTTACTTTACACTGCACCACTTCTATACTTTTTATTTATTTATTTGCTACTTTGGTTAACTTTCTGTTTGGTTATCCAACAAATTATGTCATAAATTCATAGAAATGTCAGTTGGAGGGGAATTTTTGTGGTCTCTAGCCCAGCCCAACAACTGAAGCAGGCCACCCACAACTTTGTCCAGTCATGACATGTAAATATCTCCAGAGGCTTTCTATGTGATCTTGGCTAATGGGATGCAAGGCTACCCATCCCTCCTGGCCTCCTCATTCCTCTGTGGAGGGAAAAGATACTCCTCAGCAGGAATGGGGCTGGTACAAGAGAGTCATCATTGGCAATCAGGGAAGATTGCAGCCATCCAGATGGTTGGTTTTACTTCAGCTGACCATAGGTCCACGAGAAGTCACGGGAAAGAAAAAGGGAAGACTGGGAAAGGTACACACCCAAGTTCCCTCAGGACCAAGCACGCATGCCCCAAATACTGCACTCCATAGAAGCTATGAGGAGAAAAATGGACAAAGCATAGGCAGGCAAACTGAAGTCTGCAGTGGGACAGGACTTGGTAACAGCACTGCAAACCACGAATTCTAATTTTTTTCATATGGCCAGAACAAGAAAAACAATTTCCCATATATATTAACAGAAGGTATGGAAATGTATCTACACATTAGTGCTCAGACAGGTGATCCACAGAATATGTGCACTGTTCCAAGGGAGCCAGTTAGGAAAAAACAAAGTGGGGAAAGATTTAGCCTTGTTGAAGTGTTTACATGAACAGTTCAAATGTTTTGATTAATAGCTAAGAGAATCACATTGAAAAGGGAGGCATAAATTAACTCCAGAAGGTGGAATATCTCTTATACAAAAGGAGATGCATATAGATAACCTTAAGAAATCAAACTTAAGGTGATTTCAAAACATTATGTGAATCCCAATACATCTCACTCTCCCTGCTTTGAACCACTGTCATGTAATTGAAGCTACATTAGCTTAATGTGAATCATTCTTGATTTATGCTGATGCAAATAAGAGCTGTCCAGATATAACAGATAAGGAATTAAGCTGTACAGTGAAGAAGGATGGGATAAATTGGTTTCTAATCTCAAAAATGGAGATAGGTTGATTAATATCCTTTTATGAAACATTTTAGCCTGCTGAAGCTGCCCACGTCAGATTAACCTTACAAAGGCAAACTGCCTCCTGAGACAATTTGAATGGAAGCAGTTCTTTATACAGTCCTTTCTGATTCTGGCCTAAAATTCAGAGGGTCTAAAGCAGGTTTCACAAGAGTT
The DNA here is from genome assembly GCF_022539315.1 of Serinus canaria. Lineage (NCBI taxonomy): Eukaryota > Metazoa > Chordata > Aves > Passeriformes > Fringillidae > Serinus > Serinus canaria. Next base: position 18,357,769 of record NC_066316.1, on the reverse strand, counting down.
GTGCTGGAAAAATAAGAAGGAAAAGGCTGCTTGGAAGCTTCCAAATATAGACAAATTGATTAAGTGTTTTTTCCTGGTAGTGATCTACACTAATTATTTCAGTGGTGCTTTATGGAGTTTATAAAGCTGTTAAACAACCACAAGAACAGTTACTCTTATGGATAGAGGGATTTCCAAACAAATCTAAAGGAAGGGGGTCACTTGAATCCTGTGATATTAATCTGGGCTGGGGCAGGAATGCCTTTTGCTTCTTGGGATTCCCCAATCATTTCTATGAGATAAAACAGGAAACACTTTCTACAGCTAAGCCCTCATTATTGCCATCATCCCTTCCCTCTGTTCATTCTTAAAGCATCACGCTTTTGGTGTGAGTAACAAAGCACAGTGGATTCTAAACTCAGAATAATAGGATGTGATTTACCATGAAACACAGACAACTTCAGCTCACACAACTTGCTTTCAAAGGCCTGGATTTCAGAGGCTGGGGAAATTCATGCCAGAAATCACAGAGCAGAGCTTCCGCTGGGGTTTCTTCCTGTAAGACTCTAGTTTGCACAGGGAAAACTGCTCTGTTAACCAAACAAACACAGCAAAGAGTGGGGGATTTGCTTCCCTATTGCACCAGTGCTCCAAAGGGACTTGATACTGCCAGCTCAGCTGGGAAAGAGCTCTGGCTCAGGGCTGTGGTGAAACACTGCGTGGGGCTGAGGACTATCAGTAAGGAGGGTATTGCAGTACTGCTGAATCAGAGCTGGAAGAGACCCTCATCTTCCACATCATTCAACTGACTGCTGGCTTTGGAAGGACTGCTCAAAGACAATTCCTGGGCATTTTCCAGGAGATTATTCACTGCAAAGGCTGCTTCCCCAACAGCAAGATGGATGATGTGACATCAGCAATGATCTTTTTTCCTTACAGTGAACCCCAAAACACCCCCAGAAAGCCTGCAGCCCGCAGGCATTCCCAGCATTCCTCATGCCACATCCACCTCATCTACCTCCGATTTGCTGCTGAAAGCACACCACTCGGAGTGGGGTGACAGGACATGCCCTATTTCAGACTATTTGACCTGAACACACACACACACACACACACACACACACACACACACACACACACACAAACACACACAAACACACACACACACACACACACACACACACACACACACACACACACACACACACACACACACACACACACACGAGCAGATACAGAATGATAATTATGACCCTGGGTCACATAGGCAGAAACTAACCTTGGTGATAGCACAATCTCTACCCTGCATTTTCCAGAGTTTTGTGGTAATTCTATGTGTTTCATGTGTTCTTCAAATATGCTTTCACTTTGGTTTAAAACAGCCACTAAACAGAAAAGCCCAGCATTTTGAAATTTCCAGCAAAGGATAAATCCTAGCCTTGGAGTCATCTGTGACCTGCTGCTCCACAGCCAAGGGCTCTGGAGCTGGGTGCCTCTGCCTGGGAAGTTGGTGGGCTGGGAGCCTGCAGCCCTGATGGAAGATGGTAGACACCCACTTTAGTTTTTCCGGAACCATTTTCTGTGATGGAGTGTTTTGTAGAAAGTTTTTATTTTAATTAATTGCCCTTCCTACTGTGGAAGAATAGCAAAAGTGGTGCCAAGCTTCTGGACCAATTTCAGCGCTGAAAGAAATTGCAAGCCCTAGATGATCAGGTCTTCTTTGAACAGCATCGCTACTGAAAAACAAACAAGGAAAAAAACCCAGCCCACTGGTAAGGTTACCTTGTTACAGAGTGAGGGATAGCCTCCCATGGTCTGTGTGAAGTTAATAATGCAGAACAGTTAGAGCCACACTGCCACTCTATAGTGAGAAATACTTGGTATTTGTCATTACCAAGAGCTCAGACAAGGGAGAAAGAGATTTTTTTTTCTTTAAATCTGCTTCAGGACTTATTACTAGTCTTCGTTTGAATTCTCTCAACTATGTTATTGCTAATTCCATTATTTTTTATGAACTACATTATTTTCAAAATATCCATTCCTCAAAACCACAGAAAGTATCTTCCCTGTCAGGCATCACAAATTCATTTATTCCTGCAACTCCCCTCAGACAAGCAGCTGAATGTCCCAGTTCTGCCAAAAGCAAGGAATGGGCCAAGAAAAACATGGCAGAGGTGCCAAGGAGAAGAAATGTGCCGAGTGCCCTCAGGAAACCCAGAACAGGTGGATGCAGCATGCCCAGATGAGACCATGCTGAAAGGGCAGCATGGAGACATGGTAGCAGAACAGGTGGTGCTGGAAGCCAGGCCAAAGCACAGTACCATTTTATTTTAAAGAGGAACAGCGTTTTAGGGCTTTTGTCTCCCTTGCAAGTGGTAAAGGAGAACTGTAAACCTGCAGAAATTAAACACAGTTTAAAAGAGACCAAAGTGACAGAGGTTGTATCAGTATAAAAGTCAGTTTAGACAGAAAAATATTATTCTCAATTTAGCTGCAAAGTTTTCCACTCAGAAAGCACAGCTTAAAGCCTCCCACCTAACCTTTCTCTATTAAAAAATGGGGTTGGAGTCCTTTGTCTGCAAGCCAAGCAAAACAAACACTAAGAGCTGATTTTTTTTAATATAAATCATAACAGCGTCACTCTGCAGAAAATAAAAGCATATTGGGAATTTCAGGGTTCACCGAAACAACTGTGTCCAGGGCTCAGTCCTGGACTGAAAAGTCCAACCCAGCTCTGCAAACAGAGGTGATGAGAGATTCCCAGCCATTAATTTTTGACAACAAAGCATCATCTTTGAAATGAGAAGCAATTGCACCCACTATCTCTGGTTCACCTCACTTCTTAAAATGTAAATTGCACAGATCAATCTTATGAGGAATCCAGAGGACAGGGTGTCTTATTTCAGTTTTATACATGCTTTATACAGTCCAATTAAATGGCCAATTTGTGCAGTGAACAACTGTTTCTGTACACCAAGCATATATTTCTAGTAAGTTTATGGACACAGCCACAGCGATAACAGATTTCTTAGTTTATGAAACATTTGACAAAATGGGATTTCACCCTCCAAGTAGAAGAAGTCTGTCTTTTAAAAATGTTGAAGAAGTTTAAGAGAATCGTATTTAAGATCAAACAGGTTTTCATTACAGCCATTGAAAAGAATTTTTAATATCTGAATTACACTAAAGAATATTGCAAACCAAGACACTTCCAACAAAAAAATCCCAGTGTTTTATTTTAAGACTCCAGAGGAATTTTCTTTCCTTGAATACTTACAAAATTTTTTTCTAAACAAAATACCCAAAACACTTAGAAAATGCACATATCTGAGCATTACTTAATCTGCTCTTCACCCTTTCTTCTCCAGAAACTTTCTTAAGACTTTGAATCCTATGATGTCTAAATACCTCACTACAAAGAACGCCCAGCATCCCTCTCTTACAGGAGGAGGAAATGAAAGAGGAGACCTGGTTACACAGAAGTAATTTGCTCAAGATCAACCAGCAAAAGCAAAACAGACAGTAGCACCTAGTCTGCTTCATGTTAAGAAGCATTAGATTCCACTGATCAAAATATTTTGCCTGCAATATGCAAAGCTTTGTGATAGTCTCTGGATTTTCGGTTTTTATTTGATGAACTTCATGTCATATGTGCCAGTAGAGATCAGGCAGATAGGCTGGGAATCTGTACACTGGACATCTTTGTGGCTAAAGATTTCCAGAGGATTCTGCAACCCAAGCAAGTCTAGGAAATAAAGAGCAGCTGAGACCTAGGCACCAAAATTTATTTTCTAGAGCTTTCTAAAAAGCTTGCAGAGCAGGCTCCAAATCCTTTACAAACTTCACTGTGAAGATGTAAAGGATCTGAGGTGTTTTGGAACACTTAACCATGCCCATGGGCTTCAAGCAGGAGCTTGAAAACATGGCCACAAAGATCTTCCTGCAAATACCTGTCCCATTTGTGTAAAATCTGGGACTGTGGACACAAAGGCTGAAATCAGTGCCAATAACTTTTATGAGTGGCTTCCTCTCACCAATATTTTTGTGACTTTTTTTTCAATGTAGCTATTAAAAAAAAAAAAAAGGCAGTAAAATAAGTGAACTGAAACCACAAGTGTTTAAGCACTTCTGAAAGTTTGCGGCAGAGCTCATACAGGATTGGTTCAGTTCCCCCATTGTTTGGCTGCAATTTTAGAAGTTTCATGGGGTGAGCACAGACTTAAGGGCAGGGCTTAATCACAAGGCTCCAGCAGGAGCAGGGCTGATGTAAAGCACTGGTCAGGGAGCACAGCTGGGTGCTGCCAGCTGAATTTGCTGGAACAGCCATGGAAAAGAAAAAAAAGCCATGATGCAAACAGCTGAACTCCTTTTTTTTTTTTTTTTTTTTTTTTTTGAGCTCATTTTCAGGCTGCTTCATAAAATTATTCCCTGTTCATTCCATTACAAAACTTGAAGTTTACTCCAGAATTACTCACTCTGTCACCAAGGGAGAAGGTATGATCTGCCACATGTGTCAGAAATGGCCTATGAGGTAATTTTCCTTCTCTCAACATATGAAAACTATTATTTCCTCACATAATGAAAATGCAAGGATGTAGGTGGCAATCCCCAGATGGACACAAAAATGAGGAAAAAAAAAACCTCTGGTCGATTTTTAATCATATTTTGAAAAAAAAAACTGCATTTCAATCATAACGAGTATTTCTGTGTATGGGAAGAAGGTTTTTCTCATCTGCAGCATCCACATAACATTTGGCAATAACAGTGTAATCCAGAAATCATATGTGAGTGTATCTCATTTCTGATGCTCACATTTCATGATGAGTTGAGCTACCCAGGAAATTCAGGTGCCATAAAGGGTAAGTATCCACATAGCATATCTTTTGCTTCCTCTATAGTTTCATTACTCTTTGGTACACTTCCAGATCATATGAAATACAATCTCAGTCACCAAGTTTTCTGGACCCTAAGCATTTGAATTAAGCACTCACAGATGTTCCCTTTGCTCTCCTTTAAGCATGATGGATCCCCTCACTGCAGGCTCTCCACTGAGGTACAGTTGCTGTTTCACTTTGAAAGGAATTTCAGGAAACATTTAAGTTCATCTCTGGAATTTTCCATCTGAGTGCTGTTATTTATTTGCATTGTCACCATGCACCAGAGGCCAGCCACTTGCAAGGGCCCTTCTCTAAAGGTACTGATGAATCTTCTATGTCCCTAGTACAAGTTTCTCAGAGGACTGTAACAAAGCAGAATCTAGCAATTTTTATTTTTAATTATTTCAAGCTAAAAAGGAGGGGAAAAGGAAGTGCTCAGGGAAAGGAACCAGACCTGAGGATTTGTCTGGTGAATCAGCAGGGTCAGTGCTGTAACTCTGCCTGTGAAAGTGCAACTGAGACAGACAGCTGAGAATCCCTGCAACTGAGCTCTCAAACCCATGAATTTTTCAAGCAGCATTTCACAACATCCAGATTGGGAGCATCTCTTTCCCAAGATGGGAAAAGATCTCCTGATTTTAGTCTTCAGAAACACACACAGTTGAACAAACAATGTGAAGGTTTCACATGTGCTGAGACTTGCTTTGAGTGGAAGGTCATATATCCAGAAAGGGCTTGGTAGGCAGGGGTAGACCTCATTTCCTTTTGCTTCTGAGGTGGGACACCCACACTACAAACCAGCTGCTATTTGGACTCCAGCTCCCAGCCTCAGTGCAAAGCGTCTGCAAAGCCTGCCATGAGAGCAACCAGCACATGTTCCACAAGCTGGGACCTCGCACAGCAGCTCAGTGCCAGGGACACGGAAAAGGCTGTCCTCCAGCTTCCCTCAGCAACAACAGCAGTGATGTCCACACAGCTATGGGAAACAGCAGAGGAATACAACTCCTGAGCTGGTTTTCATTCATGCCTGGCAGATGGGTTTAAACTTTGACTTCAAACCTACACCTTCAGGTGTTCTGAAGAGTGATAGCACACCAGACACCATCAAAGAGCAGGAGCAGCCAGAGCACAGCTGGCATGGAACATGGGCTCAGTGACCATAGCAGCAGAGTCACAACAAGATGTGCTACTTGTGGGGATTTGGGGATGCAGCTGATCAGCCAGATTTAAGAAAGTTTTGCAGATGTCACCTCTGCAGGGTTTTAATAAAAAATTTATAGGCACCTGTTCCAAATGGGGAAATGTTCCTAGAGGAAATATTTTTCAGAAGATATTAAAAAGATTTTGACAACTCAACCTATTTTCTTCCAGTTCTTGGATATTTACTAGCTTAGTAACATTTTCTCCACCCCTGAGAATTCACATGGTCAAGGCAGAAAGCCAATACTCAATCTGACTCTTCCAACTGAAAAATGTAATGAAAAGAGGAACTTTTGGGGGGTAAACTCAGCTCATCTGCAATGGTGACTTTTATTCAAAATGTGCCTGAGCCGAGTTTCCTCACTCTTTCCTCTCTCCTTTCAGGAATGTGATGTCATGGGAGCCTGAGACTACACATGGAGTTTCTGCGGCAGGCCTGTTTTAGGAGGTGAAGCACCTCGTAAGTGCAGTTTCCCCTTGCCTCAAGTGATGATCAAACAAGAACCTTAGAGGCCCAATTGCCCTTGTTCTCGTGCCCATTCCCTGTGCACTGACGTCAAATGTGCTGCACATTTGTGCTGGCAAAAATAGCAAGGGAGGAGAATCAATTCCTGTTCAGCCAAACACAGGTCACTTCCACCCTCTGGCCAAAAGTACTCTCAGGATAGCATCCAGTTTGGTCCATTGATTTTAATATATTGGCATTTCCTCCCTCTTACTGTGTGAACACATTGTTTACAATTTCAGTAAGCCACTTTGTAAAATACTGTTATAAATCAGGATACATAAAAGCTTGTCCTTTTTGCCTCCACTGTTAGACATTGCTAGCAGGGTGGTCAATTGGGGATACAAAAAAACCCACCTCAAGCCTTCTTCACTAATTCCTTAGTGTTTCAGGTGGGTTTCTGAAATTCCTTAGTGCTTCTAAACTGCAAATCTGTTGAGCATTACAACAATCACCCAAGAGGAGTCTTGTTCAGTGGAGATATTTTAATCTATTCATTAATGTAAGTATCTCTTTAAAGTGGCCATCACTCACACAATTAATCTCTTGGTAGGGAGGCCTTGCTCATTTGCTGGTTGTGTGTTACTGTAAACCAAAGAGTAAAAAGATAATCTGGACCCAATGTGTATTCCAGATTGGTTTGGCTCTCTTGCAGAGGGAAAGCATGGAGCTTCACTTCAATTAGCAGGAGAGGAGGCAAAGCTGAAATTGCTCTTTGAATTACCTATAGTATTTGATGAGACAGTGGAGGATACAGCTGTGCTTTCCAGACCAAACTGAGTCACCTGTTGTCTGCAGGAGCTCATGCCAAGAATGGTGAGATTTGAGATCAAGGGAGTGCTTTCCAGAGGACTTCAGTCAACAACTGTTTCCCTTCAGCTGGATTGTGCTGAAAATTTAGCCTCAAGTTAAAGCATGAAAAGAAAAAGTGGTGCTAGATGCCAAAAGAAGCATGAAGGCCAAATTTCCCAATAAAATGGAAACACGGGTTGTTGAAATTATCTACCCTACTTTTCTCCTTATACACTATTCCCACCATAGAGTGGTGACCCTGTCAGGCAAACAATCGACCAATGGAGAGTGCTGGAAAGCTCCTGCTTCCTCCGGAACAGATCAGTAGATGAGTCATTGATACATATGTTCAACCCCATTCAGATGTTCAAGCAGTTTTACAGTCCAGGGATTGTTTGGGAGAGGCATTTTCCATTGTGGCCAGTGAGAAGGCTAAAGTAAGGATAAGGGTATGTTAGATCAGTGTCCTGCTCTTAGCATATTGCTTATTACTGACCTCCTCACAGTACTATAGATGTCTGACTAGCCTATCCAGTTTTGGTGGGAGCTTGGTGCTCTGAATCTTCATGGATCTGGAGTTTAGTCAGTTTAGCCACCTTTTAGTGAAATTGTGAAAAACGCTTTCCTCCTCCTTATTGGAATTACTGTGAGAAAAGCTGAGGAGCACAGAGCTCCTCCCCACTTAAGGCCACAGCACTGAACTGTCTTCCTCTGCACAGCCTGCAGCAATTTTTGCGCCCATGATAAAATCCCAACCAGAGCCCACACTGTGCTCTCTAAATGGCAAGTCACTGCAGAGAAACAGCACTAGAAATTCTTTCCATCACCATCTCACAAACATAAGCTAGTTTTGTGCAGGATCTTAAAGGAAAAACCTAATCGTTTCCACTGCAATTATCACCAGAAGCCTTCAGATGGTCAGTGTAGGATGCAAGAGAAAATCTCCTGCCTAGCAGCTGTAACACTTGGCCAGATTCTGCAGAGATTACAGCAATCCAGTGCCCAGCAGGGCAGCTTTCTCTTACTCCTTGCCCCTGCCCTTTCCAGAGGTACACATGACTACCACACCTATCATGCTTTTTAACATCTTCACCTCCTTGCAAGGGAGCCAGAGTAGTTTATATCTCATTTAAAGAGGCCTCCTCCACCTGCCTCCCAGAGACTAATGATTCTCAACACAGACAGAGAGCAGAAAGCAACTATAAAATGTTAATTTCTGTGTAAAGACTGAAAACAATTTGCAAAGCCTGAATTCTTTTTAAAAAATATCACTGATTCAAAAGAAAGACATATTTTCATCATCTTTCATAGACTTTAAAACCAGGAAGGATCACTGATCATGTCTGACTCCTAGTAAAACACAGGTCAATGATTTCATCCAGCGAAGCCTGTGTCCTGCCCATGCATGCAAAATGAGCCTCCTAATTAGCACTGGTTAGAGCCTTCCAGTGCAGTATCAGGAAATGCTATTTCATTGGAAGTGAAATGTGTCAGCTCCAATTACCATTTCATTTTGAAAAAAGTATCAGTCTACAGATTTCCAGGACAGGCCAAACGTAACATTTTCCTTTTCTTTTTTATGATGGCTTTTTGTGTAATTTCTTGGAGAAATATAGAAGCATCAAAAATAAAATATTTTGATGAATATTCAAATAGTCACCATTTTCCCATGAAATGTGAAATGATGAATATTCATCATTTTCACGTGAAAATTAAATAAGTATGTTTACTTGTCTCTTCAGAAAAAATGGAAAACCTCATTCTCACAGTGGCATCAACAAACCAAGCACAAGATCATATACAGACAGTAATGAGATTAGCAGATGCATGGCAACATTCACACTCCCTTCTATGTAGTAACACCATGTTTGCACCCACATGAGTGAAGGCAGTAAGGACAAAAGCCAGTTATGAGACCCTCAAAATCTCTTTGAAAGAAACCTATTGAAAGAAACCCTAAAACCCATGTGTGACGTTCAGCCAGAAAATATTTTCTTCCCTGTATTCATATTGATGGGAAAGAAATGTCATTCTCGAGACATAAAAAAGACTACTTAATCATTGAAAGTTCTAATGAATTTTCACAACCTATGTCACAAAGCCTTGCTTACAGACATCAAATGATCTAATTATTGAAAACATCTTTAATACAAGTTGCTTTAAAGCTTTCCTAGAGTGTTCAGAGTTTCCTTCTAAAGAAATTCCAAATTATGACACAGCTGACTAAATGAAGGTGCATGTGCTACCCTGGCTTTTGGCTGTCTGGGACAATCATAAGAAAGTTTCACAGTGCAGTGCATTTTCAGGCATAATACCTAACAAAGATTTTCTCCTTTGCCCATTTTCTTATTTTCCAGCTTGCAGTTTATGTCACTACAATTTTCCCCACATAAACTTTAAAAAATTTTAATTTAAAGAGGGATTTTCAGAGGGGAAATTACTATACCTCTGTGTTTTTCCCTACCCCTCAAATAAAAAAAGCAAATAACCAAAAATCAAAATAAACCCAAACAAGCTTAGACATTAGGGCTAGAGAGGAAGGGTGGGGGGAAGTGTACAATGTTGAACTGGGTTCCAATTTTGGAACCAAAACTGTGCATTAGGTGTCAATTTTAACACTTTTCTGCTGTGTTTCAATTGCAAATTCTCATCTTGTCACTTTCAGCCCTTGTCGCTGCAGGAACTCCACAAAGCTTTCCTTCCTGAATAGTAACTTTCTAGGAAGTTGAGCTCAAGCGTAAGGAGGCTCTGCAACAGTTATACCACACTGGCGCAAGTGCTGCTGATGGTCCCGAGGACAAAGCACATGGAGCACTGAAAGGACTTGAGCATTGTTGAGTGCACTCAGCTTTGAAACACACTCTCTCTTGGTATGAGCCCAAATTTCCATCACTACAGTATCCTTCAATATTTATATATTTCAGGTGTTTGGTACCATATCAGGAGACAGGATAATCTGAACAATCAGAAATGTATTCCTCAGATGGGTGAAGCAACTTGCAGGGTCCTGGTGGAACAGACCACATCAAGACTGATCCCCAACCCTACATAAAACAAAGCTGAATCAGCTCTGTAGGCACCTATCTATGGTGCAGGCACTGCCTGGAAACTATTGTCTACCACCCTATGGAGATATCAGTAGACTGGATGTCTTTTAGACACCCTGAAAGTCTCAGCATGGAAGAGGTAAGTTTACAGACATAAATAAAAGTCCATGGCTTCTTTGTCTGAAAGAGCAATTATCTGTCTGACTTCAGAACTTACGCTGTTACTCATTACTAGAGTATCTAGAACATTCCAGTTTAAATCAGAGGGAATAGAAAAATCTCTGATGGTTGTACTTTTTGAACCTCCATACTCAAAAGCCGAAGAAACATCCATAAAGATTTTTACCTTACATCCATACCTTACATCCATAAAGATTTTTTATTTCATCTGAGAGCAGGCAATTGTGTTTTGTTAATGTTTGCAAGGACATTAAGGTCACACAGGTCAAAGCCTATGTTCGTGTTAAGCTGAAGTAGCAATGATATCAATTAATTTGACAGTACAGGGAATGAGCCACAGAGGGCCTACAAATGCACAATGCACTGGTTTTAAACCTTCATTTCTGTTGCCACATTGGCAGCTGCCAGACATGCACTAAGTTCACCTTCAGGCTGCAAGGAAGTAGGGCAGAAAGTCCTTACAAATGGTCATTAGGGCAATGGGAAAGGGAAAACAATGAACTATGTCAGAAAAGCAGCATTGCCACATCTGAACTCAGCAGTAACCATTGAAAACCACCCTGGGCTACCAGTGGCCATTAACCTGGAAAATCAGGGAATTATAAAAAGGGGGTAGGCTGACACCTTCACCTGGAATGGAGGCCTCTGCATTTTGTTTGGGAGTCCCTCTAGATTTAAGATACCTACTTCCTGATTTCCAATCCAGCTACAAAGAGATCTCTAAGCATCCCTGATATAGAGAGCTTAGAAATTTAGCAGCTCATACCCTACTGCACCAAACAGCTGTTGTCAGCACAAAATACAGCTCTTATCAGCACCAAGAGTCAAACCACTTATTGTCCCATACTCCACCCTAATTAAGCTTGTCCACCTGAGGGGAATGACAACAGAAGGACAACTGTGGCAGAGGTAAGCATCGAAATACAGACAGCAAGCACTTACCATGAGGAGACATAAGCACAATTTTCAGTGATCTCTCAGGGTTTTTGCAGGGGAATGCTTTACTCTGGAGATCCTTGGAAACTCAAGAGTGGAATGACACAACTTTTTCTCCTGCTTGAGCTTCCTTGTGATTTGCATAGATGCAGAAACCCCTCCTATCCAGGAAAACCTGTTGCAAGCAGCACAAAATGGGTCATTTTGTTAAACTAAATGTTTTCTGCTTTCATAGCCACCATAGTAAATGCAGTGAGAGATAGGAAACTCCTCAGACTTGTGGGAATGACACCTCCAAAGTTAACTCAGGGACTTTTCTAAAAAATACAGAGCCTTGTCTGCTCTCTGTTACATCTGTATAACCCATATGACATTTCTTCTACATGCACCTTTAACACAGTGAGGCAACTAATGAGCTCATTAAGTCCTGGACTCTGACTGGGCACCAAAAAATAAGTAAACAAATTGAATATTAGACAGTCTACTACACCAGATGACTTCCTGAGACAAGATCTGTATTGAACACAGCCTTTGAGAAGAGAAGGGAAATTTCCTCATGTTCTGGGGTGGAAAATCCTTTGCACATTCTCTTGTGCTGGGTTTTGTAGGCTGATTTTCTACCAGGCAGACACACTGCCAGAGATAGTGCACATACTCCAGAGATGCTACATTCATGCAAAGACAAATGGGTGAATTAGGTAAAATAATTTTCAGCCTTTTCACATAAGAAATGTGGGTTTGTCTGCTAGTGTCAGGCTCATTAGTGTGCTCAGGAACATGAGAATAAAAAATACAGATTTTATACATATACATATACATATATATATACATATATATATATACACACACACACACACACACACACACACTCACATAAATATATACATACTTACAAGTTTGTGAATTACTTAAGGCATGACACAAGGACCAAGCCAGTCCTCAAGGAGGCCCAACAGAGACATTAAAATTAATATGTAATAAAGTGTACAGATTCTCCTTAAATCAGCCCCACCTGGCTGAGGTTGAGATGCTGTGGGTGATCAGGTGAGGAAGCTTACGTCATCCCCACGTCTGACTGACAGATTAAACATTTCTGAGAATTGACTCAAGTCTTTTTACATGGAATTACTGAGCAACTTCCTTTTAACAGCTGTACTACTACACTTACACCCCACTAACATGGGTAGTGAAGCAATAATCTGACACGCCAACTCTCCTGGAGTCACTTAGAAGCACAATGAGAGTGTTGGCTCAGCCTTGTTGGAATAAATACGTATTAACTTTTTTGGTGAGTATTATTGTCATCAGTGATTAATTGGAATAATGAGCCATGACAGTGAGCTAGCAGAGGTTCCTAAAGATGAAAGATACCACAGAGAGAAAACCACTAGCCCTTACAAAAGACATTCACTGTCTCTAGGGAAAATAGAAATAGTACAATTTGAGGCATACAGTAGACATCCCCCCCCCACCCCGAACATAGTTTTGGAGTATGAAAAAGTGGCATTTCACTCAGAGATTATGAAACTTTTAGTTCTGACACTGTGGAGATCATTTTCAGCAGCCTTCATCTGGTATTGCATTTAATATGACATAGGGACTTAATGGCATTTAAACGCTATCTGTGGGGTACATGAACAGAAATTTAGCCATACTCACATCCTCACACAGATGAGAGCATGTAGAACCCCTCTTTTGTAATCCCATGGCCCTGTTTGCTCCTGTCCAAAGGGAAAAAAACAGGAGCACATGCCTGCTGCACAAGTTTCTCTCTGGGCTCTGTTCTTCATTTGTGATGTTATATTCATACCCAATTGTTACAAACAAAAGAATAAATAAAATATCTAAAATATACATGAACCATCTTGTTCCCCAGCAGCATGTGATGTTCAAATACTCCGAAACACAGTCATCAAACTCACGGCTTTCCTTTACAGCTGGGCTGCATAATTCCTCTAAGGCCCAACAAAAAAATTCCCTCCCTTCCCTGAACCCTGTTGGATTCCTGTGTTTCACAAGGGAATAATGTATTTTGTGGAAGAAAATATTTCCTTCTGCTGCTTCTACATTTGCAGCTTTCAAATATCTGAGTGTTTGAGGAAGAAAGATAAATAAGAACATGCAATTTATTTTCCTTAGCTAGACAGAAAGTGTGGTCTGAATGAAAGATTCGGGCTCAAGATGCTCTTCAAAATCATCAGTCACTGCTTTCAATGGATGTGCAGCTCTTTTTAAAAAGGGACTGTTTCCACAGAGTCCTTTAGCTGAGGGCCAAACTTTGAAAGCTTAACCTTAAATGTGAGCAGCTTCTCAAACTTCCCCTTAGCCTTTACAGCCTTCATCCCCCTCACCTGCCCTCTTTGCTGACTTCTGCTGCTGGGTGTAACTTAGATTTTCAGCAACACCTGGTGCTTGCCAGAGAGAACACACAGTCTGCTGGCACTCCTCAGGGAAGGCTTGCAAAGGCAGAAGTGTCCCAGCCACTCCCCATGAATGTTGATAGTAGCTATACATCATCCCACACCTTTCTGTTTCTTGCAATACTATCTGCATGCATCAATTAAAATTGCTGAGTTTTGTGCCAGCAGTCCAAGCCTGGGAGGAAGACCCTGAGAGCTTCCAAAGATAAAGAAGTCTTTAACACTGAGTGCTTCCTACCTTCTCTTTATCTAATTGTATCAAAAAAGGTTTCATAAAGAAAGCCTGACTCACTTCTCACACTTGTTAATTAAACTTTTATTCAGCAGTAATTCAGTGTTAATACTCCTCCCTTACAAAGTTACGTAAGGCCTTTTTAAGTGAAGGCCATTGTAAGAAAACTTCCTGAGAATAGAGAATACCATCCAGGACTGGACTGAGTTGCATTCTGACACGTAAAGAAGGCCAAAACCAAAAATTGTTTCTTCCCAGATCAACCCAGAGACTAGCAAATTAACACATATCTGGTCCAGAGAAACTCAGGTCAGATGTTCAGTTTGGACTCCTGAGGGCATAGATTGCAGCCTTGGTCTTCTCCACCTCCAGCAGCTGCCAGCGCCACTGCTTGATAGGTTTGTTATGGATGGCCTCCTGCTTGCTGTATGGGGAATAGAACACAAAAAGTCTCAGGTTAAGTCCAGAGTGAAATGAGAATTATAATGCAAAATATTGGTATGAGATGGAGAACCATTTCCTGTAAGGTCCTGGACTATTTTGAGCAGCCAAGTGTTGAGGAGACAGAAAGGACACAAGGACTGTGCCATTGAAAGGTTGTTCATTTGATGCCCCCCAGCCAAATGGCTTCAATGGCCTGTGTTCACACAAAAAATACCTCTTCCTCCCACCTTTTCAGCAGCCCAGTCCTACCTAATCTCCCCTGGCAGGACACTTGCAAAAGAAAGGGATTTGCTCAGGTTTAGAGCCAGCCTGACCTAGAACAGCTCATGAGATTGTGGGTTTGGTTATTGCAGAGATGCCTGCCTTTTGCTCTGCTGTGTGAGAAGCACAGATGCACATTCAGGCAATCCCAGTAAGCACTTTTATACCAGCATGGTCTGCCCCTGACTGAGGCTAAGCACAGCATCAGAGTAACAGATGTGATGTCAGGTACTCTGCTGCCATAATTAATCAGCTGCAATTATTGTTCAGATACATTCACATTTCATTTGGCCAGCAGCACCCAAGAGCATGAAAGGGCTTCCTTAGCACACAGTCAGCATGATTTTATTGTATGGATGAGATAAAGCATAATAAAGCAAGGGAGTACTTGCAAGGAAGAGCCTGAGATTTGAAAAGAGTTTTGTTCCCAGGTTTACCAGACCTCATCTGTGACTTGGAGTGAATCACTTCATTTTTATCCTGTACAGTAGGGATTCTCCCTCCTCTTTGTTACTCCTATCAGTTTTAGGGAAGAGTCTCTGACAGTGTGCAGGCATCTAACAGCCAGCACACAGACACCTTAAAGTTAGGGCACTTTAAGGCAGTTAAGGGCTTTGAGATGTCTCTGTAATCGTAAGAAGAAAATCTGCTTTGATAGATTAATTATATTGTTCTGTCTCATAAAAAATTTGCTTGCATAACATTAATCAAGATTAGGTTTTTCCTTAGATATTTTATACAAGTATCATGTTAGCATCCTGGGAACTAGAAAGATCTGCTGGGTAGGCACCCACATTTGTGAACCAAATAGAACAAGACTGAGCATATCCTTCTTAAGGACCTTTCTTTTAGTCGCTCACCTCCTGTAGCGAGCCATGGAGATCAGATGTTGGGGCAGTGTGGGAAAACCTGTGACAACTGAGCCTCTCTTCAGAGAACACTAGATATCACCCACATGTTTTGCCAGTGTTAAAGAGGCCCTACAGTCTCAGCTGAATCAGAGGGGTGGTCCCCCACAAAGGCTCTTTACCAGCATGTTCTACTAAAACGCAAACTTCTGAGCTTCTGAGCTGCTGATTTTAACAACAGCAAAATCTTAAAGTCTGTCCTTAACTATCAAGACGACCTTATCTTCATGATGTTTGGGTCTTGGAAAGAGGCAAATTGACTTGAATTTACTGTATGCTGTTCCAGCACTGCCTAATGTGTGAGTTCTGACTCAGGAGAACATTTTCATTTGAGCCATGTACAGGGGCTCTCTATGAAATAAAACCCTGCAACTCCAAATAACTCTTTGTTAACTTCAAAGCCCTGGCAAGAGCTTTGGAGCTCACAAGGCAAACTAAGAGCTGTCAGCTGGAACTATCAGACTGACAAAGAAGCCTCCTGGCCACACTAACCATATAAACAAGAAAGGTCAGATCATTCTCCTATGGCACATGACACTGATACTGCTTCCCCACGGGGTGACTATTGGGTTACATGGACTGGCATAACCCAACCCCTGCATAGGAGAGTGAGGAGAGCTGTACACACACACCACACTCCTCTTTTGTAGACCCCACAAAGTAAAGCCTGATTGATGGTGTGGCTTTCTAGTGACTGCACAGAAAATACCTCTGGCCATGCCCTTTCCTGAAAAGGTGAACACAGCCCTTTGCCCTCCTGAGAGAGAAATCAACACCTTGGGGCCCTGGCTCAGCTAAACCAGCAGCTGGCAAAAGCCCCAGCAGACGAGAAAAGTGACTGTGAGCTGCTACACCAAGGCTGATGTCTCACAGAGACATTTCATGACAGAACGAGGACAACCAAATCGACTCTGCCTCATCCTCTGCCATTGCCTGCCTTCTCCACTGATGTTCCACCCTATCCTGTACTCCTCCTCTCTGCAAGGAGGTGGGACTCCTCTCAATTACAGCTTCTGAAAGCTTGTCTGATCTACATTTAAACAAAGGTAAGCACATTGCTCCCAGACCCAGCAAAATTAACCCTCTGCTAATGCAGTTCACTGGGAGAGTTCAGGTAAGAGTGGGATCCATAAGGAACGAGTCACATAGAGGCGAGGTGAGCCAGCAGACCTGTAATACCACTAGGCCTCCAGATCATCAGAGGCAAAAAATGTAAAGTACATATTGAAGCATGTGCCTCTTGCAGAAGTGGAGTCACTGATAAACAATCCTCAAACACTGTTGTTCAAACAACACTTGAATCATTCTCTGACTCAGTGATCAATGAGCAACAGAAAGAACAGTTAGCTAAGACAGCAGAAAATGGTAAAGCAGTGAGCCAAGTGTGGCATTCCTGGCTTAGCCTTTAATGAGCTAAGTCAGAAAATTACTGAAAAAGTCACTGTTTGGAATAAATCCCCTACAAAGCTATAATACTGGAGCTTACATTAGAAAATGTTCATCAGCTGTTTTGCAGTCAATGGCAATTCTTGAAGTGGGATAGCAAGTTTCTCCTAATCTTCATGTGTTTCTCTGACACTTTTCTATTTTCTTGCTCTTGATCAAAGAGCACTGAAAATATCTCTCAAAATAGCTGTCAGGATCAGATTACATCTACTCCAAAAGCAGGGAAAATATTAAGACAATTAGGAGAAAAAAACTTAGTTAAATATTGCTTAAGTGTTTCATTTAGGGCTTTTCTTGACAAACTCTTTCTTCAATGAATTAAAAGAGAAACAAAAAAAAAGTTGCTGTCCCATGGAGAAATCTACACAACTGTTGGCTCAGAGCAGTGGCTTCCCATTTGCCTGATAGAAAAAATGAAAGGTTTTCAGTAAATGACTAAACAGATATATATGTCCATGACAGGAATTACCCATTTCTGTAGTTGCACAAAATGATCAAGGCATGACCATAGAGATTTTTAATTTTACAGAAGTTAAATGATAACTTCTTAGTTAAATTCTTTCACCACAGGCAAGCAAGTTAGAAAGAATCTTAATTATAAAAAGCCCAACATAAGCATCCATCCCTTAACAACCAAAT
This sequence comes from Serinus canaria, assembly GCF_022539315.1. Classification (NCBI taxonomy): domain Eukaryota; kingdom Metazoa; phylum Chordata; class Aves; order Passeriformes; family Fringillidae; genus Serinus; species Serinus canaria. The sequence continues at coordinate 18,339,903 of NC_066316.1, read as the reverse complement.
ACAGCAAAAGTTTAAACAACCCTCCCTCAAGAGGGATTTAGATATTTCTCTCTTGAGCAAAATAAAAACTGCTGATCTTCAGAAACACTGAATAGAGCCACTCCCATTTACATCTTAAGATGTTACAAGGACTAAAACCAACTTGTGTGATTAAAAGGGCTGCCAGGCCATGTTTTGTACATTTGGCCAAAGTAACACCAGAAGTCAGTGGCAAAGCAGGAATTTAACCACTAAGCACCTGTCCAGCACTCTAATCCCCTGGCAACCTCCTCCCCTCCCTGATGAAACCAGGGTGGAAGTACAGAAGATACATGAGGGAGTAGTGTTTTCCAGGTTAGCCCAGATGTGCCACCAGCCACTGCTGACATGTGGCCCATGGTGATGTGGAGGACAGCATGCTCACACCTGGAGTCCTTCCCCACAGGCACCTGCAGAGAGCATGAGGCCTTCACTCAGGCAGTCTAAGGAAATAACAAACTCCATTTTACAGTGAAAGATTTTTATTTGCCCTGGCCCTTGGTGAACTGACAGAGAAGCTTATCTCTCCTCACCACACCAGCCTGAGGAAAAGAAAGAGAGTGCCTGCAAAAAGCTGCCACCCTTTCAGAAAAGGCATTGGGCTACATTTTCTTTGGACAGGGACAGTGAAGAAGAAATCAGGAACATGTGAGGCTTTAAAAACCACACAGGTTGACAAGACTTAGTGAGGAAGGTGGTTCTGGGGTGAAGCCCCATGGCAAGGCTCAGGAGAGGGTGGTCTCCCAGCTGCAGCAGCAGCCTCACAGCTGGGTACACACTCAATCTCTCTGAGGTGAGAGGAGTGGAAGGGGAACTCATTTCCCCTCTCTCACTCTCCCCTTACGCACCCATCAGAGTTGAGGTGAGGATAAGCTGATGGACACACACAGGGTGCTTCAGTCCTGCAGGGATAAGCACCAGAAAAGTCCTGCACACACAAGAGAAGCAGGATGCCAGCTTCAGCTGCCAGAACTGAGCACTCATCCAGACCCCAGCAAGAGCTCCCCATGGCTTTTAAAGGACCTGCTCTCTTAGGGCTGATTTGTTTATTCCCAACCCAATATGTTATCTTTACATCACAAAGTTTATTTCTGAACATGTCAACACACTTTTGAAAAGGTCAGACATATGAGGGTACACACCCGTGGTAGTGCACAGGGAAGCACAGACACAGCTGCATTCCCAGAAATCACGATTCAAAGGGTCTTCACAGCAAAGTCTGACACGGCAGCTGGGTTGGCAGACACACGTAGGCAAGTCACCAGCCTCCCCCTTTTGTTATCACTCCCATTTCATTTCTGTGCTTTGCATGAAAATCTGAGGGTTGCTTCTAAGTATAGATTTTGCTGGCTTTGTTTGAAAGCCTGCCACAGCTCTCAGACATAACACCAGCAGGGTGCTAGCTGAACTAGCTATATTTATTGACGTATTTCATAAAGGAAAAACTTAAATGGTTCTGAGAAGTTGAGGTCTTTTATCCTGTTCTTTTTCTTGCAGCAGACAGCTTAGCTGTTACCCTGACAAGTAAGATATTATTAAAAGAGGAGACCCAGGATCTGTGTACAGGCAACAATGCTTTGGATAAGCAGCTCATGTTTAAATGAGACTTGAGAAACATGGTTATTTAGCTTTGTGTCTCCATTTTTTATTTTTAAATAAATAAAGAAGAAATTCCTTTGGTTCCTCTCATCCCTCAGCCTGTAGCTCACAGGTTATCCATCAACTGCGACTCCCCAGCAAAGCCAGCTGATGGCTGGGGATTGCTGTCTGCTCACACCAGGAGAAGTGACAGTGCCTAACCCACACCTTTAAACAAGGGACTGCAAGTAGGGCTGTTTAAAATAGCAAGTTAGTGAAAACAGCCTTTAAAAAAATAAAAGAAGTGGTACCCTTTTCCAGATGGCAAACATTCCCCAGGGAGACCACAGGTCGCACTGGGCACCTGGAGGTGAGCCACAGCCCCGTGCCTGCTCCTGACCTCACAAGCCCCTGCATGGCAGGGGACATCTCTTTTCCAGAGCTTGGTCCCCACCTTCCCAGCCTGACTGAGAAACAGTGTGGAGAGCAACAGAGGGATTCCCAGTGCCACCATTTCCCCCATTAATGCACAGTTCTACTGCACTCCAAGTGTCTGAGGGAGCAGGAGTGGGACAGGCTGAAGAGGAACAGCATTGGTATAGCTCTGCTTGGGCCTTTAGGCACGGAAAGACAACTTTGGCCCCTATCCCAGAAAACCAGGGTCAGGCAAATTTAACATCCCAGGTCTTCCCTATCACACCTCTACTTGGCAGCCATGTCCCACCAGGAGGGCAGAGCTGGAGCTGACAGGAAAAGCTCTCCCTGGGAGAGGTGACAGATAAGAGAGTGCTGAAATGCAGGCATTCAGCTTGTCTGGTACGTCAGCATGTCAAGGCTATAGCACTGATGCAATGTCTGCAAAGGGGCTGGTGAGAGGAGCTGTGTTTGGCACTGGGGCACTGGTGCATTATCCAGAGCTCTCAAATGCTTCCTGGCAAGGGACGACTGAGGGTGTCCATGCTTGCTGCCCAGAGAGTGTGGGATACCCCCCAGGCCTGCCACTGAGTTCCCCCATGAGCTGCTCTGCCTCAAGCAACCGCTCTCAGTGTTGCTTATTCATCTCCAGGTATTTTGATGAATGCTTAACATTAGATCCAGCAACTGCCCAAGGAAATAAATCCCAATTACCCAAAGGCAACAAATTACAAGCATAAACATTTGTGTCATCAGCTTTGGAATCTCTTTGTTCCCTGTGATAACAAAATTGACTCTGTCCATTGAAAGGAACAATGAAGAAACATGAGAAAGTTAGGACATATTTTTCACAACAATACTCTGATTTGCTCCTTAGGAAATAATTCAAATATTTGATTAATCACAGACTAACCACTGAACCATCTGTGGAAAATTTTAAAGATATACCCATGAAAACATTCACAGTATTCAGAAACATATCATTCACAATTTCAAACTACTTACAAGCTGTACATAGAGTGATTAACTTGGCAGGGGAACAGGGTCTGGATGACACACAGCACTGTGTGGGCAGGAAAATATTCCACAGCTCTTCATCTTGAGGTTGGTGTTGGTGCATTAACCGATATTTTTTTCTACTTGCCACCTCGCACTCATGAGAGCCAGCTGTGCTGGCCCACCTGGCTGCCCCTGCCATCCCAGCCACACCACCAGTAATGCTGGCCAGGGAAAAGCACATGCTGGGACACAAGATGCTTCACAAATGCCAGTCACTTGGCCTGATGCTCACTGAGCTTGTGCTCTGTCTGAGGATGGAGAAGGGGTCCATGGATGCATGGCGAGACACGTGATAGAAACAGCAAGATTATAAACGGGTCCCAAATCAGTAGCCATTTTACATGCCTCTAAACCATTCCTCTAAGTTGCAACACTTAGTTAGAAAATCCCAAGGAAGATGCCATGTCTTGGGCATGATGAATTTCTACTTGAAATCAAAGCTAACAAACTCACTAAAAATACCTACATGCATTTCTTTACACACAATTAAAATTACTCTTGGCTTCAATGCAACTATTCACCTGTCATAAAATCATTTGGGAGGCCACAGATTTGTTTTTGCTGAATGTTATTTAACCATCATTATGTTCCACCTCCCAAATGACTACCTCTAAAAATGAGAAAAAATTATTTCTATATAATTTTATCCCGCTAGAGTATAGGCATTTGATAAATACATATTGTCTTTCTGTGGTCAATGACAGCTCACTCCTTTTAAAGTAATCCCTATTCCCCAGCCCTCTGTTTCCAAGTATAGAATGTTTAAAGAGTGAGACTCGATGTTTTCAATCATTTCAGACTTATCTTTGGCAAACAAGAAATTGAGTCCAGTATAATACCCAAAAGGAACAGATCTGCCCTTCCAAAATCCACATTCACCCTGGCTGCTGTTGTACTGAGAAATTCAGTTCCAAATCACATGGCAGCTTAAAAACTGCAATTTAACCTTGAGTTCACTCTCAATTTATCTTTTAAAAGATCCTCTAGAATTAGTACCAGAAGTGTTTTACACCAAAAAGAAACAGAAGTAACCATAAGGTAAATTGCTCTTCACCACAACTAGAAAACCTGGAGTGTTCTAAGAGCTGAAGGGGTGTGAGGAAGGCTGAATAGAGATAGAGATCTAGCTATAGAATCTAGCTATTTGTATCTGTCTTAGTATAAATCCCTCTCTACTACTACTCAACTGCATGACTACACAGACATCATTTCACTTTTTGTGCCTCTCTCTGACCAAACAAATCTTCCTTACAACCAAATTGATATTGTATGGGATTAATTCAACAGCATATCTGAGACTGTTTAAAAGACAGTATAAATGCAGAGAGCCCCTGCCCAAAAGAGCTCTTTACATCCATGTCTCTGGAGACAATGGGGAGGTGGGAAAAACAGAAGGGGCATGGGAGGGATGGAAGAAACCACAATAAAATTACAAAGCTGCAGCAAATGTTACAGCACATCATTAAAATTAAATGATGAACTGATCTTAGCCTTAGTAGGTGTCATTAAGCTCCACCTAGTTTAATGGATGCAGTTGTTTCCATAGCAACAAATTATTTTCAAGAAAAAAGCCCCAAACCAAATAAAGCCAGGCAAAGATGGGACAGGCACAATATATGGGAAGGGACTATAAAAGTTTTATCACTGCTTGTCTGGCATAACCTGCACAATTCACCTGCGCTTCTGCCACTCCTATTTATTATGCTCATGGCTGTAGAATTTTGCAGCCTCCTCACACCTCAGCAAATCCTCTATTGATTTGTCTCTTGAAAACACACCAAGGGGAAATGTGAAAGTGTTAAATCACAGAGGCACTGCCTCTCCCCTCACAAATAGAGCCACATGGAAGAGTGACCTTAAGAAAAGTAGGATTGTGGGATGTGCCTCCTTTTTCAGGATGCTTTGTCCTGGTTCAGTGTCTGCACTTGTTGGTCTTGGCTCAACAGAACAAACAGCCACCAGCAGGGAGCTCATCCACTTGGTGGGTAATGCTAAGATGCTGTCATTTGTGAAGTTTGCTGCAAGCATTGGAGCACCAGAGCCAGGAAGGTCCAGGACACTTTTTTCTGTGCTTGCAGCAGTACAAACAGAAGATTCACAACAGGGTATTGGCAATTCAGCCTGCTGAGCATCACCAGCATTCACATCACAACGACCTCTTGGTGGGAAGGAGGGGACTGCAGTGACATATAAAGTGTGCCCTACACATCAGGTAAGGTGTGCAAAACCTCCACAAGGTGTGCAAAAGCCAATCACTCCAGCAATGCTTTGCCTCAGCAAGAATTGGTTTGCTCACTCTTAAACATGAGAGCTTCAGGAAATTTTGAGCTTAAATTTGTCAGATTGCTCTGAAAGCTGCCTTCAGTTTTAGTGCTCACAACACTTGGGATAAATCCACTGACTCTTAGGTTTATCATAGGAAAGCCTCAGAATTTATTCCCCAGATTTTTTGCAAAGCACAGCTCTCAGAATAGCACAGTAACAGGACTCCCACCACTGCAGCCCAACCCCATGCCACCCTTAGCCTCAGCAGTCCCACAGGGTGGATCTTCAAGCCACAGTGATGCCCAAAGTTCATTTAAAACCCGTTTAGATCCAGCATTCTCATTACAGAACATGTTAGAGCCGGAGCCAGGACAGTACTGAAGACTCATTGCTCATAGCAAAGGCAGTGTGATGGAATTTGAATGTATTCAGTGCTTGGTAGGATCAACTTTCAGTGAATCGGTGTTGCAGGTAAGAAAAATTATAAACTCTACATGAGCAAATGGCTCAGAGCCTAGAATCAGTCTGAAGAAATGGAATATAACTAGTTAGGCTGCTAAAGTATTCCCTGTTACACTTTTGGCTTCTGTAACTATTTCTCACAAACACGATCTCTTAGAACACCCCCAAAAATCAATTTGTTCACAGCCTTGCTGTTGTGAAGCAAGCTAGGACACATATCCTAAGCGTTAAAAACATTTACAACACGGGCATGAGCCTTTGCCTTGTAGTTCCTTCAGCATCGAGTGCTGTTTCTGAATGCAGTCAGCTCACAAATGTGCTGCATGGCCTTAAAGTCCTCCCAAGATTTCCCAGAGTCATCCACTGGAAAAGCTGATGCCTTACTTCTGAGCTCATGCAGATAAGCACTCCATGTAACCTAAATTTGGGCTCCAAATACAATTAGAGACAAACAAATAATGGATAATTTGGAAAAACTCAAAAAAACCCTCCTGAGAACTGAAGAAGAAAAAAGAAACAAACCTGAAAACTCAGTCAGATATTTCTTTCTGTTTAAAATATTTGGTTTGAGGAGTAGACTAGTTTGTGTTCTGGTTATGGAAGACCATTGTTTATTTATCAAGTTGAGGACGGCAGAGAGCAATGCTCATTTTATAAAAATGACCCTGCTCTCTGCTGATACTGTTCTGTGATCATGCACATGGGAAATGATAGTGGTATGTCCCACTTTTCTTAGACAGAAAAACCACTATGGACTTCAGGAAGGAAATGTAATTTTTTTTAATGATCTGATTTAATAGATAAATGTTGGTTGAGAGCCTCATTAAAAAAATAGAAACAGCAGCAGGTCAAAGAAGCCATCTGCAAAATAAATATAACAGGCCAGATCCTTCAAATAGAAGGATCCATGAAATAGATGCAACTTCTGTAATTTCAAAAGACCAACCCTGCATTTGCATGAGCCCCAGGGCAGAGTCCTGCCTGCCTCTCATGTGATCCATACAAGCTTCCTGCTGATTTCCATGTGACTGCAAAATACCAAGCCAGGTGGAATTTGGGTCTTCTGTATTTGCCTAGAAGGGAGAGTAGTTCTTGTAAACCTGCCTAGTGAGCAACAGCTGCTGGATTGTGATTATCCAGCCATCAGCCAGAGATAAATCTGTTACTCTCTGAAGAATGGGACAAACTTGACCTGCTTTTTGGGAGAATAAAAGGAGTTTTCCTTTCACCAGACAAGGCTGTCACCAAACACAATCTGTGTGTTGTTCGTCCCCTTGTCAGAACTGTCCACCATTGGGGGCTGAGATACACTGAGCCCATGAAGAGCTCAAATGTGGCTTCTCTTCATCTCAGGAGCGCTGGGCACTATGCTGGAGCTGCGATGAAGAGACCTGGGAGGCCTGAGAGCAGACTTTGCTAGAAAGGCTGGGACAGGGGAACTGCTGAATTGCCTGGTCTTTTCAGGGTCCCTCATCACAGTATCACCAGCAATAGCTGGTGAGCAATAGCAATAGCTCTCCTGCTACCAGTACACACTCATTGCCCCTCACACCCTTCACCAGTTCTAACTCCAGACAAGGCTGGGCCTGTTTGTTTTCATCCCAGCAATCCCAGGAGATATTTTTATGTGCTTCTACATTTCCGCTCGATGTCCTGTCTGCTTTTCCAACTCTTCCTAGTGCTGTTTTGTTCACCAAAGTGAGTTGGGGGTTCCCTGTTCAGCCAAGGTGACCTGCCACACCAACTCATCTTCTTGCACATAAAGTGACTGACCAAGCATCCCAGGACAGCCCAAAACAGACTGCCATACCGGTGGTTTTCTTGGGATTGCTTCTCCACTGGTTTAAAGCCCCCCTGTGTCTGTGCAAAGGAGCAATCACTGGTTGTGTTTGCTCCCACAGGAGAAAGGCTGTCCCTCCAGGCAGGGAGAGTTCGAGCTTCTCTATGAACTACTCTCCCCTAGAAACCATGTCAGTGTAGCAGTCCCATGGACAGAACATAGCCCCAGCTTTAAGACCCCTCCATCCCTAGGTGGGGAATAAGCTCTCTCTCCTTCCTTGCCAGAGGACTGCTAAAATCCTCCCTTAATTAATTTACAGGAAAGGCAGCACAGTTAAATTCTGTCAAATCACAGAGTACCAGGCTGGGGGGGACCTCAATGACCATCTGGTGCAACCTTTCCAGGCAAAAGCAAGATGATCTTGAAAAGATGGTCCAGCACCCTGTCCAGCTGAATCTTACAAGTATCTGACTTCGGGGAATCCACCACTTCCCTGGGGAGGTTTTTCTAAAGGCTGATTGTTCTCACTGTGAAAAATTTTCCTCATGTGTCTAAGTAGAACCTCTCCAGGAGTAACTTGTACCCATTACCCCTCATCTTTTCTATGTGACCCCCTATGAAAAGTGAGTCTCCATATCATTTATAGCCACCCTTTAAATACTGGAATACAAGAGGAACAGAGACACCTGTGAGTTGTCAGTGGGTTCCTTTGCCTCAGCTGAGCTGATGCATCACAGCATTTGCAGCAAGCAAAAATGAAAGCTATAACTAAATCCTCCCTGATCCTCCTATTCATGGTGCTTCTAAAAGTGCTAACAAATTAGGCCGAAAGACAGATGCCTGAGGTCAAACACGTGGCCCTGGCTTGTTGCTGTACACAAGGCTTTGACATAAATCCCATATAAGAGATCAAATGGGCAGATCTGTGCCCTGTGAGGGCACTTCTGCAGTGCTGGTGCAGTGACTCAGCTGGCAGCAGTGGTCTGCAGCACTGCTCTGCTGCAATGCCTGAACCTCAGCTCTGCTGGCTGCAGTCAGGGCTCCAGCTGTAGAAGGAGCAGACCACAAAAACCCTTCACAGCACAGACAGGCTCTTCGCTCTACAAGGAGTGAGCTGACCTGCAAGGAAGGGAACAGCTATCAGCTGGTTTTATCTTGGTCTGATCTCATCAGAACCATGAGGATAATTGTGAAAGAAATACGTATCAGCAGGCCTAGAAGATGGAATATATGTAGTCAAGGATGCAGGAAGACTATGAAGGGGGATTTTTCTTTAGTCCCTCTGTATATGATCAATATGAATATTTTCCTAAGTGTTTGAAAAAGTGTATTTTACACATTTTTCCGTATGGATAAATGATTAACACAGAACAATGCAAGTGCATTAAGCTGTAAACAGAGCTTTAACACAAACAATGGAAAATATAGCGGTCATAATTAAAAAGTGACATAAGCGGTCATAATTGAAAAGTGACTTTGCTAGAAAAAGTACTATGCTGTGATATATGAAAAGACCACAGTTACTTCCTGCTCTGAGTATAAATGGAAAATGTGGTGTCTCAGATACAAATAGGCTGGTAACTGTTAGCAAATGATGACTTTTCTATGGAATCCCAAAATGAATCTAAGCCTTTTTTGAGGTCCAGCCATTGCTATTTTCCAACCCACAGACTGCACTTCACCAGTGCATGAAACGATCCCTCTGCCACGTATAATAAATTGTGAAACCCTTTGACAGAGAACAGAGAGGGTCACTGTGTGCAAGCACCACTGCCCTCTGATGAGTGCAATCCGAATTGCTCCCAGAATCACCTAATCCCCTCCTGCCCCACATTTGGCCAAACTCCCCCATCCCAGGACGCTCTCAAGGCCAGCAGAGTTGTGCTCTTTTCCATGTGTGCCATTGGCTTCCAAGCAGCCTCTATATGAGACAACTAGAGCTGCTTGGAAAAATTGGGCTGGAAAGCTTTTTGTTGAAAAATGGAAATTGTTTCCCAATGAAATCTTTTCAACAAAATGTTCTATTTCCTTGTTAACTATAGAAGTGGTTGGAAATTTCCATTTAAAAACCTTTCCAATGGAAACCAGATTTCCCTCTCCCCCTACGCACCCCTTCCTATCCTGCATCACCTCCCCTTTCCAAGTAAAAAATATCAGTGGAGAACAAACATAATTTAGTAAGGTCTTCTGAGGACCACCAAACTTTTCATTGGTTGTGGATTAATCCTTAAAATAGCCCTCTACATCCTAGAGCTTGATTATTTCTGTTGTTTCCAGTTCCATTAGAAGATACCATGTTTGATTCATTGAGAAAGACAAAAAACATCCCATGTTATTTTTCAATCATTGCCATCCAAGTCCACTCCCAGTTCTGGTTACACACAAGTGTCTTTAAAGTTTTGCTTGCAATGCAGTGCATCAGTTTCATGTCTCTGATCCCATGTGACTTTGTCTTTATTATTTGTATTACTGTTATTTTGTTCCTAGATGTACTGATTTTTCACCAGTTACACTGGAAGCCTCAACATCATCTCAGATGAAGATCTCCAAAACCACCCCACTAGCTTAACACTCCTTCAAATTGCCAGTTGTTAAAAATATAAACAGATTTGGCTTTATGCATTCATTTCTTTCCCAAATGCATTTTAGACTTTCCAACAAGCAAAAAGCTGTGTCATCTCTCTCTCCCTGAATACCCTAGTGAGCTATGTTAAAATTAATGACTTTTTAAGAGGTACATCACACTCCTGAGGATAGGATCATAACTGGATTTTTTTGTTGGCCCAATGGCAAATGCAGAACTGCTTTTATGAGGAGGGGAAGAAAGAGACACAGTTTTATACTTACTCAAAGGATATGAGAGGTGCCAAGAGCAACATAATAGGAATACAACCTATTATACCACATATGGTCTCACTTATCTCTTATTCATGTAAGAATTCCACATCTTTTGCAAAGAACAAATAAGAATTTGAGAGCAAAGGAACGTGTATTATACTTGAGGAACTGAAGACTTCACTCTGTTTAAGCAAGCCAGTGTTGAATATGGAAATCAGATCTGACACAACCTTCTAGCAGCAGTTATAACAGGATTTAAATGTGAAACTTTCCTAATAGGCTTCTCTTTTTGTTTCTGCTTCCATCACTCCCTTTATGCAGAGAATTTAATAGAGACTGACACCTCCTCTGAGAATTTTTTGACCAATATGGGCAATACCACACAGTAGACCCCTGCTAAAAAAAAAAAAAAAACAAAAAAAAAAAAAAACTGCTTGATTTAAACATCTTCTTGAAAGTCTGTCTATTGCTTTCCAGGTTAGCACACCTATTTTCAATTCTGCAGGATCAAAAACCTCTAACAGCACATTCTATACATTTGCCAAATTGACCTTTAAAGAGAAAACTCTCAAGGAGAGACAGCAAAATCCAGATCCCGTGCCATTGCCATTCCCAATCCCCAAACACTCAAAGTCTGCAATCAATTTTGCATGACTTTACACAGCACTGGCCACCACTCAGCTCATGCAAACCATCCATGTTCTAGCTTTAACTTGGAAGAAATAAAAAGCAACATGAGTAAAACCCTGGCAAGTTTGCACATTGAAGAATTTAAGCTTAATCCCAGTTCCTGTTTCCTTTCCACAGACTCATGGCTGTGTTAAACTGAACCAGTGACAAAAACCAGATTTCTAATGTCCTTCAGGGATGGGCCTGCTGAGAACTTTCTCCCACTCCACCATGAAGTTCTGGACTCCACAAACAGTTCTACTGGGCTCAAAGGCACTGATTTAAGACCAAGTTGCAATTCAAGATGAATGAGGGTGGTGGCTTCCAGCTCCATACAATCTTGGGAAGAACATTCCTCCCTTTGTCCCATGGTAGTCCAAACCACTACTTTTGTCTTATTTGAGCAATTTGCTTTCTCAATGCTCTTTAAATATGGGAGACAGCTTGTTAAGTGTCCTTGATTGCAAGGTAATATCTGTATTCTATTTACGGTCTGTTAGAGGTGGGGCAGTTATCTTTTGTTACTTGGGCAGTTTTCTTATCTCTTCCACAAACCAATCCTCCCTACAGGAAATATCTTCTATTAATGGGCCACTGAGTGCCACTGCATGACTGATAAAAATTACATCATCCCATTGGGAGATGCTCTGCCCAGGAGGAGGAGTCAAGCACTCCTAACTGAATATAATCTGAGATTTTTGGGATACCAGGATGGTCTTTTTCACTGGATTCCCAGAGGAGCAGCTGCCTTTTCCACTGGATTCCCAGAGGAAGACCAGGCCCATCTACACCACCACTGAATCTTCAGAGGAAGACTACACCCTTCTACAGGATCACTGCTTCAACAAAACCACATCTGTCACTGCAGGAGGACTGCAGCCACCATTTCAACTGGACTGCTACCAACACCCTAACCAACAGGGTGTCAGGTCATATTTTGACTGTCAGTGTTGTTTTGCATTGTTTATTTTATTTTTTATTTCCTAATAAAGAACTGTTATTCCTGTTCCCATATCTTTGCCTGAAAGCCCCCCTTAAATTCAAAATTAAAACAATTTGGAGTGAGGGGGTTTACATTTTCCATTTCAGGGGAGGCTCCTGTCTTCCTTAGAAGATGCCTGTCTTTTCAGACCAAGACATTTAGTTTCTGTGCTCACTTGGAATTATCACTTTATCCAACAATTCTTCCTACTTTAGATACTTAAGGACCTAACCCTTAAATTTAATGAAAGTTTATTTGTTCATATGTGTGATCTTTTCACATATTTAAGACTTCTTTTGCCTGTGTTTTATTTCTTTTAAGTAATACATACAGAGAGTAAAAAAACTCATTAATTTAGAAAGGAATTGGAAATAATGGGTGTTTGCAGTCTGCTACTGAAGAAATCCATTTCTAAGTGTCCTGCTGTGACCCATTCCCTTTTAATAGAACAAGTTGTTTTTGGATGGGGGCCTAATACAAACATATTCCTGCACTGAATAAACAAATGAGTAGATAGCTGCTTTCAGATCTTTAATTCTTTATAATCCTAAAGGAATAAAGTGTGCAGAGTGTGGTCCAAGAAATACAGGCTGCTCTGATCTTTAGAGCTCTAGTTAATAGAAGCTTATATGCATTCCCACTTATGGTTGTGTATTTGTTTTCTTGGCATTCATAACTGCTGTAATATTCATTGATCAACACAATAAAGCAATGAAAACTTTCCTTAATATCACTCCAACTTCTTGTTTCATCTTAAGAAAAAATACAAGAAGACAATTGAAGCAATCAATGTATTTAAAATTATACATGTTTATGTAAGATTATTTAGTAAAGGGCTTTTATGCAATGTATGTAGTGGAGTTAATGAGTTCCTGTCTAGTTTTTGGAGCAGGTACAGCATGCAGGCTACACCACAGCAGAGGTTGAGTGCACCAGTCTGTCCCAGCCTGGGCTTATTTTCTGAAGAAAATATGCCCCAGGACAGAGGAAAGACGAAAGCCTCTGGGACATTTAAAGAGACCACAGAGACTGACTGTCTCAAATCGTTTGGATAATTTGAATAAAGGCAGAATAATCCTATGGGGTTGTATTTTTGCTTCACTGAAGTCAACTGTCAAATCCTCAAAGCTTCAGAGAAGTTAGAGTTTCACCCCTGAGCTGCTTGGAGGTGATGTGGCCCCAGGATATTGAATAACACCCAGTTCCTGGATTGCAGACCTTGTTTCCAGCTCTTCCCAGTTTTGTTACCCTTGGCAAGTTTCCTTATGCCTCTACTTCTTCATTTTTAATTGGGATGGCAGTAGTTACCTTTTATAAAATCCTTTCAATTTGGTGGATGGATAAAGTAATAGAGAACATGATGCTGTAACTCATCCTGAGCTTTGAAGACCTTTGCTGTAGGCCTAACAAACAATCTAACCTGAAACATCTGATTCTTACCTGATGCTACATCTACCAAGGGGTTTGGCTAGGAATTTTCATTTGAACTTGGCATGGGCTGATAGTGCTGAAATATTACAGAATGCATCTAACCAAAGACCTACAAGACTTATGATGATATTCCCAGACCAAAAAGAGCTCTTTGGCTTTTTTTGACAGTTCCCAACATTGGAAGTGAAGTTTGTAATCTTTGAAAGACCCCTTCATCACTTTGAAAAAAATCCATTCAACAAAGTGCTGTCAAAGACTCTCCTGTCACCAGCAGAATTGCTTATGGGAAATATGGTGGCCATAAAACACTGCTAAGTTCCTCAGCATCACGTTTGGGTGTTACATGCTCTCATGTAACAGATAAGGACACTTAGAGGGCAAGATCACTGCAAAGAAAGGGATGGTAATTGAGACAATTGTTCCAAGGTGACATGGAAAAAAATTGCCAGGCCTAGGTAAATTGTGCTTGTCATGGAACCCTGCTTCTTGTGAGGAAAAGCTGTTAAAACACTTTTTAAAATATCTTGCCTCAGTTCAGCTACCAGAAACAGTTTTACATGGAAAAAAAACCATACCTACTAACACAGAACTAATGTCAGGGAGCTGAATAGCTCTGAACTAAAGACATGGTTGTACAATTACTCCCTCCTGTACAATTACACCCTCCTTATGCCTTTTTTTAAAGTTCATTTGTTTAGCCCTTTTATCCCTAGCCAGAACTGACATAATTAATAGGACTGCTGGGCATTAGCCTGGCAGTAGAGATCACAGCTTGAACTTGGCTGGGTTTTTTCTACACAGCTTGGTCTTTCATGGTGAAAGATGTGCAAACAAGAAGAAACATTCCTAGCGCAATGTCCAGGGCTTGACAATATGGCACCTCAGAACATCCCAGACAATCTGTTGTCCTGTGTGCAAATCAATTAAGGTTAGCAGAAGCTAAAAAATTTCAGTAGGATATGCCAGATCCCCCAAAGCCTTTGATTGTGCCCCCACTACTGACCTTAGCATGCTCTTTAATTAAAGTCAGATATAAACTTTAGTTCTTATCATTATTAGCAACAAAAGCCTTCACTGACTTTGCTATAGTGCTACACTACACAACAAGGAGTCTATAATCTGAGTTGAAAATAATGTAGCCCTTTTGTTATGGTTGCCTATTACAAAAAAAAGCCACACCACCTGACTCAGTGAAACAAGTCCTCTTTTAGAGGTCAAGTGAAGTGAGAGGTTACTGGCAACAAAGCCCTAGGCCTGGCTGGAAATGCTAGATACACTTATTTGTTGCACCTGAATTTGGGAAGTTGGTGAGAATTGGACTGAACGCAGCTCACACTCCCCACATGCAATAATTCAATGTCACACAGATGTGCCAGCAAGTGAGACTAATGATTGTCAAGCCACATCTTCTCCGAACTCTGAATGATGATTGTTTGTCTACAGCGACTTTCTCAGTGCCTTTATTCTCTGTCTCAGGTATAACAGCAAAACACAGCCTTAATAACCTGAGATATTTCAGCTACCTGGCTAAAGTAACTGAGGATCTTTAAGCCTGTACCTTAACATCTGTAACTGGATCCAAAAGGCCCTTTAAATGCATATTGCCCCATTATTCTTCACGCCTCTTCTCCTCCTGCCTTTGGAAGTCTTTGGGCAGTCTCCGCAGTATCGCACCAGTTCATTCTGAATGGAGTTCCAATAGATCCAGAACAGAGGCTTCAATTAATTTAAATCTGGGGTAGTTGCCCTCCTTAAAGACACAGAAGCTGAAGTCCAGCAAGATTCAAACATCTACCCTGGTTCATATACTTTCCACAAGGATGGAACCAGGGTCAGTTCATGGTTGTGCAACAATCATCTACAATGAGAAGCTAAGATATACTGATTTCTGATTATGTTCTCTGAGCCCCCAGGTGAAGGGGGCTATGATAATCTGGTGCTCACCCCACAGAAAGGGTCTCAAATCTATGTCTCCTGCAATATATACAGCTAAGAATGAAAACACACAGCAGGCATTAAGACAGGGCTCTATTCTTGCATAGGCTCTGTGATATCAGAGTATTTCCTACCGTAAATAGAAACCATGATGGCAGCTGCTTCACGAATGCTCAGCAGCAAGAATGAGCAAATCTTGGATAATTTGCTTTGAAGTGAAACAGTTTCTTGCTTGGGAGGGATTTCAGTAGCTTCAGAAATAATTAGTGAATGGGTCTCAACCTCTCCATGTATCTTGTTACTATCCTTCAAGATGATTTCATGCAGCAGAGGAACGGCAGGTCCCTCAAAAGTGTGCCTCGGAAATGAGGAGGGAACTAACACATTCTTACTGCAAGTTTTAGATATTTCCAAAAGCAACTATAACAGACAGAATAAAGGCCAAGGCAAAACATGACACCAAAGTTGAGCTACTTCTGTTCTGCTGCCCCTAATTCAATGTATTCTTCATTGGCAAGCAATCATGTGTCTGCAGCCCAAGGGTTGTTCTTTAACTCCCAGGATTGCTGCCATTTTCCATTCTGCCAGCCAAATGAACACTGTGTGAATTTCATCTCTGCAAGTGAACTCAATATGTTCTTTTATTCTTCTCTGACCCGGCTAAAATGGTTGTTAAATCTACCCACCATTTGTTTCCTGTGAGTATTTCATGCTTTGGTTTCTCATGACTCCTGCAGCTCTCCCTTCTTTCTTCCCTGAGAAACCAAAAACTCTTCCCCTTTGCAACATCACTATCTCTTCCCAACTGAAGATCTTTCCCTTTTGATCACTTCTGTTAGTCACATCCACTCAGCCAGCTCTACAGCAATAGATTTGGGGGCACTGTGTTCCCTCCCCCTCCACTGCAGAGATCATTGCCTGCCTAATTGAAGGGGATGATGTCATGCTGGCTGCTCTTTTTAAGACAAATAAAAATACATCCTGTCCCTCTGGATGCTGCTTTTGAATCTCAAACTTAGCTGGTATCAAGAAATGGGTTAAAATCCAACATTGTGCTCATACTATACCCAAATCTATTGCTAAATCTTTTTTAAATTACACAAACCTACCGACTTGCTGTACAAGTCATACTCAGGATCCCGTGCGAATTACCTCACTTGCTTGTCGGGCTGTCACAGGTCAGGCAGGGCACAGAGTCCTGAGTTTGCTTAGTGGCTTTGTCCTGGCTCACCCTCTGTGTGTCCTTCAGCAACATTGTGCCTTGGCTTAATCATCACTGAACTGAAGACAGTATGTACCTGCCTCACAAAATGAGCTCACCTGCAAAACTCCAATGAAATTGCAGCACCAGCAAGTAAAAAGTAACTTATTAGGGCTGAAAAACACAAATAGGTGTTCATGAGAAACAGGAGCCATTGCAGAGCCAAGTCCTCTGATTAATTACTAAGAGGTAATTTCTGAAACAAGAGGTAATTTGATTTAGGCTGCTTTAAGCCTGATTTCTTGTTTAATTCACCTGAGTATTTTTACTACAAGGCTTAGAATTTTTTTGCTCTCTCTCTTATCATCTGTTCTGTGGAATCAAAGGAAATTTATCTCAGCTCAGAGTATTAAAAAATATACCATCAAAATACAAAAGACTGGAATGAACATGTATTGTTTCATTTCAGTGAAGCAGAACAAATCACAAAGTCACTTCACCATTTAATAAAATCACAGAATTCAGATCACATTATTCATTCAGAGCAACAGTTGCTGGTGTGCTTTTTCTTGACTGCTTTGAGAAGTAAGAAGCTGGCAAATATCATAATCTTATTTCATTTAATGGAGTGCCTTGCTTTACTTGTCCAAGCAGGACAAGTGAAGGCAAGGGCTGTGTGCTGCTGCTCACATAAATTTTTTGCTTAACCCCAACGCTATACATGATCTGAGGTGTCTGGTGCACACTTTACCTCTAGCACAATTTTGTCATGAAAAAAAACATAAAATAGCCAGTGTGAAATCCTCTGTTATGTTGTTCTTTGCCTCCACTGAAGCTGATAATATTTTAAAAGAGAGCCAAGCCTTCAGAGACCAACACAGAAAACGTGGACCACTACTTCAGGACCAAAAGTCATGGCTATCTGCAGACCTCATTTCAGCTGCACATTTTATGTCCAAATTCTGGAAAAATGTTTAATCAATACTCCATCACAAGTGTTGAGATAAGGAAATAAGGAAATTAATAGAACCACTCCGCAAACACCAGAACTAGAATTATTACGACTATTGCAGCTAACACGGATGTGTTAATGGTGCCACTGAAAACTCCGAGAAGAAAAAGGTGGAAGGAAGTGACTCTTCAAACTCACAGTGCAGCAGAGCTTGGAAAACAATCCCCAGATTCCATTAAGTCACTTCCTAACATCATGTATGCCAAGCAACTCAACGAGTGTTTATACAACACAGTCAATGTAGATCAGTGCTGCAAGCATCTAGGACCAGAAGAGACTTCATCCACACAAAGCACCAGGATCTCATGCAAGCCCCAGGACTCCACGTGAGCGGTCCAGAGCACAGCATGTTGAAGAGAAGGAGTTCACAGCTTCCCCCACAACTGATTTACTATTGTAGTGATCAAGGGAGAGATAAGGAGAGATGGAAAAATACCAGGAGCTAGAAGCTGTCCAATATTTACTTTGGAAACAAGTTCATCCCATTAACTGTGAAACTGGGCAATGTCTGACATCTTCCTCCACTTGGCTGCTAAAGAGAGAGTGACCAATAAATTAGATACAGTCCAAAGACTGCCACGGGCTTTGAGGAGTTTACACGTAACTGAGCCTTGACTCTTGCTCAGTGGGAACATATCATCTTCTCAGAGAAAAGCAAAGCCACTCTTCCTGAGGGTGGCTACCATATGAATGAACTTTTGTCTCCATTTCAGGTCAGTTTTCCTGTGTCAGTTTTCCTATTTAAAAATGCAGCCTTTTTAACAAAGTGGCCCTTCTGTTCTGCAGGTTTTGTGGTGCCTGCCTTGGAAATAGCGTACTTGTGTAAAATTTGAGTGGTACAGTCTGGCATTTCCTGAATAACATCTTTAGGAAGGTTTCCTTGCTATCCCTCTCCTCTTACTGGGCTGCTGTTCAGCTATCATTAAAAACAGATATCAAACCAGTAGGCAGCTGCTACCTTTTTCCATGACTAACACTAGAGACTTTGCCAGTGCAGTGCAGTCCTGCATAGGTCTGGTAGATGGTGTGTTCTTACTGAGACAATTGGGAGAGCAACACACAAACATGCTTAGGACCTTGCCTATTTAGAACAGGGAATTGGAATTGAGTTGTTTTCAGGTTTTTTCAGTTTTCTTAACCCACAAGAGAGGGAGGAAAAAAAGCAGCAGGGGAAAAAGACAACATTTAGCCAAATAGTGGGTATTATCTCCCATTTAAAAATAACAAAACAATGGATTTACACATGGAGCTAACTGAAGTAAATTATAACTTGCTTCTGACCAAGGAGACAAAAGTTGTAGCAATAAAGGCTGCAAAGCATTGTCTCACAGGCAAAGGCAAAAAGCCCTGCACTCCACAAGATGTACCTAAGCTTTCCAGCTCTGGAGGGGCAGGACAAGTCATGTGCTCACATTAGGGAGCAGTGTTCAGCACTGCAGCTGTGAAACTCGGTGAAATCCACCTTTCTGCCTCATTGCTGTGGAAGACAGACAACCCAACCATTGTCTGCTTAGCATGTCAGGCAGAAAAAAAAAGCAAGTATTTTCTGTAGATGCAGTTTCCAGACCCAGAGCTGTTTGCATCAGATAATAATATGGACAGACCTGGACACCACACTTTTGGAATTATGTTTCCAGAGCTCTTCTATCCTGTTTACTCAGCATTTTGCACTTAGTACTGGGGGAAAAAAATTCTTTATGTTTTTTTCTAATTTTGATGTTTTTCTTCAAATTTCTGGGAGTGATCAATACTCCTTAGAGCTTGTTGCAGAGTAGTTTTCTCATCATGAAACAGTATTACCCAAGCTGGGCCAAACCCAGGTTTACACATGAAGCAGTATAATTCCAAGTGAAAATCCAGATTTCTTCAGCAGAGCATTAGCCCCAGAGATTCCTTTCATTGTTATTTAATCATTAGATTGCAGTAGCAGACAAAATCCCCATGAAACAACCCCAGCGGTACTAGGCAGAATACACCAAGCCAAAAAAAGGACTTGCCTCCCTCAAGAATCTGCAATTTAATATAAAAAGAAGGTGTGCCATATAAGCAGCCA
The DNA here is from genome assembly GCF_022539315.1 of Serinus canaria. NCBI lineage: Eukaryota > Metazoa > Chordata > Aves > Passeriformes > Fringillidae > Serinus > Serinus canaria. The sequence goes on along the minus strand of NC_066316.1, from coordinate 18,320,206 downwards.
GGAAGAAGAGGGTAATTGTGGCACAGAATCTTCAAGTGGATTCAAACTGATGGACATAAGCCAATGCATCTCCAAAGTCCCTCTGACTCACACATTGCCCAATGGGCACTAACAGGCTGTGAGAGCAAGGCACTGCTACCATGGGCTCTTCCTTCCTTCCTTCCTTCCTTCCTTCCTTCCTTCCTTCCTTCCTTCCTTCCTTCCTTCCTTCCTTCCTTCCTTCCTTCCTTCCTTCCTTCCTTCCTTCCTTCCTTCCTTCCTTCCTTCCTTCCTTCCTCCCTCCCTCCCTCCCTCCCTCCCTCCCTTCCTTCCCTTCCTTCCATCCATTCCCCCCTCCCAGGGCTCACAGCACACCTCAGACTGACACCATCATATTTTCTGGGAAAATCCCCTTGCCCAGGATTCTTCTCCAGGTAAGCTGAGACGCTTCAGAGAAAAAGGAAAACAATATTATTTCGTTTGCTTCTCCTGTGTTTTGCTGCTTTGGAATGTGGTTGGAGATTGTTTTTCCAACATGTGAATTGTTTTGACTTAATGACCAATCATGGTCAGGCTGTCAGGACTCTGGAAGAGAGAGTCACAAGTTTTCATTACTATCTTTTAGCCTTCTGTCTGCATCCTTTCTCTATTCTTTAGTATAGTTTTAGTATAGCATTCTTAATATCATATCATATAATAAAATAATAAATTAGCCTTCTAAGAACATGGAGTCAGATTCAGCATTCCTTCCTGCCACGGGTGACCCCAGAAAATACCACAACACACCTCCTGGGAGACACTGCTTACTAAGACTAACTCTGCAGAAACCTATACAATAACATAAATATATAGGAATTCATATCAAAGGAAAGGAAAAAACCCAAAGCCCTATGATTTCCTGTTACAGGTCTCAAATCTCTCTGCTCTTTCTCTTAGAACAAAAATACTAAAGTTGCCTGGACTCTGCTATGAAAAAAAATCTCAGTGATAGATAAAAATGGGTGTCTCAAGTTGAAAGCAAAAATCAGACCAGCAGTAAGAAAAGCAATATGAAAAAAAATCTGCATTTTTGCCTAACTTGGTTAAGATGAATGCTGTAAAGCCAATACACTATCCAGGAATAACCTGAATTGTTCACATTGCAAGACTACATTGTCCAGCTGTGAACAGCAGGGCCATATCTTGCCTTGGTGACCACTTGCTACCAGTCATAACACAGGTGATTTATCATGTCCTGTTGCACCTTCTACCTGCCAGTGATCCAAGACAGACAGTGAACAGCTCTTCTTTCTGTTTATTTGTTTTCATCTCAATTTATTAAAGCTTTGAAACTGTATGATTATATTAAATGTGAATGCCAATAATAGGAAATACAGAAAATAACACCAGGACCTAGAATGTGCATGAATCCAACATGCTGGACAAAGATTTCTACAGTTTCAGATCCACACTAAACATTTCAACATTCCTAATAGTTTAGGTTTTCCATCAACTATAATTGAATGATTTCAGAGCCTCCTATTAAATGGGCTGTGGCCATATGGAAGCCCCAAGAACATCACTATCATATGACGTACAACAACAGCTAAGGTGAACACAGACAAATGACAGCCAGACCAAAATTTCACAGCCTCCTGGTGGAGAATCAAAACATCTCTTTTTCCTCAGATTGCCAGGACTTTGCAGAAGCCATCTCTTCCACAAGAGACTGACGAGAACCTTCTGCCTTCACTGTTTTCATCGCAATGTTTATTGTTATATAAACTTTCTACATGAGTGTACAGACCAGCTTTGATGACAATGGCCTCTGGTCCAAACTTTAATTTTCTCCATACTCACTTATCTTGGTTTCAAAAGACAGGTGTCTGCTAAGGAAGGCAAGAGCCTCCTTTGAAATGGAAAATGTGAACCCCCTCCCTCTGAATTGCTATGAATTTTAAATTAAGGGGCTTTCAGGCAAAAAAATATGGGAGCAGTTCTTTATTAGAGCAGAAAATAAAAAGATAAAATAAACAATGCAGCAAACTAAAACAGCACTGACAGAGTCAGAATACAACCTGACACCCTGTTGGTCAGGGTGTTGGTAGCAGTCCAATTGGAATTGTTGCTGCAGTCCTCCTGGAGTGTCAGGTGTGGTTCTGTTGGAGCAGTGATCCTGTAGAAAGGTGAAGTCTTCCTCTGAAGAAGGATCCAGTGGAAGAAGCAGCTGTTCTTCTGGGAAAATCCAGTGGAGAAAGCAGTGCTGGTGTTCCAGAATCTCAAGCTATATCTGGGTATGAATGCTTGGCTCTTCCCTCTGGATGGAGCATCTCACAATGGAATGCTATAGTTCTTATCAGTCATGCAGTGACATTCAGTAGCCTATTATCAGCAGATGTCTCCTCAGAGGGAGGAGTGGCTGTGGAAGAGATAAGGAAAACTGCCCACTTAACTGAACACAACTGTAATACAGATGGCAAATAGAATACAATTTACTTGGCAATCCAGAACATCACTTTAATTTTCTCCATACTCATAATTTTCTCCTTACTCTTTTGAGCAAAGAACAGCACAAAGTCTAGACAATTCACTTGAGCAGCAGAAATATGGCCTTCAAGTGCTTGCTTTGTCTAACTTCCTCTAGTGGCTTCCAGGTGAGCCCTCAGTTCCATGACCTGTAGCATCCTTACATCAGCCTGCTACAGGATATTCAAGGTATCGTAAGATCTCCAGATGAAGATATACTCCTGTCTATAAATAATCTTATTGCAGCAGAGACTTGTGTCACAGTTAGGCTGTGGTCCCTGCTCAAAATTCTCTACCCCTTTCCACATTCCTTCTGTCTGGCATATCTTTCCACAGGGACTCCAAATGCATGTTTGGCTGACTGAAAGCTGATGAGTGAAGAATGGCCAGAATATTCAGGAAATTACACCTTCCAGACAGTATACTTCCTCACATCATCTTTGTTTCTTTCCTTTAGTTAAATCTTCAGCTTAGGCAAACTGCTCTGTTGACAGGGAAATAATATTCAGGAGGGTACCTGTGTATTGCTCATTTTCACACTGAGCATAAATGCCTTACCTGGTAAACCAATAACTCACTTAATATGAAACAATATAACTGATAAAGAGGATGCAAGGAAGATGCTGAAAAACAGAATTGATTAAATATTCTGCCTACTGTAGTAGAAATAATGTACAAGTTTTTGATTAATGTGTAATTTATTGTCTTCAATGACATGGGGAAGGGGATGCTAAATTAGTTCCTGGGATGAGAAATCAGCTTCCACCAACATTGTGCTCTCTACATAGAAACAAAACAGCCCATGCTATAATGCCTCCTTCTACACAGGCAGCATTTGGTGGTTGGGTTTTAGGGGCCTGGGTTTGTCATGCAGTCAGAAATGCTTTCATAAAGTATAGTCTCAGTCAGAGGCCACCTCAGGTATGGGGTCCACCATCCTCCACAGCACATGTCTTGTGAAAAACTGGGGTCAGCCTAAAGGCGAGAGCCAACTTACTGCATTTGTTAGGAGCTTCATTAAAGCAACTCCATTAAACTCCCAGCCTCCCTGGGGTGTTACCCCTCTGCACAGCAAGATAGAACAGGATCGATTGGGAGGTGTTTTACACCCACTTTGCACTGGTGAAAATCAATAGACATCACTGACTGAAGCTGCTTCACCAGCACTCTGCTTCTTCCCCAAACATAAAAGTGTTTGCAACCCTCTACAGCTGCTTGTGCTTAGCTGCAGCAGCTTTGTGCTGCCAAAACAGCAAAAGCCTGCCAGAGGATATTCAAGAATGACTGTGATCTAAGTCATAATGACTTTACACTTCTTCTTCAGTTCAGTTCTTATTTAAAGGAATAAAACTTTCCCTGGTGTCATATTTAGGTGTGGCCTGATGGCCGCCCTCTGCCAGGGGTCCGCAGGCTTAGAGTGAGTGGGCCACAGAATTGGGCAGGGGGTGTTTTGTGCCTCCCTGCGGCATGTTGGTGCCCATGCCACAATCACTACTGCTGGATCTGCCCGTCTTCCATCACATTCATGTCCCATCTTAGCACAGGTGGATATAAAACAGCACAGGGCTGTTTTCACTTGCCTCCCTCAACTCAGCAGCATTGGGCCATCCTGGAGTATCTGAGACTTCCCCACAGATCCAGAAAACATAGCACAAGATCCATGAGAGGGGTCCATCACTCTGCAGGGACAGCTAGTGGCCCGGTGCTACCCTACAGATCCTCAGATGACACTAAACCCACAGTGTTAAAGTAACCCTCACTCTCTTGCTGCAAGTGGCAAATATTTTTATTGAAATCCTGTGAGGATTTTTTGAAAGTACACGTTGTTCTGGGGTTATGTTATAGAAAGAAATCAAAGGTCAAAAGAATTCATCACACCCAGACAGAAGAAAATGCCCAATGGTTCATGGGGAGTTTCCCAGAACCACAGCCCACCTTCTTGACAAAATTCAGAAGAGCATTCCCAGCTGAGAACACATCTCAAGTGTATCACCAGTGAAGCAGCTCCAAGAACTGTCTTCCTCCCAGCCGGCAGTTTTGTAGTTTAGGCCCAAGCCAGCTCCAGGGTTACAACATGATCCTGTTCAAGAGCTGATGGAAAGCCAGACAACTGAAGTGCAATTGCAGGAGTTGCTGGGTCACTGAGGTCTGCACCGCTCTCCACCAGACCTTGCTGGTTTAGTCCCCACACCAAGCAATGAAGCCACAATGTGATAAGGGCATGGCATAAAATCAAGCTGTCATTTTTCAGAATGATGGAAATCCTCCATTCATTTGCGGATGGTAAAAAGACTTCAATACAAATGCTGCCATTGAGCACCAGCAAGAAAACTGCACTCAGAGCAGCAAACAAGCAGTCTTTACAAAGGAAGTCAGGAGCTGCATAGCTGCTTTTAAAAAATGTTTTCTCTATCTATCAAAGTTCCCTCTGCTATCAAAGAAGCTAGACAGCAGGGAAAATACAGTGGTAAATCACATCCTGAGATGTGAATCTCACAGCATAAACTTCCCTTTGATTTTCGTGTATTAAACTGTGACTACACAGCTCTCATTTTTTTCCCCGTCTTTGCAGCAGAAAATACAATACAGGAGGGTAATTTATTTTCCCTAAAAACACAGATTTAAGAAGACCTCATTTTAGCATGAGGCTGTTTAGTTTGCATTTCTTTGTTCCTTCTGTGCTGTTTTATTACCTCTTTCTATCAGCTATATTCAATGGCTTCTTAAATTCTGCCTCCAGCCACAAGGAATGTAAGCAAGTATAGCTGATGTAAAATGACATCCATGCCTTCATTCACTGAGCATTGATTGTCTGCTGAGTACTTGCAAGGAAAGTCTTTCTCTTTTTTTCTCTCCAATACAAATCCCAAGGCAGATGAGGTTACACAACCAGTTCATACTTAGTTTAAAATTGATATGCCATCTGCAGCACTCATCATTAAATGAGATGGCCACAAACAGGAAAACTCACAACAACGATAATAATCAGGACTCAAATAAGCACTCTAGTTTGAGGCAAGAATCTACATTGATCAAAATGCTCAAATTGGTGCCAGCTCAATGAATGGGACAATCACATGACAAACCACTTGTCTAGGGCACACAGCCCATTTTCCAAAGTTATGGATAATTTTCTGGCTCAGGAAATTCCTGACCTGCAAACCATTAGAGAGTAGAAGAAGCATCATTAGATGCTTGCCCTTTTCTTTACTCTTCCTGAGGCATCTGCCTTAGCATCATTGCCAGAGAACAGATGTGGAGGTTAGAGGGCTTCTGACCTGACTCCCTGTATATAAGGATTGCTGTGGTCTCAGGCACAAATCCATGGGGCTGGGAACAGGGTATTGATGTGCCATGGAAAGAAGAGGCAGAGGGCAGTTTAATGGATGTTCTCACCTTCCCTCACAGAATCCTTTGGTTCCAAATTACTATGAATTACTACTTCATTTACTTAAATTCCTACTCATGCATGAAGAAATATGTTGGGAAGACTTGGTCCTGGGGAAAAAAAAAAAAAAAGCAAATCAAAGAACTTTAGATTCCACATTTATATCTGAACATGACCAAGTGAGAGGCTGCCCTGGTATTGTTCACAGAATAAAGCACTCCCCACAATGTCCACAATGTCTAAATGCATTACAGATGTCCGCCATGAGCGATACCATTGAAAAGTAATGCTAGACTCACAGAAATTAGAGCCTTCATCTTTGAGAGCATATAAACTCACACACATCTATATACCATGATGAAAATTACAGGACAAGTTGCATTTATTTGTTTGCAGAGTAAAGACCAGGCAACATGAATCTCCTAGATTTCCACCAAAGTATGTTGTTTGCTTTTGGGATTTACATTTTTATGATTGCATTTCAAGGCACATTATATGCTCTGGAGAGGCACTATAATTTTTTTTCTAAATTTCTTTTTAAGGCCCCAGGAGTATTCCTAGCTTTTTGAAATTAGAGATGGAAAGATTTATCTTTCCCTCTGGTGAATCCCCCACCAGAACAGGACTCGCTTCTAAAGTGTACTGCCAAGGACCTGCCTAGTCCAGAATGACAAAATTTGTATCTGGAGGCAACTCGAAAATTTTAAGGGTCGCACATTATAGACCAATCATCAACGTGACTGGTCCTGTCATCAGCTTTTGCTTATTAATCCTACTCTTTTTAAACTCTCATCCTTCCCCATCATTTTAGTAAAATTGCTGAACTTCAGAAATATTTGTAGAGGAAGCCACTGTGGTAAAGCTGGACAGACTTATGCTTGGTGGTACCTTATTTTCTAAATAAATTCCTATTGAGGTCATTAGGGATCTCTGTAGAGTTAAATCAGCAGGCTTTGTCCCTCAGAGCTCTCATGCAAGAGGAATAAATCAGAAAGCAGTGAAGCAGAATCTCTTCTTGTACCATTGTCTGCTTTTTTTCTTGTTATTATTTTCTTTGAAATCTTTCACGCTTGATTAAAGGAATTTCTCCTTAGTTTTCTGTTCTGTTTTTATTAAGCTTTTAGATAAAAAGCTTTTGCACGGCAGGAAGAAGAGCAACAATTTGCCAGCTCAAGCTACATTTACCATCTGGTACACAAGAACTTAGCAGACTGCCTGTTCCATCAATGCAATAATACTGTGTTGCTTTAAATGACCCCATGCTCTGATTTGAAGACAAGAACGTTGGACTCAAGATGACTGATAGGGACATTCACCTCCTGTAATAACCTGCATTTCCTCAGCTGCTGTCACCAATTACCACAGCACTCATCACAGACTGATAACAAAAGATTGTTAAAATTTCAGAAAAACAGCATCCTCTGCTTTTTCCTTTATGTGCTTGCTTTATTTGGGTATAGATGGCTGCAGTGCTAGATGCAGACAAGTTGCTCAGAGTGAGACCACACAGTCCCATTTCCCCAGAGAAAGGAGAGCAGAGCAGGGCCCTGGTCACATCACTAAAGTCAAAATTTCCAAAGGAACCAGCATTTTTGAGGGACAAATGTTGACACCCTAAGTAAGTCTTATTTCCCAAAGGAAATTATTCAACATACTGCAAGAAATGACAGTGGGATTTTTGAAACCTGGCTGGTCAATGATTACTTCTGACATTAGACCTCCACAGCTGTGCAGCAAGTGAAATAAAGCATAGATTTCCTAGGAAGAGCACTACAGTCTGAAAACCTTAGAACGGAACACAGCTTCTCACCATCTTGATGTCCAGCTGGGGATTTAATCAGCAGTGGCAAAGAGGAAAACTCAGTGATAACACACATAATTCCTGTGCCTGGCACTCTTTCCTGCCCATGTACCACTGCTTTTGAATCCAGTGGTTCATTCTTACTGGAAGCCACTGCTTTCTCCTCTTCCAACTCCACACTTGTTCATCAGCTTTTGCTGCAGTGAACAAGGATTGTATTGCATACTGTGGTGTATTCAAAACTCAACTTCTAATTTCAGGGACAATGATGAAAAATTGAACATGGAGGAACTGTTACTTTCATGCATAAAATCTGAGCCTACTATATGAGCTACTACTGTATTACCTGGCATGAAGTGATAACACGGACAGCTACCAGGAAATGGCTACTGATTTCCCACAGTCAGTAGGAGCCTAAATAATGAAAACACAACATTTGGGGCTCAGGCAGAAAGACAGTTACAGAGTGTTCCCTGCAAAGACTTGGATTTGTTTGAGTCGTACTCTGAAGTGTCATCCTTTAATTGATAGAGGAAACATGGAAATAATCAGACAATCATAATTTCTGGAGGCTAAAAAAAGCCTGTTAAGCCTTACCCCCTGCCAGAACATATAACAAGTAAAACTCCCTATCCCAGTCTCTGTGTTTACCAAATGAGACAAGAGACAAGAAAAGTGTGCTGCTTCCCAGGTTTTCACAGCTCCCATCACATGATGATAAAGGAAGGAATACAGCAGGGGAATAAGAGGCAATCAACCTCAGCCATCCCCAGTCAGAACATTTCTATGGAATATTGGCATGTTCCTTACAAAACATGAAACACATATTAACCAGCCATATTTTTGCCACATGATAAGGACAAATGATAGGATTGTATGCCAAGGACACTTTTATCCCCAGCTGTCATGATAACCCCTTCCACTATAATACATGTACTAAAAAATGCAATAAGTAAAAGCAAAAAGCAAGGAAGGATACTGTCTATAAGCAGGAGTCATGACTTTCGAGCCAGGTATTAAATCTTGGCTCATATCCACGGGATAACCAACTTCACAAGCATCTATGTGATGAAGCAAGGGAGCCCACAATATAAGGGAAGTGTTCACAATACACCCATTGATGACAACAAAGATAAGATCCACAATGAGATGTCTGCACAGCTTTGCTATGAAAATAGCCACAACTAGGATGTGGTCCAGGAAGGCTCTGGAGAAGGAACTTTCCAGCAACAATGGCAGCAAACCAGCCAAAATATCATAGCTTTTAAATATTGCATAAAAAAATATTATGTAATTCCTACTAGAGTTTCTAAATATTATGAGTTATTGTATCATGTAAATTTTATAATGTCAATGTTTTACTTAAAATAAAACATTGACATTATAAAATAATTGGAGGGGTATGAAGCTTTATAAAGACTACCTAGGATTCAGCAACCACCCTATTGGTCAGAAGAGACCATGAAAGGAGTTGTATTCCCTGGAAGAAGACTTTTTACATTTATTTGAAAGAGTGCCACAGACTTCATTCTGCTTTGTACCAGTCCGTAAAAAAGCCACATGGGCTAGCTTCTTAGCTGGTTAGCTGATTCCCATAGGGTCAGAGCACCCCAGGCAAGTAGTATTAAGTCTGGATATCTCAGCCCTCCGGGGGCTGGGTGCCCGAGCCCTAACAACTGCCCAGCCATGGCCACCTTAGCAAGCTCAGTGATTGTCAGCTCTTAGTGATATCAGCTCTTTTATGGTTTCAGCTCTAGCTTGCCAAGGGGCTTTGGCTGAACGCAGCTTTCAGAAGAGCAGACGAGGAGAGAGAGAAGGCAGGCAAGAGAGTGTTCCACAATGGTTTATTCTGAGGGATTCGCGAAGGGTCCGAATGCAGCTCTTCTAACAAAATGGGTCAAGACAGCCCCTTTTATAGGGTTAGGGGGGCTTGGAAACTGACCAATTGTAAGGGTTAGGGAAACTAGCCTATGAGGTCATAGAAAGATAAACAGGCCTGGAAGACCAGAGTGAAGACTTCTGGTTCAATTCCTATGACTCAGCATATTCTTATCTCTAAGTATTTCTCCATAGGGCTGTAGCTGGACTCGTGTCTGCCACACCAGTCCTAACAGAAAATCTGATCATACCATAGCAACATGCTGGGTAAAATACATTAAAATATGTTATTTAACTATTACTGCTCCTGCTAGAAATGCCAGGACTAGCTGGGATCCTTATCATCTAAATCCTTCCACCTTGAAGAGTGACTGTATAGTGCAACACCCTAAAGCTATTAAAATTTCTTTGTTCATAGCCTTGTTTCTATGAAATGGTTATTATAGAAATGAGAGAAAGAGAATTTGCTCAGTTTTCTGGAACAGGAACTTGTTCAGAAGATAAATTCATACTGTTATCTCTTCCATTTTTGTCTAGTGTGCTTACTGATGCTCTTCCCACAGGAGAAGCCAGCCTTTCTTGATGAAAGAGAAAGCTGTTTGGAAACAAAAAAATCCGATCAAAGAGGAGAGCAGCTCAGTGATGGAGGATGTCAGCTGGAGGCAGAGGTGAAAGATAAGGTACTGCTGATTGAAGAAGCCACTTTTGTCCAACTCCATGTGTACAAGATAAAAAGCAGAACTCACTTTCCACGTGTCTGTTCATTTCACCAACTGTACAAATTGAAAATTTTTCATCCCACCTATTCAAGTATCTTCATCTATAAGACATACATTAAGCTGTACAACAGAAAAGGCATCACACAAGCAAGCAGGATTGGATTGCCTAGAAAAAAGGATGGTTAGAACCCCTGAGCATCAAAGACACTGATTTTGAGGCTACAGCTCAAAATAATACAGGATTCTTTCTAAATTGTTGTTCTCAACCCCCAAAAGTTCTCACAGCTGTATTTGCTCGCCTTTTCACTAAGAGACCCTCAGAATAGTTTCATGAGTCCATGCCTTGCTCCTAATCTCATGTCTGAACTCAACCTCAGCGCAGGAGCACTTCCCAGTTTCAAACATCCCTGGAAACCTCCCTTTGCCAGACTTCCTCAGGGAGCCTAGTTGAGTTGTATTTAAAAATACACATATATTTCTTCCTATCCTTTCCCAGGCATTCTCAAAGCTCCACAGAACAGGGCCATTTTATTTATAATAAACCAGGCACCTGGCAAGACATTCTGAGCACTTCAATAAAAGATGAAGAATGAGGCAAAGCTGCGCTCAATGTCTCTGTCCCACTTGGCTTAGTCATTTAGCATCTTAGGTTAATTACTGATGGGTCCACTAAAGCTAGTACCAGTCACACACCATTGGCTTTTAGAGCTCCAAATACAGATTTTGGATACAGATCTGGATCAACTCACTGCAGTTGGCTGCAAAGCATCACTTCATCTACCACTGAGCAGCAAAGCGAGAAGAAACTAAAATGTGGGTGCAGATGTGAATTTTGACCATACCCCAGATTCTTCTAAAACCACCTGGAAACAGAGAGATCAGAACATAAAATTGTTGGTTTGCTTATTTTGGTGTTCACAATCACAATACCAAACAAAGCATGTTGGAAACCTGGCAAGGAGAATCTTTCTGCAGATTATGCTCCTAAACTGGAGGTTGCCACAGCTGGATGATAATTATCAGACTCAATCATGTAACTGAAACTAATTCTTTTCCCTTGAACTCCCAAGACCCTGTAACACAAACCCTCCTGATTGTAACAATGTTTGGATTGACCATCCACCGCAGAAATTAGAAAAGCTGACCAAGAGGTTTATAAAGATTGGGGTCACAAATTCTAAATTAAATGCAGGAGAACAAGATATATCACAATTAATGATTTCTCTGTGTTCACATTCAGTGGCAGAGTCAGCTAAATTCATATATCCTCACTTGATGTAAGCTGTTCTAGTCATCACCTTATCATTATGTCGTGGTTTGAAAGGAAATGAAGTTTTTGTGATGGTGTGGGCAAGCCAATCAGTGTTCAGATTTAATATTGGCACCTGGTTTGTCCACTGAGGGCAGGATACGCCTCTGAGAACACAGGGGTTAAAAGCTGTGATCTCCCAGGGGAACTTCCTCTTGGAGTCCCACTTGAGAGTGAGTAGACCTCCCCCCTGCCCGGCCGAGCTGGGCAGGGGGGGAGAGGGGAGCCATGTGGCCGGAGGTAGGCCAGGCCTGGGCCCAAGGGTGGAGGAGAACATTGCAAGGGCTTCGGGCAGCCATCCTCCATTCCCCCCCCCGGAGAGAGGGAGAGAGACAGAGCCGGTGCCGGTGATAGCGGCCGGCGTGAAGGAGAAGGGGGGGGTGTCCAGCAGGGCAGCCAGGCGTGGGAGTTCATGAAGCAAACCGGCAGAGCCTGGGACTTTTAACCCTTCTGGGGAGGATGGAAACCTTGCAAATGCTGATTCCTCCTGAAGTTGATGAGATTGAGAGGATGTTGAGAAGAATCCTAGGTGGGAGGAGATGATGGAGTGGCCTTTGGCTAGACTTTCCTGTATAGCCACAGCAGAACCCCCTTGTGTTCCTGTGACACAGAGACTGCGTTCTAGGGGGAGGCGATGGCTCAGAGCCAGGAGAGTGCAGTGATGTGGAGGAGTGTGAACAGAGACGACGGGTGAGGAGGGTGGTGGTGGTGCCCTCCGTCTTCGAAGAAGAGGAAGAGGAAGATGATCTCTGTTCAAGAGACCCCTCGGCCACAGGGGCTGAAATTTGGGGGGGACAGGTGTCCCAAAAGGAGAGGGACTGTGCTCCTTTTTGGAACTGGACAAAGTATCCTTAAAGGGAAAAACTCTAGAAGCAGCCCTGATCCATGTGCAGTGGTGAGAGCACTGGACATGGAAGGAAGAAGTCACGATGGCAAAATGTTCTCCGGGCGGTACCACATGTGACATGGAAACACGAGAAGTTTCGACTGTTTCCTGGGGAAGTCTGTGGTGCAAGAGGGACTTCTCTCTTCTCGAGGAATTGAGAACTGATTATCTAAAGGGTGGATTTGGTGGTAATGGAATTGGAAATCTAGGTGGGGGGGAGGAGGAAGAAATTTGGAAGGTTTTCATCTTGGGTTCTATGTATTTTGTGTGTTTTTTCCTTAGTGTTTTCCTTTGTAGTTTTAGGTTAATAAAGTTTTTTTCCCTTAAACCTCAAGTTGGAGCCTGCTCTGCTCTGTCTCTGATCACATCTCACAGTGGGTGCCAGGGAAGGAGGTGATCTCGTGGGGGCACTGGCATTGCGCCAGGCTCAAACGATGACAAATTAAATGCAGGAGAACAAGATATATCACAATTAATGATTTCTCTGTGTTCACATTCAGTGGCAGAGTCAGCTAAATTCATATATCCTCACTTGATGTAAGCTGTTCTAGTCATCACCTTATCATTACAAACAGGGTAATTACTGGAGTACAGGTGCATGTGCAGCCACTTGCAATAAGCAGGATGCCAAAATGAAATGGACTGCATGAGTAACCAACCCCAAATCCACATTACCTACATTAGTTGGGAGTAAAATTGTCCGGTCTTCTTAGTAATATCCATTGAGATTTGACCCAGGACAGTGCCTGGTTATGCAACCTTTCTACTCAGGGCTGCTGCTGAAATATTCCACATCATTCACTCCTGCTATGTGGCCTGGAAATAGTTGTCTGGAAGAGGCTGGAATAATTTTTCTTTTTCCTAAGGAGAGTGCACTTCTTTTAAAAGAGTGGTAGCCCTAGCTTTAACCTATGTATAAAAGAGGATTATATAAAACTCAGTGTTGGTGCATGTGTTTTCAAGGGATGGCCTTCAGACTTCTTTGGGATTCACATTCTCCATTGTTTATAGCCCAATAAGGGAGAGTGGGAACATAGGAGGAAAGCCCAACAAATAGTCACTGATACTATTTGTACACCACATTCCTCACAGAGTTACCAGCATTTTATGAAACCTGAGTTCAGAGTGAACAGTAAAGAAAATAGTAAAGTAAGTTTTTTTCACCTTTTTCATACTATTGAGATAATACAGTCTACTCCACGCTGGTAGCATCTAAGGGTGACAGAGATTCAGATTTGCAGACTTTGGGGACTTTGCATCTAAAATCACATTCAGATCTGAGCCAAAGCCAAATCCAGAAAATCAATCTGATTCTGATTCCGGTGATAAAATCTCTGCCCTTTGCTTTCTTGTGAATTTTTAAAGGATGTGAAGCCTACATAAAATGTAGCTGGTTTTCACAGCTTCATTTTTGAAGTTTGATAAGTTTTATTCCAATTCAAAAGAAACAGAGTGAGTAATAAGCTGTCTGTTGCTTTCCTCAAGAATGACTCGATTTGAATTCAGCAGTAGATGCAGTAACCACTATTTCATGGATAATCCCTGTAATTCACTGAAACTCCTGAACTGAACTTTGCAGCTCTGGTCTATTACAACAGCATATACCTAAGCCCAGGGTTTGAACACCTCTTGCTATGGAGAATTTGGATCAAGAATTAGACTTTACTGTCCAGACCCACCTTTTGTAAGTGCTATTCAGTTTGAAAATCAGCTTATTGTCCTACTCAGTGGTGGTAGTGCTGCGCTGTAAGATAAGGGATGAAGGTTTTGGTACCTGGAATATGAAAGAAGTAGGCCTTCTTAACAGGAGACAAGCTTGGGCAGACAAAAGGGAAAGCAAAAACATTTCTTCTAAAGCACTGTCCTTCAGAATCCCAGTCTGGCCAGCTGCGTTTTCCAGCCCACATCCATTTAGCAATGGACATCACTGCACGGTGATAGTGAAAACATCCCATTAGAGTGTAGTAAAAAACCCAAAGATGTGTCAGTAGCCAAAGAAAACCACTCTTCTGCTGTTACCAAGGATGGGAAATAAATAAATTTCAGATCTGGATTTGAATTGGAATATTAAAGAATTCCTGCCTGACTCCCAAGTCACATGTCTCATGTAATGGGTGTATTATTGCTTTACAAGTGAGTTTTCCTCATGAAATATGCCATCAAATAGGCACCAAGATATGCCATTCCCATTTGCTGTGCCCAGGAACTGTTTACACAATACTTCATACACAAACATTTATTCAAAGGAGCTTTGAAATTGGCTGGAGGCCAAACATTTGCAGATGGGTTTTATAAGACAGGGTAGCTCAGTGCTTGGCTGGACACAACTCTGCTCACAAATACAGCCTCCTTGGGATTCCAGTTCTGCATCTAAAAGTACAAAATGTCACACACCAGAAGAAAAAGATGCACTGATAGAGCCATCCCTGCCTCTTAGTAAACCTGCTCCCCCATCCATTCCCCAGCTTACTTATTACGAAGGTGTTTTATTTTTAAGGAAAATAGGAAATTGTCAAATATAAATTTCCATTTACTAGGCAAATTGCCCCTGAAAAAAAAAAGATCTAAGGTGCATATTCAACAGAATTTAAACTAAGCATTAAATTGGATGTAGAGCTCAGTCTGGTCCTACAAAGCAACACTCCATTTGCCTGCAGGATTTTCTATTTCTGTGCTGCTCAGGATAACAACAGATGGGACCCCTAATTCAAAGGACAATCTCAAGGCTAGAGACAAAAAACTGGACCAGAATGTTAAAAGTAGGGTTGTTGCAGATGTGGGGGAAAAATGTGCATTTTCAGCTGGGAAAAAAAAAAAAGGATGGAGTGCAGATGGCAGGGGAGGGTACTCTGGATTACTAAAAACATCTCAAGATCTCATTGTATCTGTCTCCCTCAAAACCACTGGTTTCACTAAAGAAGCCCAATTTAATTAGGAAAGCAAAAGAGAAATCTTACCTGCAAGACCAGAATTATGTAGGAAAATTTGCCACCAGCTCAGAGAAAGAAACTTTCCTTCTGTGCTACCAGAAAGGCTGGTTGGATATTTTCTTCCAATGCCTTCTGAACAAAAATGCTGTTGTCTTTTTTTTATTATTATTATTAATTTGATTAGAAAACCAAAATGAAAGCTTTTGTTTCACGTCTTGTTGACTGAACTGAAACACTTCAGCTGACCTATTTGAGAACACTTCTTTTTAGGACAAGTTTTTATTAATCTCTGTCTGAGTCAGACACAATGCTGTCTCAGAAAAGTGATGTCTTGTGTTCTTCCATTTTTTTTTCCTTTACCTCTTCCTTTCCCCTACATTCTCTGTTTGGATTTAATCTGAGATGATACTACAGGATGTCATCCCCACCAAACCATTGCTGTGTACCATGGGGATTAATCCAGCCACAAATTAGCAGGGAAGCTTGAGGCACTACGATTGATCCAGCAGATGTGGTCAAATCAAGCTGAAATGAAATGCTCTGACTTTGAGAATGAAACATGTAATAAATTAATGATAAATTTCTGTATCCACTTTTGGTCAAGCCATTAGACCAAAAGCAACTACTGAAGCATCCATTTTCCACAGGACTTTAATTCCAGCTAATGAAAAAGCTGTGCATGACCATCCCAGTGACCTGCTGTCCAAGACCTCCTGGCTGCTTCTCCACCACTTACCCTGGCTAGCTGCAATGCACTCTCCTACTGCTTTAGCTGCTCTGCTCAAGCCTGCCTTGGATTTGGGACTGGGGAAAAGCAGTGCTCTGCCCAAGCAGGAAGCTTCTCTGAGCACTGCTTGTTCTTCCCACACCAAAACAACCTGGAGCAAATTGCCCATTCCCACTCAGTACACCTGAGCTATTTGTGGCTAAAACATCTTTTAGGTCCTGGCACTGGACTTCCTCAGAGCTGTCTCACAAGCTCAGCCTCACCACGTCTGTCCAGAAGGTGCAGGAGCTGCCCAGGGCAGCACCAGCACACTGGAGGGGATATACCCACAGGAGTGCAGTGATCCATCTACAGCTAACACAGCTGCAGCACAGCACCGCCAGCATGCAGTGTGCCAGGCCAGCTCTGGGACCCCCGCGAGCTGTTCACATGGAGGGGGAGGCACATCCTTCCTTCCTGACACCCTTCCTGCCAATTCTGCCACCAACAGCCACAGGCAGCTGGCAGCCAGGAAGGCAAAATCCAGTATGCAAAGTGAGGCAATTCCAGTGCAGAGACAGGGATTCAGCACTGTACTGGCAAAGCCTCTCAGTTCATCCTGAGCAGGATGAGAGCAACACCAAGGGGTCATGAAGGCAGAAGGATTTCTGCCATGAAAGTGCTGAGGAACATGGCCAGCAGCAGGGCAGCAGTTGACATCATGCCTCACACCTGCTGTGCTCTCCTGCAGCCATTTTAATCTGGACAGGCCAAGAGGACACAGCAACACTCATGACATTAGTGTCATTCTAAAACTTGTCCTTCTGTAAAATTAGTAGCTCTGCCACATGCTTCCAACATGGCCTTACAAGTGACACTAAGAAGCAGCACTTTTCTAATACTA
The DNA here is from genome assembly GCF_022539315.1 of Serinus canaria. Classification (NCBI taxonomy): domain Eukaryota; kingdom Metazoa; phylum Chordata; class Aves; order Passeriformes; family Fringillidae; genus Serinus; species Serinus canaria. The sequence goes on along the minus strand of NC_066316.1, from coordinate 18,303,201 downwards.
TAAGCTTATCCACCTTCTCTGGCACTCAAAATTCTCTTCTTCTCCATGCCTCGATTCCCCATCTTATGCTTCTGCCTGCTCTGGACACTACTTAGGGTAGGGAAGGAGTGTCTCTCAGTAACGTCAGGAAAAGGGTTGCCACAGTGTTGTAAGCACACCTTAGAAATCTGGTTCTGTATATTTTCACTGTATGAATATTTGCTTGCACAGCATCTATTCAGCTGGAAATTAGCAGTGAAGCAAGATGCCCCAAAAATTGTATTAAAGGGTTTTTTCTTTTCATGACTGACTTGTATCTGTTCCTTTGCTATTTATAGATGCAGATCACATTCACGCTATATGCACAATAATCTCATGTTAACAAAAGACAGCTGCCACCTGGATTTTTTTACTTCAAAGTGCATACAGGCTATACCTAAAACATGTATTGCAATCCGAGTGACAGTCAAAATATTACTTACATATTTTGATAGCCCCTAACTGCAGTGAAATGCCTATTGAGCAGCTCCCTCCTGCACACCATGGGCTGGTGACCACAGCAAGTTTGCAGCACCCTCTGGAGGTGAATCCTGGGCTTTTGGGGGGTGAAGCAAACCATCAGCACTGCTCTTGCGGGATTTTTTAAGGCTGTTAGGGAATGCATTGCATAGCATGAAGAGCTGCTGATGTCTGGGCTCCCACTGGCATTTGAAGCCAACAGGATGTCTGGGGAGCACTGGTTTCTTGTAAGCATAGGTAATAGAATGAAGAAATCCACACAGAGATTCCTTTGCTTGTCTGTAACTCACTCTCCAGCCCTTACACACATGCAGTTTGGTGGTTAGAAGCACAGAATTTGGACATCCAGCTGAAATTCTAAGCTGTGTAATCAGGACAAACACGCAGGAGAAAACCTTTGAAAAATCAGAAGCCTTTGGAATCAGCACCACACTATACTGCTCATCTTTGCTTTAGATTTCATCCACACGGTAGTGAAATCCTACATGAGGTCATTATCTTTGTTCCATCTTCCATTTTTAAGGAAAATTTGAATTTCTAGGTGCTGTGTGGTACTGGAGGAGGAGCACTGAAATGCTAGGAAAAATACAAAACTCTTCCTATAGGATCCTTTTTTCATCTTATAGTGGTTTGGCCCAGAAAAATCTCAAAAAAGCATCAGAACTGTTTCATCTCAGACTTGGAATATTTCAAAATACTTCCAGCCTGGATAGCATCCCTAGCCCTCACAAACAAAAGGAATAAGAAAGAGATTTAAGCATATTTTAGATACCTCTGAAATTTCCCAAGGATATCTGCCAGCATTCCAAATTAAACACCTTTCAAGTCTAGAAGGAAATATAACTAAAACCAAGGAGAATGGGAACAAAAGTAGTTCAAAAGCTGGTATTATTTTGATTCTATTGTCAGGCTAAGAGAGCATCACAAGCAGAATGCCTGATCCCTCCCTCCTTGGAATTTGAGATGAGAGATCCTGCAGTTTGCAACCTCAGAGCAGCCCCATTACTAGAGATGAGCACTTCATTGTAAACAGAAAACTGACCTTTTGCCAGAAACATCATGTTTCTGGAGTCTGGAGCTAGAACTGGGAATTGTATTACAGCCTTTGGAAAATTATATGAGAAAAGCTCATATATACCCTCTGTTTTTTCTCTGATACCTCCATGGCTTCTGAAGCATAATTCTTCGCTTACTGTACATACCATATTTTCCAATTGCCATCAGACAAGTAGATAAATGATTGACCACAGCAGCAACTAACTAGAATAAGCCATCATAAAATGCCTCCCCTCTTGCAGTGTTTTATTTATAAAACCATAATAGTGATCCCTTTTTTCTGGGACTATCCCATCTTTGTCTATGTCCTGTTCAGTCCTTAGGCTCCCCATGTGTACCTGGGAACAAGAAGTACAGGAACTTAGGTAGAGCCTCTAGATGTCAACACAGGTAACAATGAATGATTCAGAAAACTGTCTGTATGCATTAGTGGAAAATGGAAAAGGGAGAAAATGACAGGGGAGAATGAAAAACAGTTTCCATTTATCAGCCATTACTATTCAGCTTTCCCTCTCCAAGGGGTCATAACATCAATAATCTCAGGCAAGTAATTTCCATTAAATAATTCATGCCTCTTCCTATTCTGATGCAAGAAATGGGAGACAGCTGGTAATAACAGAGACATCAACTTAAAAGTGTGCACATGAACCTTCCCCCTGCCTCAGTACACAGGTAAAACACAGAGCTTAGCATGTGGCTTAAACCAAGGCCCAGATGGTCACATGAACAGCACCTCATTCATTAGCAAAGATTCAGTGAGAGACCAGCACAGTATTCATAGACAGAAACATGAGGCAGCAGCCCCTGACAGCTGAGAAACATTTTTATTTCCTAGCCCAGACACACTTTAAAAGGGAAAAAAAAGCAGAAACAGGATTTCCAGGGGTCTCATGTCCACAGCTTCCAATTCATTTCTGGGCTGTTCAGGATGCACTCAGATCTACAAGGCAGAGATCACTATGGCAGGAGTCACCAACTTCCTCAAAGGGCTGGATCCAGGCACTGTGACTTAAAGGAGCACAACTACTGGGAAAAGTCTGCCTTAGAGAGCTTTACTGCATTTAACACAACAGATTTTGGCCCAAAAACAGTAATGTGTTTGTAAGTGGACCAGGTCTATGGAATGCCATTTTTCAAGAACCTGAAAGGAGAAGGAAATGGTGCTTTCAAAAAAAAAAAAAAAAAAAAAAAAAAAAGGTTTTTCTTTTTCTGCTATCAATTTCCCCTGGGAGATAAGCACTACATCGTGGAGAAGGAGGAAAGTTGCCAGGAAAGAAGCAGGATATGAGCATATTTTCCAAAGTCACACTGAACAGACTTGTTATATTTCACAGAGACTAAAATTTAGCAAATGCTCATGGCCCATAAAAATTTGTATTAGTGTAGTGGTTTTGGTTTGCTAATTTAAGATTTCTTCAATTTTGAGATTTTCTTGGCTAATGCACTAAAGAATGTGGTGGGTTTGGTGTTGGCTAATCACTAACACACTCACTTCTTGCTGTGACATAGGATTAGGAGAAAGGCAAAGCCAGCTCAAAACTTTAAAGAGGGTATAAAGAAAATTTTATTAAAAGTAACTAGAAGGAAAAAACGTAGTAAGAATCAAAACAAACCCTTCTGAACACTTCCCCTCCCCCCACACCCCTTTCTTTCCCACTGACAGTGTAAAAAAACTAAACTTAAGATTTCTAGTCAGTTTACCACCTCTAAAAATGTCTTGCTTCAGTTTACTGAGGGAGAGCAGTCCTTCTTGTTAAGGTTATGGAGACTTCTCTACAAGAGGAAAAAAAACCAGTTTTCTAATGGTTCTCTAAAGTTTGTCACAAATAACAGCCGCCCTGGGAATTTTGCTATTGTCAAATCTTTCCTATTGCCACAAGCCCTCCTACAGCTTGTCGATGGGCTATGTTGGCTTGTTATAAATGATCAGTCAGAAAGCCAAATTAATAAATGTGAAAAGATTTTATTTTCACAACCAAAATACGGTACTCAAAAACCACAGTCAGAGACAGCATGGAGCCCGGAATCGGGGCTGAGTGAACCTAGATCCGACCTCTATGGCACCGATTTCTTTTGTATCCCCGCATATGTATGAAGGCTTCTTTCACTGTGCAGGACTGGACAATTGCTGTTTCCTGAGTAGTGGCAAGCGCTGATCATGTCAGGGGAAGTCGGTATTCAGATGTATGTTACTTGGCAGACTTCGATTATCTTGATTGATGGTATCCACCAAGCAATGATCACCCTTGGGTGTTCCCTGATGGCTCCAGAGGAAGCCCATCTCCGTGCCAGCCACATCTTTTATTAGTTAGACAAAGCATTTTTCTCCTGCTGCCACCAGGAGTTTCGTAATTCCAGTGTAGTTATCTGTCTCTGGGCTGCTCGTGGTCAGAGGCTCCTTGGATTTTACAATTTTTATTTTATACATTCTCCTCTCAAGAATGAATTACGTTATAACATATACTACAAAGAAGATTTCAGCTCTAAAACAAGTTCTTCCCTCACATCTGGGACTTAACTTCTTCTTCACTGACGTTGATGTCTTCATGCTGTTCTTTAACATGCCTGCATCCTGTCCTTTCCCTCACTCAAGGGAGGACTGAAGCACTGAAAGGATTAACATCCCGCCTAGGGCCTACCTGACCCACCGGTAACTTGCGGCGAGAGCTGCGGCTGGGCTGTGTCAGGATCGGCCTCACGGCTGGTCTTAGGTTTTTGGCACGGGCTGCAGGGCTCTCCGGTCTCAGCCGCGCTGGGGGCAGGGGATTTGATTATAAGATCTTCACAGCTGCGGACAGCCCTCCTCCGGCCAGGGCTCAGGAGCACCCCCCCCCCCCGCCCCCCCGCCTTCCTGCCCAGTAGCTGCTGGGGCTCATCCGGGACAGACCGGAGCCGATGGGGGGCGGGCAGCAGACGGCCCGGGGAGGAGGGAAGGGGCCCAGCCCACGGCAGAACCGCCCAGCCTGGCCTGGCTGAGACCGGGGGCCAGTAATGGGGCCTACCACCGCCTCATCAAATGGAAAGAGAAAGTTCCTGGGGTTTTTCGTCTTTAACATGTGTGTTTTGTCATAAATAAAAAATGGATTACCCATTTTTTAAAAGGTTGTGGAATTACAAGTTGAGCCAGTTCTGGCTGAGGAGAGTTCTTAACTTCATTTTGTAATCACCTGTTAAGAGTCGGTCGTTAATTCTCTATTGTTGAGAATTCCCCTTTTTGTCAGTACCACCCTAACTGCCAACCAGGTGGATGGCTCTTCTCCGACAGTGAAAGGAGGGGACATTGGAGGACATGCAAATAACCTCGGAGCCAGGATGCAACGAGAGAGGACCCCCCACCACACTTACCGAAAGGACCCCCAAAGAAGAGCCAACACAGAATTAGGAGATCGAGGTGATGTCTAGATGTAAGAAACAAAGTCCAGAGCCTGCAGAGATGCCGAGACCCTTTTTTTGCCCCTCAGCCTGACCTGAGAGCATGTAGGCTAGGGTGAGGGCCCTGAATATAAAGTGTAAAGGTTGGGAATTTTCTGCTGCTCTTTTGTGGATAAAACCCCCAGCTCTGCCTGTTAACCAGTGGATAAAGCTGCACTTTTCCTCCTCCTCCGTGCTGCTCCTGGAAGCAGCAGCACTGTGACTGCAACTTTTCCATTCCTCCCACCCAAACTGACTTTTAATAAAGGTAATTAAAAAGGAGAAAGATCTCCTCCCCTACTTATTTCATATTTCACAGAAGTGTGTCCAGCTTCTCAGTGGTTCAACAGACTGTCAGTTACACAAAAGGCTTTGCATCACTTCCCTGAATTTCCTCCCATTCCAAACCATGACAATTAGGCAGTAAGTAGCATGTCAGGACAGGAAATAACATTTTTTTGTTGTTTTACATGGATTTTAAACCTGACATGCATTGCAAGATTCCTTTAACCCCATGATGCCACTGTCACCTCTAAATTGGAATGATCAGGTGGCAGGTAGGAAGTGGGTTACATGAAACAGCAAAGAAGAGCGGCCACACAAGCAGGATTTGCAGCACCATTTCCAAGTCAGAGCAGTAAATTCACAAAAATATGGAATTAAATTTGTACTTAATGTTGATTATGGGGTACAAAGACACAGCACAAATCGGGCTGATCAGAGGGAGGTGCACACTAATGGGTTTCAAATGCTACTAAAGTAGCTTTTGCTACTTGTCAAACCACAGAAGCAAACTGTGGGGTGTGCTAAGCACCAGGATGGTTTGTCAGCTTGTTTTACAGACATCCTGGGAAACAGCAGATATTCCACAACCACAGAACAAGCCATGAAATTAGCCCCAGCATGCCACAAGGCAAGGAAGTGTCTGTGGAGGGCAGAGTGTCAAGAAAAAACAAAGCTTCAGAAACATTTCTTAAAGCAAACATATTTATCTCCATAGCAGGAGTAAGAGAAAAGCAGCAGAGGTCCTGTGCACGGGACATGCTCAGGTTGGACAGATTTCTATCCCGACACTGGGCCTAAAATGAAATGCACACTGCATAACTGAAAGCACATAAACCAGTATCAGTGTTTTTCAATGTAGCAAATTATGCTGGCTTTATAACCCATGAAGAACAATTAGGGATCTAGAAAAGACATTATGACTAGTGAAATAATGGAAAGTGGAACAGAGATATAGTTCCAGGTGAATGACGAGTTGCCAAGGATAAAATGGTCCTAAAAGAAAACATATCCTGTGTTTAGAACAACTGCATGCCCACTGCAGCAATGCTCAGATGGAAGAGCAGCATGAATAACTGGGGACACTACAGTTCCTCTTGTTTCTGGAAGCAATTAATTTGAATTATTCTGCTTGTTAAGGGAAAGAACAAGTCACTTGAAAATAGCCAGCCTATCATGTGGCCAAGATAACCAGGAAACAGAATACCATTATTTAATCAATTTACACTAAATGCTTTGCCCAGAGCTGGCTACTAATAAACAAGTTAATATAGTCACAGAAAACTGAACCACCACATTTCTTTGTGCTGCCAGACTAAAAGCTGGAACTTGCAAGACCTACTCTTGAATCTGAGCTCCGGCTTTGTGACTGTTTCCTCCTGTCCGTGCTGCACCAGGTATCTGCAATGAACAAAGTCCAAGGGAAGTTGAGGATAAAATGTTGCTGCCCTGATGAAAGCATGAGATAAAACAAGTCCCTGTATCTTTCTGGAGTGTCAGAGAAGATGGGTGCCACAGAGGAGGGAAGATTGATGGACAGACTGTTAGACAGACGGGTGTTACTGGTATAACTGGCAGTTGGAAAGGCTGGTAAGAGAGGGCTCTAGCTAAATTGAAATAGCAGTAAGAATTACATCAGTGCATCCTTTTTCTTAACAAAATCATCAAGACACATTCTCTGCTTCTGAGGACACGTACCAGAAATGCCACTATAACCAACACAAGGGCAAGTAGTGCCTGCTGGCTGCAGCATGCATGCTGAAGAGGAGATGGAGTAATGAGGGGATTATCTAGTTCAGTTTGTGGCTGCTGGAATGCTCCAGACAGGAGGTACAGGAACTCACTAGCATGAATCTGAATTGCCTGTGACTCTCCCTTGAGGTACTCTGCTACCTTTCATAGAGTACAGTAGGCTTTAAGGACAATCTAGGCTGAAGATTCAAACAAAACTCCCTAGGCAAGCATTACAGTCCAGAGCTTTCTTGTGCATTCCCAGAGCATTTTAATGAAATGTTTCACTACAGCTCGGAGTTCTGAGGAAACCATTACACAAAAAGATTTGCCCAAATATATTTTGGCTTCTGAAGTTCTTCTTTTGTTCACAGCTGAGCCCCAGGCTCAAGTGATGAATATGTCCATCCTTGAATGGATGCTGTGGTTTTCAAAAGGCCTTCTTGCTTCATGCCAAAAGGAAAATAATATCATTTGTGAGGACTAATGGCTGGGTTAAAATCACCAAGGTTAAGTACAGGAGAAGACAGTCTCTTCCTTAGTACTATACAACATCAGGAACCTGTTCCTGACAATGTCATCCATTATGCAAAGCAGTAGAAGGGGCTGGAAGTGGAAAAGACTGCAGATAGTACTTGCCTGGTAGAGACTGCTGTGGAGAGAAACCCCTTCCACCAGTCTCCTCCTTTAAAACACAAGTCTGATTACCTTTTGAGGCATAGTAAAATAGTTTTGTGTATAGAGGGCCAAGTTTCTCTTTACTGTGCAATAAATGGTTTCTTTCTTGTTCCTAGCAGTAAATGGATTTGTCAGAAAAAGCGTAGACCAGAACCTTCTGGTCACCTGAGGATAAATGAGAACGGGAGGGACCCTTAGCACAGGCAAGTAGGGGCACAAGATGAACTCACCTGGAATTCCCTGATCTCTGTCCCTTGTTTAGTCCTGAACCCACATTGCCTCGACAGCTTTAGATACACCAGGGAAAGGTTTGACTCCACATCATGGTATGTATCTCCTGAGAGCTGGTTTGTGGAACTACCAGGCTGGAAACCAGCTGCTACAGACTGGTCACCTGCCATCAGAGAGTGCTGGCTAAGTTCATTTCTTCTTCACTCAGAACAACTTCCCCTACTCCACCAGGAAAAGGCATATGTCACAGTCATCTTTCTACCTGTCCTCCCTTTTGTGCTGTCCTGATATTGTGCTCCCTGCTAGCTGCACCTCCCTCAGGAATCACACCCAGCTGCAGCAGTGCTGGCATCTGCACTCCTTGACCTGAGGAGTGTGTAGGGAAGAGCAGAGTTGCCTCCTTGACCTTCTAGAGGCTTATAGCTCACAATGCTTCAATCACAGACAGCCAAGGAGACCAAGACCTCATGCTGGTCCAGGGCTCAGTCACCTCCAATGAAAACAGAATTCTGCCAGAGGTCTCCAAAAGGGACATTCAGACTCTTCTGCTGCCAACACACATAGAGATATTGGGATGTCCAGAAGAAAATACTGAAAAAACAGTTGCCCTTTCAGAAGCCTGTCCTTTCTTTTTTTGTTTTCAAGATAGGAACAACCAAGAATGCTCCACTTCAGATAATACAGACATGCCACATGTTTCAATGCCAGCTCTGCCCCAGCTAATTTCCTGATGCAGAAATCAGAGCTGACATGGATTACTCAGTCTCAAATCTTTCCCAGTACCTTTACACACATCATGAACTACATAAATGGGTGTACTTTCAGAGAGCAAAATAAAGGAAACAAAATTACTGAGTATTTCAAGAAGCTGGATTATGGACTGGGCTTACATCCATCTAGTAAAAGAAAGGAAAGTTACTTTGTTACTGAGGGTAAGTCAAGTAATAGGATTTTCCACCTCTATTAATTTGCATTTCCTGTAGATGTAAAATAATAACTATGCATTTGAGACATTACTTGAAGCTTTTAATTTATGTTACTGGTAAGACTTCACAAATTTAGCAACTGTAAAAAAAAATGGGCAATGATAATGATAAATCACATGTCAAGACTGAATCCAACTCAAATGGATCAAATATTCATTTTCCTCAGCCAACAAATGTGAAGTTGTTCTGACTTCCAGAGTAATCATGAAAGTCAGGCAACCTTTAGTTACTGGAAATAATGCACTGGCCCTAAGCTCATACATATGCATGATCATAGGAGAATTTTTATTCACTAGTCAGACAGAAACTCATTCCATCTTTCTTTATGATCACAAAACATCTGAATGAGAAGTTTAAGAAAACCATCTATGAAAAATGCTAAAAATACTTAGCCTTAAATTCTATAATAGTTAAAAAACTGGCTATAGTCACTGAGTGCAACAGACCAAGAGTATTATATTTGACACATAACTTTAAACCTTCTCTGCACTAAGGAATTTCAGGGAGCAGGTCCATCAGGCCTCCTTTAAACAGGTCAGGCTGCCCATTTTTATACCCTTGCATTATGCTTTCAGTCACAAGTGTTATATAAGGATAATGTGTTAATTACTAAGTGGAGAAAGTCCTAAAAAAGGAATCCAAATGCAAGTGTTCCTAAGCATTCAAGGGAAACAGTATATTTACAAGAAATCTCTAATGAGGAGAGGCACTCCTTCAACTAATCTAATCCCAACTCTGAGGGAATCCAATGTTCAGAATTTATGCCTTTCAAAAAAAGGAGAGAAACTTAATTTCTTTCTGATTTAGGTAGGTGTGAGGTCTGTTATTCTTAATCCCCTAGCCATTCCACAGAGTCTGAACAGAGATGAATGATAGCACAGAATGCAGAAGTTGAACAGGAATTTACTTTTTTTTAATATGAAAGAGGAAGAATACAGATTTAGGGTCTTATGGGTCATTCTCAAACAAAGAGAGAAAATCTTGCAATATGCCAGATACTGTCAGAGTCATAAATTCTAAGCAGATTAAGTTAAATCCAATTTACTAACATTTTCTAAAAGTAGATAAAAGCCAATTCCCTGCTAGGAAATTAATCACCAAATTTATGTTGCAAAGGCACTTCTGTGTTGCTTTTTGCTTGACTAGGTTTTCTGCATCTTACAGGACAAAGTCTGAGGTTTCTACTGCTTGCCCTCACTTCTGATGTGTGCATTAGCAGCTGAGCTTGCACTAGAAATCCATTACTCTATAGCTCAAGAATGCAAGACAGAAAACACTTAATTTCCTCCCATCTTAATATCTTTAATGCTATTTCATGCCATCTATTTTATGTTCTGTCTAGAGGTCTGGGTAATAGAAATTACTCATGTGTCCCATGCTTAGAAAAAAAGCATGCTTGCTCTGGGTGGATAACCTTAACCATAGCAAAGCTATCTGATCCTTGTACTAATCTATAAACAGAAATTTCTCTGCACACCGTTAGTGTTGGGTGGTCTTTGTACAGGGATAAGTTTTATAGACTCAGCTTTGAATCTGAAAATACACTAGACCAAGTGGTGCTTTGGGAGGAGCCTGGTACTTTCAGAAAGCTTTACAGACTTCCCAGGTGACTGAGCAGTAGTTAAGATACAGCCTCACTCCCGTAAAACCTGTCCCTTTTTTCTTAGTAATGCATCTACTCCACAATAGTCAAATCCTGTGGGGTCCTTCCTTGGCAGGCACACCTTTCTGAGCAAGGACTCGGTGAAAGCTGAATTGGCTCCATCCCGCTCCGTGGGCAAGCTTGCAGGAAGAAGTAAAGGTGTGGAAAGTTTTCTGGAGATTATTTTTAATAGCATTTCCCTTCAATATATACACAGGGGACAATAAGAAGGGGGATGGGGAGACATGGGGGAGGCTTTGTCTCCCTGTTCAAGTCCTCCAAAAGGGGGAACCAATAAGATATACAGAAGGCTAAAACCAGCTAGGGTTTTTGTCAGCTTCATTTACCAGGGACAAGTTTCACACCAGAGTTCATAAGAAATGACCCACACAACTGCAAATGTCACCACTTTCTCTGCCAAATGCAAAACCAAAACTGCTTCTCGAAGATAAACATACAACTCTATGTTTACATAGCAAATTCTAAGTGCTCCTTTTCATATGCTTGAGGAAGAAGAGGAAGCCAAGCCACTGATCACCTGATATGTTACTCCCACGCAATTTAATGTCCTGCTGCCAGGCACTCAGAAACCACAGTGATGAGTGCAAGACAAAGGCCAACATGAAACATAAGAGAAGGGATCTATGTATTTATGCAATGGTGACTTTGTTGTTTTCTCATTGAAGCAACCTTTTTGTTAGTATGAACCATCTAAATGTTCACTCGGGATTCAAGGGGCACAACATGAACACAAAGCTGACATAAGCTCTAAAGACTTTAAGTGCTGCTGCAGCAAACAGAGAGGGGACAATAAATCCTGCTCTGCAGACCTCCAGAAGGAGCAGGGTCATCCTGCTACAATGCTGTTTACAAGGGCAGCATTACGATACCTGGAAGGAGGGAATTCTTCTGTTTAGTGATCCCAGACTTAAGCACAGCAGACAGAACAATCTTTCCAAACTTTCCTACCAAATCTAGATTTTCTAAAATTCAAGCCAGTACTATTTCCTTATATCAACTGCTGTTCATGAAAACAAACTGAAAAAAGATCCCTAACTGACCAAGCTATTTTCACAGCTTGCAGAAATGTTCAGTCTCCAAGAGTCATGGTTTACAGTCAGAGGAGCAAGTTTATTTATACATTGTGTAGGTAACTGCAATTGCCTCACAACTCAGCAGGCCACCATGAGAGGGGATGGCTTTAGCAAACCACATTTCTACATATTAAACCTCAGTGTCAGAGCATTTTAAGCCACAACCATTTTTTTCAGTATAACTAAAATGGACCAGATCCATTCTGCATGTTTGTAACCACACTGAAATACCTTCACACTTAAACTTGCTCACAGGCAGTTCTTTTTGTCCAGAGGGATTCTCTGCTGAAGTCAGGTTCCTTTTACAAGCTTCCCTGTTTTTGCTTGGCCACATCAAGCTGGAGCCAGGGTTACAGGGAAGGTTTCCCAAAGATCCTGAATTTTGGGGAATACCAGAGGCACTGCACAGTAACTCAGCCTTCAGGCTAATGCAAAGCATGCAAGAAGACAGTCACATAAACACAGCTTAGGGACGACAAAGGTTATAAAAAGGCAAAATAGATGTTTGCTCACTACCTATCCATGCCAAGCAGCTCACTAACTTCTAAAACTAGTGAGTCTTAAGCCTTTAAATACTTTCTTCACTGGATCATCTTACATTTCTGGCCTCTCTGAAGCACCCTAGACATAGCTGCAAGAAAAAGTCCTCTCATGTATAGGACTGATTGACAAGCTTAGAAATAACCTTTCTGCATGAGATATGTTGATGCCAGGGCTGAACTTCTGTCTCCTCAGAGGATATCCAAACAACCATGCTGGGGCCACCTGCTTTTGAAGGCCTTTTCTTCACTGTAAAAGCAAGTTAACATAGAAGAATCCATGGACAAGTTCAGGAAGCCAATTCATCCCCTTCTGTCTCCACCCCAGTACACATTGAGACAAGACATGTTTATGGCAGGAAGGTACAATAACAGAATTAGTGATTATGGCAAAGTCCTGAGCATCAAACCAGTCTCATCACAGAATCATAGCATGGTTTGGGTTGGAAGACACCTTAAAAATCATCTAATTAAAAACCTCCTACCATGGGCAGGAACACCTTCCACTACAAGCAACACAGGTTGCTCAAAGCTCCAACCAACTTGACCTAATCTCAGATTCATCTGTTTCTTTACCATCATTTTTTTCACCTGTTGCTCTGTATTTACTCTCCTTTAGGTTAGTCTTCACTGCTTGCCTTGAAAAGCAGCTCCTATTCCTTTCCTCTTCCCTCTGTGCCCTCCATTCCCCACACAATGTTACATCAACCTCCCAGCTCTGCCTCTGCAGCACTCCCTTGGCACTGCCCACCATGCTTTGGTACACAGGCGAAAGTTATGTCGAACAGTCATGGAAATCATACTTTGCAAATATGATTTACATTTTGTAATTAGCACAAATGTCCCTTCTCATGCCTGCCAGGCAGCAGTAAATACACCAATCACCACCTTCCTGATCCCCATCAGATGTTAACTGGTGTAGCTCAATTGACTCCAGTGTTGTTGCCCCATTCCCAGCAAAGTGATGTCATTACTCAAAGCCTGCAAGCAGGAAGCAGTTTGGCTTCCACACAGCCATCCACAAGACAGAATTTGAGTGACAGCATTTGATTCCCTGAGTCCAATGCACATTTTTTTCAATAACCCCATCCAGATTTGTTTTATGTCAGCTGGGAAGCCAGCTCCAAGGTTTTCTTTTGTGCTTGATGACAGCCATAAGAATCCACTTGACTTTAATTATAGGGTGTTTCACATGACCAGCATCCTGAGGCCATATGTACTTGTATGTTCTTACAGTGTTCTCAGCAAAAAACCACTTCTGCACATATTAACTTTGGGCCTCTGATTTTGGGCTGCAGCAACTTACCCCTTTTGCCAGGCCTCCAACCCACTGCTGTTTTGGTTCCATTGCCTGTGAGATATGATGTTGTTACTGCCAGCTTGCTGGCACAGCCTGGAGTGCTTTAAGTTCAGTTCAACAGCTGTTGACTCATATGTGAAGCATCAATCCTAGGTCTGGAAAAGCAAAATGCTCTTGTGGAAGGGCATTTTACTAAGGACAGGGAATGCCACTCCAAGGAGCTGCACCAGCCCCCTGACTGCAGCCTTATGGCCCCGTTGGGTGGCCCATCAGATCTAAGGCTGCTAATTGTTCCTCCAAGCTGCATGGTAACAGGTACTTCAGTCAGGCAGATGTAGTCCTTGAGTAACATCACAACAAAGACTGATGTATATTTCTTTAGTCATAGTACAGACAAGATCTGCTTGAAACTCTAGTTAACGACTGGGCATCTTACAACTTTTCTGTCAGCTTTAGCATAGATGGTTAAGGAACTTATGTAGCATCATAAAACACATCAGAAACACATTCAGAAACTAATGCTGGAACAAACTGCTCTTCTATAAGACATTGGACTGAAGATGGCCTGAACTTTCCTTGCAAGTTTTCTGATGTACCCATTATCTGACTTCCTTCACCTCTCCTTAAAGCCATGAGCAGTAAATCGAAGAGTCTTCTGGCCCACCTTTCTTAGGAGATTATCCAAAACAGTACAACTATTTCATCATCAAATCCAGACTTTCAGGTCCTGAAAGATATTGCACTTAATAGGAACATGATACACTAAGAAATTCATCCATGGTTTCTACATGCTCATTAAGGGAGCAATAAAACAGCTGTATTCAATTACTTAAACTGTTGAACAGTGAGGAAGAAGGAAGCGACTTAAACCCATATTTAGAAACATGAAGTCTGCTCAACAGATCAATTAGGGAGATGAATTTACAACTGACAATATCATCATAACAGGGGTTATTTAGCTCCCATTAATAGCTCAGAAGCTCCAGCACATCGAAGTATGAGGCAGAGCTTTCTTCCTAACTTCTCCACTGAGTGACATTCAGCAAATCAGTCCAACTCTTTGCCAACTCATCCAGTTGCTTGACACAAGTGTGACCCCCTTCATTAAAGGTGACTCTGCTAAGATAATATTGCAGTCAGAATCAGGGGATTGGAATTGCCATTGCATCTTGCAGAGAAAGGAAGGAGTCTTTGCATGAAAGCAAACAGCATAGCCATACACTTAGAACAGGGCAAAGAGCTTCCTCTAAACACCAGGTTTCATGAAATAAAGGCATTATAACAGAAGGGTCTATCTACTCCACCCAATTTCAAATATCAGAAGTCTTCCCACACCGCTTTATTGATTGCTTAGAACCAGACTGATATATTTAACAAAAAAAATCAATGGTAAAAATAAAGGACTGCCTATCTGAGTCAGAGGAAGAATTTCATTCATGGGATAAAAGACCCTAATGAGGCAATTCAGCATTCAAAGGGAGCTATTAGCAGAGAAGGAATGAAGTGGTTGTGTAAAAAAATTATAAGCACTGAGTGCAGATGGAGGAAACGATGTTTTGTAAATTCAGAATACGGGATTTTTTTTTTAATCTTTAAATACTTCATACAGATATGCTGTCTGCAATAGTTAGCATGATTTAGGGTCTCATTCGTGGCCACTTTTTTCCCCAGATGTGGCACCTGCAAAAATACGCTTGAAGCCAGTAGAAGCACTGGCAAACAATTACAGATCACTTATTCATACGGGCATGCCCAGTACTTCCTCTTGGAAGAGTCAACACTTTTGAGACTCCAGTGCTTCCCCCAGAAAAATAAACAGCTAAAAGAGCCTGTGGACTGACACAGCTATTATTTGTAGCTCCATCTGGACAAGAAATTCTGCCTGGTGCTCATGTTTTTAGCCTGAGGGTGGAGATCAGGATAGGGACTGAGCAGGGCAGAAGTCTGTCCTACCAGCAAAATCCAGCTGGTTGCAGATTTACAGGGCTTTGCCTGACTGGGGAGAGCTTGGTGCCCACAGCCAGCCTGACCGTAGGTGAGGCAGCCCGGCTGCCACTTCCAGCTCTGCCACATCCTTGTCTTACTATTCCAACTAAAATCAAGACACACATCCACCTTCTGCTCCACCCACCTCAACTCCTGAGCAGGAAACCTGCAAGAACTTGGCACAGCTCTGCTAAATATGAGCCAGACTGAGTTTTACTAGGAAGCAGTTAAACAGGGAGGGAACAGCCTTGGTCTACCATCTGCTTAAGGTTGGAAAACAAACCTTATCAGGCTCAAATCTCCACATTTACTTGGGCAACCAACAAACTGCAAGCAATGTATGGTCTAGGCACAGTTACTCTAAAGGTCTGTGCACAGGAATCACACTCTTCTCCCACATTGTTATAAATGATCAAATTGGCAGCCAAATTTATAAAAAAATTTAACGAAGTTTTATTAGATCAAGAACAAAAATAGAATTTTGGAAAAAAAACCACCACAGCCAAGGCAGCGTCAACCCCGGAAGTCAGTGCCGGGTGAACCTGGATTCGACTGACAGAGTGCCAGCGTCTCCTCAGAGGTTCACCCCAACCGCTTCATGCGGCTTAGATCCCGTTTATTCTGCCTGAGGCAGAAATGATGGAAGGTTCTTCTGTGTCCCTTCACATGTAGAACTAGGACCATACAGATGCAGAAGTATACAAAAGCCAGTCCAGAAGTCCGGATGGCTGTCTGGACTTCTCTGAAATAGCCAATAGTCTTCTTTCATGTGTAACAGGAGTGGTGCCAGTGCTTGACCTGGTAGATGCAATCTCCCCAGGTGCAAGTTCTCATGAACGGCTCAGGCATTCCTGGGAAATCGGTGCTCATGGCCTGGGAAGGTTTCATTCTTACGTTAACAGACTTGATATTATCTGAACGATGTCCAGGAACTAATTGAATAGAAATAAGACTCTGCTCCCAGCCAGGGTGGTCAAAGACGTAAGTTGGATCTCACAAAATTTTATATACATACACAGCATGAATTATCTCTACTATATACTGCACACATCATGAGTGTAAAAAGCTCCTCCAGGCCCTCCCCAGCCCTCCACTGCAGACTGTGGCCACTACTCCAGTTCACCCCCCCCCCACCCCACTCTGCTTCTGGCTTTTGTTACAACACCAGCATATTTAGCACAGCTCCTTATTTTACATTGTCTTAAGCATCCTTCTGCTTGATTATTTCTGCAGGATTTGCAGCTATTCAAACACTTTGCAGGAATTCAACACAAACCATTTTTTCCTGAACATTAGGACACAAGCTTTAATGGTTGACAAAACTGGAAGTCTGTCCAGCTTTTATCTCCCTCATTATAGAAACCCCACTAGATCTTAGCTGCCTACTAGATTCTAAGGCTTATAGTCAGACTGAATGCCAAATTAAATTACTAAACTTTTTATTAAATTAATAAAAACTCTGTGGGTGACACTGTATAGATGACTGAAACATCTGGATTAATAAGTCGCCCTGATCAGTATGGAAAAAATGGTTGCTAGGACAGATAGAGAAAACCGGATGTACCAAGAGGACAGCAAGGGGACAGGCTGCTGAAAGAGACAGAAGGCAATTAAGAAATACCCCCTGAGCTATAAAAAGCGAAGGCAGCAGAATTTCTGTGTTTCAGAATCAGGATCAGACTTCAGCATTTTCCTTTAGGTTGGTACTAAGAGATCTGAAGCAGAGAGATGGTTTTGGGAAATTAAAAATACACAACAATCCCCTCCCAACAAAAACCCCTAAAAAACCCACTGAAAAAAAACAAAAGAGAAAACAGAAACCACAAACTATACAAACTCCCACCCTCTCAAAACTGCTCAACAACCTCCACATATTTTTCTTCTCTGCAGCTGGGTAGCAGTGCCCCTTTATAGATGCCTGGCAGTTTATTCCATGGCCCTGTGGATGCCCTGTGTGGAGTACTGGATGAAAAATCACATCTTGAGATCAGGCTGTGCGAATTTCAATTATTCTCTTGGGAGAACACTGATTACAACTGCTGTATGACTGCATTTATTGTTTGGGCTCAGCTTGGAGTTTTTTTGATCTGCAGAAATTTTGCTGCTGATGGTGATTTATTCTGATTTTTCTCTTTTTAATCATAGCTATGCAAATGTTGCGTGGCTATGGAGTAAAAGAAAAGTCCTTTCAAAGAAAAATAACTGCTTAAAAGACAAAAAAAAAAAAAAAAAAAGGGTAGGCATTCCCAGTGGAGCAAGATTATCAGCTGATTTCCTCAGGGAACTGTGCTGAGATTCAATTCACTCATAAACAAATGGCAAAAGGTGAGAAATTTTTCTGCTGATAAAAAATTATTCAAGACAGTAAGAATGAAGGCAGACTAGGTAGAATTGCTAAGGAGCCATGCAAGATTTAGTGATAGGGCAATATGAGAAAGAATGACAATTTTGGTAATCATGCGCATGAGAAAAAAACTTAGGTAACTATGGTAACATAGGTAACTATGGACCAAAAGCTGACAATTATCATTAGCATATTCTAATTTTAGTTTCATTCAAGCATCAACTCAACAGGAGTCAAAATAGAAGAAATAAAGCAGAAGAAAATAAAATACATATTATCAACCACAAAGGAACACAGAATATCTAATTACATTATTGTATGAATCTATGTCTCTTCCACATCTTCAATATAGCCTGTAGTTCTTGTTCCCTCATCTGAGGAAGGCTGGACTACAACCAAAAACATTCAGAAAAAGGCAACTACGATGACCTCAGCTACAGAACAGCTTCCACATGTGGAAGGATTTTCCTGTGCTCACTATGATTTGGTAAGGGGTTATTTTACTAGAAGTAGGACATTGATCTACTAATCAAAAGTGGCCAGGATCAAACAGACAGGCATCAATTACCCACCATCTCTTCTAATACAGAATGTAAGGCCGTAAAATTAAAGAAGGAGGCCAGGCTCAAGGTGAGGTAAAGGAGATGGTTCTTAATGCAACAGGTGGTCAGCATGTGGAAAGCCTTGCCATACTTGGAATACTATTGTTCCAAATAATTTTAAGGGGTCCAAGAAAACACCAGACACTTTGAGATATGTACTGAAGAGAAAAAGGATATGAAAAAATTAAAAAGTCGGCAGAAAATCTTACATTTGCCTGTCCTTCAACCAGTGGGTGCTGTTGGCAGAGGATCCTGGGGCAGGTGACCCTTGCTCTGAAGTTGTGTGACTCTTCTGTCTTGCATCTCTGCCCTTTTGTCCTGTACTCCTGCTGGGTGACCCAGTACATGCAGGCTGTTGGCTTTGGGATGGATCAAATGTCTTATTTTTATACATGCTAATGAATAAAAATTGAATTGTTTTCAAAAGCTCATCTTCCCCCACTGTGAGGGCTGCAGCACAGGCCCAGGAGGGACTTTACCTCATGCTTGAAATGTCTGGCAAACCATTTTGTACAGAGCTGATCATAATGAATCCAGCAGCTCATTTTTCTGAGAAACAGGAGCTCACCATTCCAGTAGGAAATTCATGGATAAAATGTTCAGCTTTGCAAGAGAATCAGACTTCAAAATGCAAGGATTTCTACTTATATATGAAAACCATCTGAGTCAATAAGCACAAAGCCTTTTAACTCTCCCACTGCAGGTGTCCATGAAGAAGTTTTACCTCACCCGCCAGAACTTCCTTGGTAGAAGAATCACCCATTCTGCTTCCTCAGGGATATGAATAAAGCCTATACCTGTGAGGAAGCTGCGTAAAGCAGAGTCAGTGCCAGTTTTCCAACTCTCTCCTTGAGTGTGAAAGGGCTGCTATTGGAAAGAAAGTAACGACTGAACAGCAGTGAGGCAACTTTCAGAATGGTTCTGCAAGGCAACATTAAAGTGAAAATGTTGGCAGAGCTTCACTTGGATATGGCTTTATCAGAATACATCAAATAAAATATGTCTTACCTTTCTCCCTCAAGCTCTGACTGTGCCTGGTCTGACAGGGAATTAGTGAGACATTTCTATCTGCTGACTTATATATTACTTAAACAGTCTTGTTATAATTTTTGAAATGTTATTCACAGTTTTAGACATTTTCTGACTTAAATTCAGTGACAGTCCTGCAAAACCATTCAGAACCAAATGACTATAATATGTTCTGCAGACATACAAAATACCCTGAGGAGAAAGTTAATGGGAATGAACATAACAAGGCTTTTTGAGGAGAGTGAGATGCGGTTTATATTTTATCTTAGCAGATTTTAACTAACTCCCTGCAGCTTATTTATGCGGACAAGGTTTTTCTGTTTAGGTGAAAAGTCTAGTTGGATTCAAAAGGACACTCTGATTTTGTTCCCCTCCTCTAAGAAGACTATTGATAGATTTGTTCTCCGATATTTTGGGGGTTTTTGATCTCTTCTGCCCTAGCAGAGATCCTCTAGATGCCGGATAATCTTCACTAGCAAAGGCTGCTGCAGAAAAGAGGGACTAGAGTACTTAGATTTTGATCAAAGATTAGAATGCCCTTCTTTTCAGGTCTCTGTTTCTGTTTCCACACCACTCTTTTCATTTGTATGGTTAGGCATCACTAAGAACCTGATTGTCAGGGAAACAACTGAAATATATCTCCAAATAAAGGGACCGAGGAAAGGCAGAACTGTCAAAATACAGCACCACATCTACCCACAATAGGAGTCTTCCCTTCCAGCAGAGTCTTCCCTTCCAACCCAAAAAAGATCTAGGGACCCCCAATGATGTTTTACAAAGACCAAAGCCACCCTTGTCAGAAACACTGTGGTCTCAGAGCAGTTTAGACCAGTGCTGAAATACCACCTCTCTGAAGTTTAGCACATCTTTAGCACTAAATCCTCTGAGAGGTTTAAAAGCCATCCTTGAAACACTCCTCTTTTCTCCCTTTTTATAGAAGACAATAACACGTGAGCAGGCGTGAGAATGCCACAGGGATCCAGAACACTCCATCAAGTTAATGTGGCCATGCTGGAGTCACACTGAGCAAGGACACTGGGAATTCTTGCTTGAGACAAATTGGATGTCTCTTTCAAGCTCATTTATAAGATGCACTGCAGAAAGTTTCAGTATCTACTTTATATCTTGCATTTTTATCAGTCTTTTCACAGATGTGCCCATAGCCTGACTTCAAAATAAAATCCAGGGAAATTCAGGATTCTCAGGAGTGCTGCCTGTGTGTTTTACCTACTCCTCTACCTACCGTGCATCAGATGAGCTCTGCTGTTCATGGCCACCATCATTCAAGTTGGTTTAGGCTGCATGGTTTTAGGTTCATGCTCCAAGTACTTCTAGCACCACCACACTTTGGGAAATGTTGACAAAAAACAAGAAGCTGCAATCTTGGATGCGTGATCTGCCAAGTGGATTTCACAGAGTTTTTTTCAGGCATGTAATTCTATAAAAGTATACACTTTTTAGTTCAGTCAGTGATTTCAACATCCTGGCCCCAGGAGTCTTCCAGAGTGAAAATACTGAAGTTCAAAAGAAGTATCTGTATTAGAAATGCTCTGAGTAGGCAGCAAGTGTGCCTTGTGCTGGACACCCAGTGCTGTCCACACAAATACAGGAGTGAAACAGAGAGAAAATCCATTCTCTGAACTGGCCTATGAACTCTAGGTTCTGACTGTACCCAAGCAAATCCCTCCTTTGAAAGGTGGATCACTTTGACACTACAAGAGAAAGGATATTATATTCCAAGTCTTATACTTCATATACTCCTTCTCAAAGGGCATCTCCTTTCACTCATCATGTCCATGACTCACAGTATAAGGCAATCACAGCTGTTAAATAAACCTCAACATGCAAAGTTTACCATGCTGAGATATTTTCTCAGCACATTCTTGTCCCTGCCACACTAGCTAGCACACAGAAACTTAGATACAAAAACGGTGTGACGAAGGGAAACACCTCTATAGAATTATTTCTAGTTATATACTAGGGAGAATACACACAAACTTTAGTTTTGTGCAGGAACTACATCTCAGGAGGAGCAGCATCCTGAGTCTGGCACCAAGTGTGTTTTATCCAGCTCAAATTAAAATGCTGGGAGTTTATCACCCACTGAACACAGTGCTTCAGGCAAAACCTCTCATGAGGCTGCAAAATAAATCCAATAGGTGAATGATATATTATAAATTTTATAAATTTGGCTACCAATCTGATCATTTACAACATCCATGAAGGATCTTTTCACAGTCATGGCTACCTGTTGTAAATGATCAGATTGGTAGCCAAATTTATAAAAAAATTATAAACATTTATTAGATCAACAACAAAAATAGAATTGCAGAAAAAACCACCACAGCTAACACAGCGTCAACCTCAGGAGTCGGCGCTGGGTGAACCCTGGAATCATCTGACAGAGTGTCAGCATCTCTGTGGTGGTTCACCCTAATTGCTTCCCGCAGCCAGCATATGTACCATTTATTCTGCCTGAGGCAGAAATTACAGCAGACTACTGTATGTCCCTTCATATGTATAACTGGGACTATACAGATTCGAACATATATAAAAAATTAGTCCAAAAGTCCAAATGGCTTGTTTGAGCTTTCTGGGGTAGCTTTCTTTCACATGTAACAGGGATGTCGCTGATTTCGATGTAATCTGTCCAGATGCAGGCTCTAGTGAGTGTCTGACATTCCTGGGAAATTGGTGCTTATTGCCCAGGAAGGTCCCATTCACACGGACTCATGCTATATTTGCATAGACTGCTCCTGGCCAGAGCAGCAGACAACCTGATTTTATCTGGATGATGTCCGAGAACTGTTTGAATAGAAAAGAACTCTGCCTTAGGCTTATGATGGTCAGAAGCTGATGTTGGATCTTTATAATATTTTATACACCTACATTGCATGAATTATCTATTAATAATTATCTATTAATTATCTATTATACTACCCATGTCTTGGACTGTGAAAAGTTGCTGTGTTTTTTCTGTGATCAGCTGTCAGTCAGGTGGATGAAAGATGAAACTTATCAGCACATTAACACAAATTATTTCTCAAATTCTGCAGGTGGTTGTGAAGAATTTCAACCTACTCACACATCTATTCTAGACCATTTGAAAAAGTGGATGATGGGATGACTTCTCCTCTATCCATGATGGGCGACTGCAGTAGTACTACAGGATTACTTTGCTCCAGAGGAGTTGTTTCCTACCTTGCACATTATGAGCCTCTCAAACAGTTTCAGTGCTCAATGTGATAGATGAAGAACTCATCATTTGGAAATAGTTTACAAGGACAATTTTTATTTAAAGAATAAACCTTAGAAATTTAATGTTAGATTTGTAGTTTCAATTGTTAACTTCTTTTGAGTACTTCCCAGCAATTATGTATTTCTGCATATTTTTTGCCATTTTTCAGAGCGTAGTTATTATGCACCATAGTAATAAACTGATGATTACTTGTACAGGGAGGGGAAGGAGGGGAAGGATATCACTTAATGCCAGTCCTGAAACTACACTGTGACTCTAGGAGGGAAGTGTCTCAGGTAATTCCTCCTCAGCAACATGCTGGGAAAAGAAACCAGACCATATTAAAAAAATATGTCAGTACACTTCCTAAATTAGGTTCTACACATGCTGAACATGTTTCCAGCTCTGTCCTTCTGCAGTGGTGGTACCACTGAGTCCACAGTCCCCTTCTGCACAGAGAGTTTCCCTCTCAGCCTAGGGTAAAGGCAGCACACCTGCAAGTCCTGGCAAGTACAGTACAATAAATGAAAACAGGCAACCACTGGGAAGTCTGTTTGTCCTCTCTCATTAATTAAAGGAAGACACCAGAATAAGTGATAGGAGAAAAAGCAATGCATATTTTAAAAAGCCATCAGGACTGAAGGTGACAAAGTCAATAGGAATTAAGCAAATTATCTTCGCTCAGAATTGCTATTTCCTTCACTGACTGCAAGCTTTTAGCCTATAAAACCTTCTCCAGCTGCCTGATAACAGAATAGCAGACTCCAGGTACTGGAGCCTGCCTTACCATGGTTAAGCTGGAGGCCCTGTCAGGCAGTTTGGTGGAGTAAAGGAACATCCTGACTGCACCCATGGAAACAACACAACTGCCCAGCCATGTGCTGTAGCTGCAAGCAGAGAATTTACACCAATGGGTCAGGTTATGAGTAAGTTAGAAGCAGGGCTTGTTCCTAGTGTTGTTTTATGGCCATTTTGATTAATTTAATGGTTGTATAGCAAACTTCTTTGTCAGTCTCTCAACCCTATCTATTTCACTCGTTGTGACCAAGCTTTTCACTATTTTGGCAGCTGTTAAAAACTATAAGGTGCTGATGAGAAGGAGAGAAGCTAAACCTGCACTAACTATCCCATCTGCTTCCTGCAAGCAAGATGAATGAGAAGCACCTACATATTTTCAGCGTGGAATATTTATCACTCGACTGGTACTATCAGAGAGGCAGCCTGAAAGGTTTCCTGCACCTGAAAGTGCAGTATAATCTTTCCCAGAGTACAGTGAAGGGTGTTGAATGCCAAAGAAGTGCAAGACTGGGATCCACACTTGCAAGGCATCTGCTGCTTTCACAAAGCACAAACAGGGCTCTTCAGGTTTTGTTTTGCACTAATACATTGGCATTTCACTGTTCTTACTTATGAGCTGAGTTTCTCCTCATATGGGGTACTGTGAAGGGAAAAATTACACCAGCTTTTTTTAATAAAAAGTCCAGCAAAATAAGGCAAGTCAAATTCTGAATTCTTGATGAACAGATTCAACTCTACAGCTTGCATAGGTGTTTCAGAATCCAGAGCTTTCACTCACATCCACTCCCTGACCTTAAAATTCATTTGAACAGCTGACAAAGAGGTCAGAGAATTTGAGGCAAATTTTGGAATATAAGATTAACGGACTTAAATTTGACTTCCCAAATGACTCATTCAAGCTCTTTATTGCACATTCACAGTTCCAAATGAAGGCCTGTACAAAAGCAAATTATGAACATTTTTGAGAAGCTGGCCATCAGGTTAGTTAGGAAGCTCTGTACAGAATAAAGAAGGGTTGAGCTGCAAATTCAACTCTATGTCCATGTACAAGCTTTTCCTAGAGTTCAGCAACACCCAGGTTCAGGATGAGGCACTTGCTATTTCTTCCCATCAAAAGAGGCATCTGTTCCATCCTTTAGCTTTCAAACTGACTCTGGTACACAAATGTAAGGATCTTGTATCTAGTGCTTTTATTTAGGCAAAACCACGGCTCTGAAGAAAAACAACAGCATCCTTCCCTTGGCAAAACTATTCCAGATCTGCATTAAAGGCAGCAAAGAAACTATTTTGGTTAACATTTAATGTCTTCTTCAGGCTACAGGCACTGCTAAAGTAATTGCATTTTATCTTATTGCAGTAGCAAAGGAAGAGTAATTCAAAAGTCTGTAAATATCCATCTTTAGCAAAGCTGTCCAGCACATGGAAGTGGTGCATCAGATTGCATTAATGAGAGTGTAATGTATGAACCAAGAGAGATCATTCAGTAGTGTTCCAGCCTCATTAGGACACCACATTTCATTTTGACAGTAAGAAATAACTGAAGAGGAACAAAACATGCTGGGAGGATGGTTTCATTGTGGATTATACATTGCCTGCCATACTGGGAACTCCCTGGCTGAACATTTTATGTACTCCCAAACACACAGGACATCTTATTCTTGCAGTGCAGGGCTCACTAAACAGTTCTGCTGTAAGCCATGAGAATTATCAGAACATAGAAAAATTCCCAGTGACCCAGTAAATTTCTGCAGAGATGATGGTTTTGACACTTGGGTCCAAAACTCTTCCAGACCACGAGCACATGGGTGGCACTGAGCACTGGCACAAGGCAAATGAGATTCACCTTTATTCGCTTCCCACAGCACAGAAGGAGGAATCAGAAATTTCCCAGAGTATCAACCATATTTGGAGTATATCAACCATATTTGAAAAGCAGTCAAGTGTGAAGCAATTCATGCTAAACACAAAGCTACTCCAATAACAATACACTCTTCATTGCCTTTAACTTCACTGGAGTCCCACAGAATTTAGCAATAATCAAACTGTTTAAAAGCAATCAGTCAGCAGAATTTCCAAACCCTTTTGACTACAAAACACTCACCTGTATTTTGTCAGGGAGACCTGAAAAAAATGGCAACTAAAACCAGCATCACTGCGGGTCCCATAATTCCAAAAACTGACCCATCCATCAAGCTATAAATTAAGACACAAAGCAGGAGAGACAGTTACATAAATCTATTCACAGCATTGTCTGAAGAATGGGAGAACAATGTCAACACTTGTTGAGTTGAATATAACAGCCATAAGAAACTGGCCACAGATGAAAACAGAAGTGGACAACCAAATTAACATTAAATGGGGAAAGTGTCCAGTGCCTCTTACCTTGCATCTCTTATTGATTGTGTAAAAACAGGAGAAAAGGTTACATTGGGACCAGCATGGCTTTGATAGCCAGCTGTGAGTACACTTGTTTTAGACCAGGATGAAGGCCAAGTGAGCTGGAGTGTGCCTTCAGATCTAAACAGGAAGACAGAAGAATTGGTATCTGGATTTTCTGCGATGTATTTGAATGTTGTTCAAAGTTTCCCCTCCTCATTTTTAGATTTTCAATAAATCCTGATGACTCAGCCTGCTTTCTGCCTTAACATGTCAGATTACAGAGTGTCAATTTTGCCTTGGTTTGAAAAATCATATTACACCTCTCTTTCCCATACTGTATTGATTGCTTGTAACCCAGTATTTGGCACAGAGGCCAATATCTGCAGCAGGATGCTTTCCTGAATGAAACAAGGATTCATTAAGGAAACAAGGAATTTGACTGAAACAAGGATTTTATCCATAAAGCATTGATTGGGATTTTATCCATAATGCATTAATCAGGATTAAAAACTGACTTTGCAAGGAACAGCAGGTACTCTTTGCATGTCCATGGAAATACTTTTAAGAAGATACTCAGCACCAAATAAAGAAATTACAATAAAATACACTATGTAGGGGGTTGATGGTAGTTTTTAAAAACACTGTATTCATATCTGAAAGTATGAAACACGTTTAGGGAGCGTAAGTAGAATCCAGAGACAGAGATGCTAATCCATAAACTGTTAAGGATACATAGTAAATACTTCTGCATTTCTAGATGGAGAATTTAGGTACTAAATGGCAGGTCCCAGTCAAGAAATTACACATCTACAAGTTCACCTGAGGTGAAGAATTTTGCCAGGGGCTTCTCTCACATGAAGGTAGCAAGGAGGTACTATCTGCTTGGTCTCTGAATTCAAAGGGAAGAGATAGTTAAATGAGTCCTTCATCTCTTTGAAATGGCTCAAATTAATTAATGTTTCAACTTACTTCTAGTGCATGATAAGATGCATGCAGTGAGGGATGAATTAAACAAGAAAAATGCAAAAGACTAATTATAACACTGCGCTGATGAACAGCAAAGGACCCAAATCAGCATCATAATGCTTCTCAGACAGCTTCTTAGCCATTAAAAAATGGATAGTTGAAATCTAAGAGAATTAAAGTTTGTTGGGAAGAACTCATTCATCACTAGTACAGTATGTCCCAAATACCAGTGTTTAACCTGCTCCAGAAATCTAAGTCATGTTGCTATCCCCATATGCAAAACAGGGCACACATCCCAAAAAATCACTTGGCCCAGTTCACCCTGAAAAGAGTTTATAATAGCCACAAACCAACATCCTGCATCTCCAAGTCCTGTGCTGTTGGGAAGGATGAAAGTTTGACAGATACATATGCTTAGTAGAAGGATTTTTAAATGTAGAATCTGAAGAAGGAATAGAAATGAAAGCAAGTTTTGATCTAGAAGAAAAGAATTGCTGAGCCAGTCTTACTGGATAACCAAGGAGGCAAAGGGTATGTTAGTTAGAAGGGGCTTTTATGACTTAGAGCAAAGGATAAACCCACCCCAAAGAAGAAGATGTTTTTACCAAGCAGGAAGATAGCACAGGCAAACAAGTCTGCCAATGTGGCAAGTAGAAAAAAGGTCTGCGAATTTTTCACTGCAAGAAAACTGAGAAACATCTTCTAGCTTAAACTGTAATGTACTGACTTTTAGTGAGTGGAGAATAGTAACATGATTATGGTAATTAGAGTCGTTATGATAGGCTATGGACAATAGTTAAGGGATAGATTGGTTCTACTGTATGAAGATACTCAGCAAAGTATATAATGCATTGTAACCAAAACCAAAGGCTCTCCAGGCCTGCCTGCAGCTAGAGCTGACAGCTGTAGGCACAGGCTCTGTCACCCATGACCCTGGGCTGCTGCAACATCTTGGATGGAATAAACTGCATTTTGGAGAGCCGCCTGGAGTCTTGCATCTCATTTAGGCTCTTACTCTGTCCTTCTTTGCAAGAGAGTTTAATCACTTTCTATGCATTACTGAATTCAGGAGGAAAAAAGATTTTAAAAGGTGAGTAGGACACACAACATAAACCAAAGCAAACCCACAAAAAAAACCTGGACATTTTTTTCGTTGTTAAGAAAGACACAGCACATACACTTGCAGCTCCCTGGAGTTTCGGTCCTGGATGTGTCCCCTGGCAGCTCCCAGCACTTGGGCTGAAACAGCTCATGGAAGTTGCTCACTCCCTGTCTCAAAGCTCACAACTTGAAGTTCATTTTTACTTTCCTCAAGCTGCCCACCTCCTAACACACCTCCAGCTGCACTTCTTTCCTTGAAATCTTATTTGCTTTTGTTATCCATGGCTGTTTCCTCTGAGTTTACCTTTACACACCTGCCTGGGCACCTCTGATGCAGCCATCAGCTCTCACACTCCTTTTGTTCTCTGCTGGATCAAGCCCTGTAGTTCTGGAGCTGAAAAATGTGTGAGTGAAACATGATCACACTGATGAACTGTTCAGATTTTTCCACAATTTTTGGTAATGGGTCTGCACTCCCCAATGTACTGGGCAAAAAAACTACATTTTCTGCTTACATCTTCACTCCTTAGCTAGTGTTATAAATGATCAATCAGAAAGCCAAATTAATAAATTCAAAAGTTTTTATTTTCGTGACCAAAATACGGTCATCAAAAAGCCATAGCCAAAGAGACAGTGTTGAACCCGGGATCGGTGCTGGGTGAACCTAGATCTGACCTCTATCACATTGGATCTCCCTCTATTCAAGAATGCCATTTCCAGCAGGACTGTTTTATACAGCTTTTTATGCCTGAGGCAGAGGTGCCCCGATTTCTTTCGTATCCCCGCATATGTATGAATGTTTCTTTCACTGTGCAGGACTGGACAGTTGCTGTTTCCTGAGTAGTGGCAAGCACTGATCATGTCAGGGGAAGTGGCAGACTTCGATTACCTTGATTGATGATTTCCACCAAGCGATGATCACCCTTGGGTGTTTCCTGATGGCCCCAGAGGAAGCCCATCTCCGTGCTGGCCACATCTTTTCATTAGTAAATGAGGCATTATTCTCCTGCTGCCTTCAGGACTTCGAAATTCCAGAGTAGTTATCTGTCCCTGGGCTGCTCCTGGTCAGAGACTCGTTGGATTTTACAATTTTTATAGTATACATTCTCCCCTTAAGCATGAATTACTTAATAACATATATAACACTAGCATGACTTCAGTTCTCTTTAATCCATTAGCAAGCCTGTCAACAGTGCTGTGCAGGTGCTCCTAGATAGTTACAGCCAGTGCACCAGAATTAAAATTTATCACCCTTTCTACTAGCACCGCCTCACTTAAAAATAAAATTTTACAATGCCAATTGTGTGAACTTCACTAAAATGCCTCCTTCCTGACCTTGAGATTTCATCATAAGACAGCAAAAAAAAAACTCTGAGAAAAGTTAGGAATAATTACGTATACTTCTGGGATGAGGGTCTCCATGAATAATACACATAAAACACAGACACACCCTCTCCACTAATACCAGCTTAATCTTTAATGAATTCTTTGGTTTTAGCAGAATTCCTTTCTATTATTAATAAAGGTTTATTTTTATTGCAGCATGTTCTCCAGCCTCCACACCACATTCAGGTCACTAAAAATACATAAGAGTAGCCTTGACAAACATGTTCTTTGAGATGGTCCCTGCCTGCGCTGAAATAAACAGGGCAGGAGATCTTTCTCCTTTTAATGCCTTTATTAAAAATGATCAGCTCAAGATAGAGGCCCGACAGCTCCACGGTGGGGCTCACCACCGTGGCTCCCAGGAGTGGCCTGGGGGAGGATGAAAATTCAGCTTTGTCCACTAGGGGGCAGAGCTGGGGGGTCCTCTCCTCACAAGAGCAGGTCGGTATATACGCCTTACTCCCAATTTCCGGGTTTGACATTTGAGGTCTGCTGTCCAGCCAACATCTTTTGAGGTCATGGTGAGAGGCAAAAAAAAAGGTCTCAGCATCTGTGCAGGCTCTGGACCCCACCCCTGAAGTCCAGATACTACTTTGATCTCTTAATTCCGTATTGGCTCACTGTTTTGGGGGTTCCTTTGATTAGTTTGGTGGGGGGTTTACCCCCTTGCATCCTGGCTCTGTGGTTATTTGCATGTCAACTCCAAGGTCCCCTCCTTTCACCATCGTGGGGTGGGGGGGGGACGCCATCCTCCTGGCCGCAGGCAGGGTGGAACAAAGAGGGGAATTCCCAACAATAGGGACTTAACGACCGACTTTTAACAGGTGATTACAATATGAAGCTAACAAAGAACCCTCCTCTGCCAGAACTGGTTAAACTGGTAATTCTACAACCTTTTTTTTTTTTTTTTTTTTTAAATGGGCAGCTCTTTTTATTCATAACATGCACTGAGGCATGACTTAGGTAAATAGTGTGGAAGGACCACATTATTCTCACATTAACCCTGAGCAATAAGGGTCTGACTTCTACTTATTTTTATGGAAATTAGATACAAAATTATTCATTTGGGGTCTTGTAATCTTTCAAGATTCAAATTATATCAATCAAAAACATGTCACAAGAGTATACCAAAACAATGTGCATATTTCCTTTCATTCAACAGCAGGGAAATAAGACACTGAATAGATCCAGTAATTTGCAAAACTTAGCAAATTGGAGATTTTCTAAGCTCTTTCCAAAAGCCTTTCCTCCTATCCTATGGATGTTCCAATCCTATGGATGTTCTCTACGAGGGTCTTTGCAGGAGGTGGTCTGTGTAGCACTGCTGCTTCTCCATCCTGAAGGGTGGTTCTGTCCTTGATCACACCTTACCAACCCATTGTCACTGTTTATTAGGGCTGCTGGGGCCACACAGCACTGGAAGAGATCCTGGTGCTCTCTGCTAACCCTCCCTGGAGCATTCTCCTTGCATCTGAAGTAAAACACATTCATTTCCCACACCTCTCACTCTGCTGCCCACAGTTTGGGTATTTTTCTGCATACCCATTGTGATGTATTTACTATTGAATGACAAGATCAGGACTCCACCATTCCCACTTGTCTCTTAGATTAAGTTTACTTAGACTTGATCATTCGATAATTGCATATGTGGTTATTTTAGCCTTTCTTGGGGTACTGTGACCACCTTGTTCTCTGGAGACAATTCCTTAGGGTCACCTTTTTCTTTTCCTAAATCCTCTCCAGTGTTGTAAGCCCATCAGAAGCAACCCCAGAGCTCCCAGCTTTCTAGGGAAGCTAGTTATTTACTTCAGCAGCCAAGTCAAAATGACAGGAACACCACCTTATATGTACAGAGTCTTGTTTTGGTCAGGGTCACAAAAATCACACAGAATCACAGAAGGGGTCAGGTTGGAAAGGACCAGAGTGGGGTCATCTAGCCAAACTTCCCTGCCCAAGCAGGGTCATCCCAGAGCACATGGCACAGGATTGTGTCCAGGATTTTGAATATCTTCAATTAGGGAGACTCCATAGCCTCTCTGGACAAACCGTTCCAGAGCATGGTCACCAGCTCAGTAAAGAAGCTCTTCCTCATGTTCAAGTGGAACTTCCTGTGCATCAATTTCTGCCTTTTGCCTCCTGTTTTGTTGCTTGGTTAGAGAACACCCTGGATCCTTCCTCTTGGCACCCTCCCTTCAGATACTGACAGACATTTATGAGGTCCCTTCTCCATCATCTTTTTTTGAGGCAGAACAGGCCCAGCTCCCTCAGCCTTTCCTCAGAAAGAAGAAGCTTCAATCCCTTGATCATCTTCATAGCCCTTCACTGGACCTGCTTCAGCAGCTCCACATCTCTCTTGTACTGAGGAGCCCAGAATTGGACACAGCACTCCAAATGTACCTCACCTGGGCTGAGCAGAGGCAGAATCACCTCCCTCGACCTCCTGGCAATGCTCTTCCTAATGCACCCCAGGACACCTTTGTCTTTCTTGGCCACCTGGGCACTGCTGGTTCTTGTCCACCAGGACTGCTAGGTCCTTCTCCACAGAGCTGCTCCCAAGCAAGTCAGCCCCCAGCTTGTGCTGGGATGCCTGGGTTTGTTCCTCCACAGGTGCAGGACCCTGAATTTGCCTCTGTTGAATTTCAGCACCTGCTCCACTGCTTCAGACATCAATCTCACACAGTATTACCTCTGATAAAGGTAAAAAAAAAAATTTATGATAAAGAGAATAAAAGGAACTTCATGTCTAGTTCTTCATTTTGATTTGTATGGTTGGCTCACTGCTCAGTCCAGCAATTACTTCCCCTGATGCCTTGCTTAGGCAAAAGTCTCTGTCAGGAGTTATAGCTCTACATGCATCACTTATATAAATGCACTCTCAAATCACAAGAACTACGTTACAATCTTAAATAATGCATTTATCTAAGCAATAAAGCATATAAAATATGTTGACAATTTTCAATGCAAACATGGGCCTAGCACCACAAAGACATCTTTTCTTTATATGATTTATAGCATAAGAATACTCTCTTAACAACATTTTATAGGACTAATCCCAAGCTGGTCATCTGAAGAAAAATCATGAAGGAGCTGACCATTTTTGTTATGTTGCTGAGTTAAAGAACAACCCACCAAAATCAAAATGAGGAGAGTTCAAGCCATCAAGTCCTGCTGAACATTTGTAACAATAAAGCAATTTGAAACCTGCATTGACTAGCTAAACCTCTGGTACTAAAGATAAAAATAAATTTTCTCCAACTCTGAGTGCATCTGGGTTACATCTGGAAAAACTGAGACTGGAATGTCCTTGAAGTAAAATCTCAGACTCGCCATTCCAATCCCAAAACCAGCTCCTATTTCATAAATTCAGAGACTTGCCTCCTAAATATAGATAATTATTCTCAGGAATAACTAAAGAAGTGGCCTCCAGGTTAAAATGAGAAATGCTATTTCAAATTTAGGAGAGACAAGCTCATAAGGGTGTAGATAGCATTAGCTTCATTATTCTGCTTCAAATGTTTTTTTGCTGGTTGAGACAAATGATTCTAGTCTACATATTAACAACATAAAAAACTGCAACAGCAATTTACATTGTGTTCTTCACCATTATGTGTGACTGAGAGCCAACGGTACCAAGAAGGAAGAAAGGAGTTTTTGATCTCAGGACTTCTCAGCACATTGACCTGTTCCCAATGACAAAGAATAGCAATGTTTCCCACCTCCCCAGAGCTGACTTTACATCTCTGTCCTTGTGCATGGGATTACCCTCAACTGTCTTGACTCAAACTTCCTCTTGGCTCCTAAGCTGAGACAGGTCTTGCCTATCAGCCCCTTGCCATTCCCAGGAGTAACATCCTGCACTTCCCTGGCATAGTGCTTTTAACATAACATGCTGCCCGTGATGATCAGTAGATTGTATTTTCTGTTAGTTATTAACTTGAAATACAGGAAATCTCTAGATTTGGAAAATATATCAGTCTAATTCACCTACTGCCCAAGAAACAAGTCATACACTATCCATCTTTTACTTTCAGTAGCCTCAAAATTCTCCCTGACCACAGTTCTCAAAGGATGCTGCTACAGACAGATTCCCAGAATGCACAATGGGGACAAGATAAGCACACTGCAGACCTATGTGTTATTTTTATTTTAAGAATTGATAAAATCTCACTGCTAGTTTTATAGTAGACTGTTAAAGCCATAAAAAAAAAAAAAAAATAAACCAACAGGGTTTGTCAGTACTTGGGCACAGTTCACAGTATGGGATCTGCAAGGAAGCACAATGCTATTCTGATCAAAAGCTCACTGCAAAATAGCATCCTACAGACTTATCTGCCAAGTTACAAATATTTCTTTAATAGCTACCTCTGAACTTTTTCTAGTGTAGTGAACTTTTGGATAGGGCTGCTCCTGAAAATATTGGCCAATGACTTCTTCTAGCACTTTCTTTTAAGTAAATGTCCTTGAGCAAAGAGACAGATGCTTTACCAGGCAAAATATTGTCTTTTTAAAGGCACATAGATCTGTTTCTGAATTTTCAATGCGCTTTGTAGATTAAGGACAGAAAATGCCATCTGCTAATCTGCTTCTGCTGCGCACAAAAAACCACTGCCTGGTTTGTTTCTGATGGTTTGGGGTTACAGCCTTTCAGTGCTGCTTGGGAAAAATACGTGATGCATGTCATAAAATCAGTTCCACTGAGTTTTTTGTAGCTTATCCCACAGTGCCACTGTCTGCCAGGGGGTTTCCTGCTCATCCACAGCCACTGAAATGGTTCTCCAGTTACATACAGCACGGTGACCTAACCAGCTGTAATGGTTTGACCAGACACTGGTATTTACCAACACTGCCATGTGCCCAGCTACTTGCTGTGCTGCCAGAAGCAAGTGCTTACACAATTCCCCTCTCTTCTTGGGCTTGTCCTTTTGGTCTGGAAGACAATGAGGTGAGAAGGTACAAAATCTCAGCACTGGCAGTGCTGTGTGCAGGCAGTCATCCATTTGTGAGGGAGCACATGGACATATACACAGTTCTGGATGAACAACACAAGCCTTGGCCAACCTGCACGAGGCTTGGGTGAACCTAGACTTTGGCACAACTCATGCCAAGTGGACACAGCTAACAAAACACATGGCACTGCCT
This sequence comes from Serinus canaria, assembly GCF_022539315.1. Taxonomy (NCBI): domain Eukaryota; kingdom Metazoa; phylum Chordata; class Aves; order Passeriformes; family Fringillidae; genus Serinus; species Serinus canaria. The sequence goes on along the minus strand of NC_066316.1, from coordinate 18,268,785 downwards.
TAGGACAGTCAGGCAGAAGTGGCAAATGGCAGCAGAAGGGACATAAATGTGATCGCCATTTATTTTATACAAAAAGTTCAAATATTATTCCAAGGAGTACTCACATTCTGATCTTAGGCTTTTTATTTCTTAATGAGAAGTAAATCAATCCATCAACCCATCTCGAGCTTCTGGTCATCATCAAGAAGTAAGAGAGGAAGAAGAAACAGAACACAGTTATGAATACTTGAGAAATTTAACCAGAGCACTTGCATCTGAAAATGGGATGGGCAGAGAGGGAGAATTATTTTTCTCATTAGTGACTACGTGAAAACCAGGCCTCTAAATTGTCTCCTGCTAAGTACTGCATATCACTACTTCAAAATCTTGACCTAAAAAGCAAATGTGTATTTTAAAATAATTAATAGCATTCTCTAAATAGAATTTTCCAGCCCCAAACAAGATGTGCAGCTGAGTTCCCCTGAGAAGAGATATTTATAGTGGAAACATTGACACAACTGAAATGATGATGCACTGAGTAGTATTAAAGCTTAGCACATGCTTAGTCATCTCATTCTTCTTATCAAATTGGACCTGGTCCAACAAAACTCTCATTGCACTTCACTTGCTTGCTTGGCCTCAGTTTAAACATCTCCAGAGCTTACAAAAGCACATTTCCAGGCCAAGTGTTTTCAAAGTCTAACATTAATAAACCCCACAACTAGATACATACACAAAGAACAGTGCCTGCACCCAGCAAAAAGGGCTGTGCTTCAATTGCCTCTGCCATAATATTGGTACAGGGATTTGGGAATCTTCTTCCATGTCCAAATGACTTTGAAAGCAAGGCAAGATCCCTCAGCCTAGCCACCAGCTGCTCTGCTTTTTCCCTCCTGTGTTGGCTCATGCCTGCATTTCCAAAAGAAGTTAACACCATCCTTTTGGTAAATTACCTTTACATATTTAGGGCCAAAACCTGACTTTTGCAATATCTATAGCTATATCTATCATCTATAGCTCTATCTATGTATGTGTGTGTATGTGTATATATATGGCATTTTTTACAGTGTCAAAAACAACACAAACTATGCTTTTGAAGGTCTTGAGGGGTCAGACCCAAACCTGGACAAGGTCATTACTTTTTTTCAGCTTTATGTGTTTCAGTAAGATTTTTCCTCCCTGCATATTGGAACATGTATAACCTGTACTTTTACTAATTGAGGTTGGTTTTGAAACTGGATCTCCTACCTAAATTTTCTGCTATCTTGGACAAAGCTGGACTAGAACATCCCTGAAAAGACACAGGATGTGCCATAAAATATATAAACCTACTTTTAAGACTCACCAAATGAACAGAATGACAAAGAAACAGCAAAAATCCAGGGACAAGAAAACTAAAGAAAATAGCTGAACAAAACCTGTGATTACTTGGTGTAAGATACAGAGATACATACAAGTGAAACATCTGTATCTCTGCAGGCAACAACTGATTTCCATAAGATTAGAAGCTCATTCTCTGAATTTTGTCATGACTTAGGCACAAGCAAAGAGAAGTCAAGTGAACCTGGTGATAAAATTTGGACAGCACAAGAGAGAAAATTTCCACCAAAAATTTACAAAGCTTCAGCCAAAAACTAAAATACTCTAACCCAAACCATTAACAACATATATACTTCCTGCATTCAGGAACCAGAGGAGATTCCATCTGACATTAGCCATACTCCCCCTCATTAAAACATACATCAACTATTTACCAGATTCATCATCCTGCTCTCAAACAGGGATTAAGGCCTTTGGTTCAGTCAGCCTTTGCCATAATGAACCATGTTTTGCTTTGTTGACAAGAACAAGCACTTCCTAAGAAACTCATTGTGATTCATTCATCTCATCTGAGATACAATGGTAATAAAATGGTGATTAAAAACTCTCTCCTGAATTACAGTGTTCAGCATTTCAAAGCCGAGGAGCACAGACGCATTTACTCTGACAGAGAACATGAGTTACATAATCTAACCAAAAAAACATCACTGGTTTATAAGAATGTATTTCTATAATCTCATACATTGTAACAGTAACTCTTTAAAGGTTTATCACATTGGCTGCAGGCAATTTCTTAAGCGTGAGAGGAATGGTGGAAGATGAATCAGGGAACTTCTATGTCAGCATCATCTTGAATAATAAAATATATGCTGTAATATTTCCCTGTGATATCCAGAAGCCAGTCAATAAGGAGGGAAAAAACCAAACCTTCCTAACATCAGTCTTTAACATAACATTTAAATTCTATTAGTGACACATGTCACAGATAAGTAAATAAATAAGCAGAGGATTAAAAAAAGCACAGGCAGGCAGGTTTTACAGTGACATAAGGCCATGGTGTTTTATTCATATGCTGAAAAGAGAGGAGTTTGCAGCTACCCAGGGTGAGCTGTTTCAGATGCACAGGGAAGGGGAAGGACAGAATGCAGCTCAGTGATGCTGCTAAGCAGCAGGTACCTAGGTGGGGAAGTGCAAAAAAGATATTCCCCCTAAATGTTCAGGTGGCTTCACTGCATATTTATCAATCAGGGCAAGAGCTATTTTTTTCAGCCAGGAGAAGAGACAGCTGCTCTATCAAAAGCAAAATAAGGGACAAACAGGACACTGCTGTTTGTGCCTGATGGCAGGCATGTGGTACCCCTAAGCTGTGCTGCTACTCAGGGATCAAATGGGCAGCACTGGGACCAGGTACCTTTCAGTATTGTTGGACACTATTCTCTGAGATACTTCCCTTGTTATTTGGCCATGGCAGGATGGAGCAGGATCTAAGCATAGCATTGACCCTGCAGGATCTAAGCATAGCATTGACCCTGGATCCTGATAGTGACATTTAGAACTGTCCCAAGTGCTGTGGGGTAAGAGAGCTGGATTTACCCTACCTGTACATTACGCATCCTTTCCTGTGACATTTATTTTTACCGAGCCATTTTCCCATACTTTCTCCAAAATACAGACGTACCATTCAAACTGAGGGAAAATCAAGACATTTCCCCGGTTTGTAACATGGGAAATGAGAGTAGATATGAGTTGATGTGAGTAGATGTGAGTGCAGCACCCTTCAACCAGACCACTGAAGCTATAAATGTCATCTGCTACACCATGAGATAGAACTACTGTGGGTAACTACCACTTACATTTCCTGTGGGAAAAATGCTCTTTAAAAAACAGGGCATACTGTAGTGGCAGAAGGCATCACAACTTCTGGGAAGCAATATCATTTCAGAAATGATGGGCAACAAAACATCCCACTGGGCTCAAGAGCAGCTTCTAAGTCTCTGCACTTCTGAGAGGCAGGCCATGCACCAAAAGCAATCACGGAACCTTTGAAGATTCCAAAATTTCAAGTCAGAAGCTGAAAAATGCAGATAGTAATAACAAAAAGAGAAATAAGCAAGAAAATCATTGCTCTGAAGGACTGGTAATAGAATGCAAGGAGAAGCTCATTGCTGATTACTGCACAAACCAATCTCCCTTGTGAACCAGAAGCAATCATTTCTGTAAAATGCAGAAAAAATACCTCTGTCTCAACTGACCTTATGTTCCATCTCAGTGACCTTCCACTTTGCTTACACTGGCCATATACAGGTGTAATTGCCTGCAGGGACTTATCAGCACAATTTAATACCAAAAAAGAAAAAGAACTGTCAGGGGAAAAAACAAATGGTCATGTTGCCTCCAGATGTGTCTACAATTCATATCCACAACCTCCCTGTTCAAGCAGCCAGAGAACAAGCTGTAACAGCAGGAGGCCTTGCACTTATACAGGAGTTCTGCAAACACAGGAAGGATTCCAGCTGCTACAGCACCTAAGCAGTACTTCAGGGTTTCCTGTGGCACCTCAGTACAGAGAAGGAATCAATCAATCAATTAACTAACTCCCTACTTCAGCCAGGGCTGGCAGATTCTGGTTTTATGTATCACCAGCAGAACCAGGCAACCTAGCCAGTTACCCAGACATTATGTACCCATCTCTTCTCTCTTCCACGCTGAAAAGACACAGTGTTCTGAGTTCCTCATTGCACAGAAGCCATTCCATATCTATGGTAACACTTTCATACCTGCTGCCTTTCTCTGAACTTTTTCTACCTTTCATATACCCTTTAGAAATGAGGAGAACAGCACACTGTAATCAAAGTGTATGTGAATCATGGATATGAAATTAACAGGGCAGGAGATATTTCACCTTTTTGATGACTTTATTAAAGGTGATCAGCTCAAGTTTGGGAGGCCCGACTGGACCATGATTCCACCATTGCAGCTCCCTGGAGTGACTCGGAGGAGGAGGCAAATGCAGACTTGTCCACCAGGGGACAGAGCTGGGGGTCTGACCTCACCAGAGCAGGCGGGGGTATACACCCCCCTCGATCCCGATTGTAAGATGGCACCCCCCTCGATCCTGATTCTAAGATGGCAGTCTCGGGTCCTGGCTCTAACCAACATCTTCCTAAGTTGTGGTGAGGGGCCATTAAGGTTTTCAGAGTCTCTGCTGGCTCCGGACTTTGCTCCTAATGTCCAGACACTATTTTCATCCCTAAATTCCATATTGGCTCGCCGGTTTAGGGGTTTATTACTTGAGTTTGATGGGGGGGCTTGCCCCATTGCATCTTGGCTCTAAACTTATTTTGCATACCAACTCCTGGTGCCCTCCCCTCTACCGTCTTGGGGGGGATGCCATCCTCCCACCTGGCCACAAGCAGGGTGATGCTGATACAATAGAGTGAATTCTCAACCATAGATGGTTAACGACCCGATACTTAACAGGTGATTATAACGTGCAGCCAACAAAAGCATTCCTCTCTGCCAGAACTGGTTAAACCTGTAATTCTACAACCTTTACCAAAAAAATGTGTAACCATTTTTTTGTTCATAACAGATATATACAATGGCATAGTGACATTTTCAATTTTGCTCTCTCTGCCTTTCTCAATCACTGCAAACATTTGATTCGCCTCTTCAAGCGCTGCTGAGACAAAAGTATCCCCAAATGAGTGTCCTGAAAAGTTTTATTCTATGCTGCCCTTAACAGAGTGCACCTCAGGCAACTGCAGAAGAAGAATGTTATTATTTCAAAATAGGCATTTCCAGACAGAGAATCCCCTGCCTCTCTTTGGTTTTGTGTATTAAGAGACAATAAACATAATAATTAGAGCATTCAAAGAGCAACAAGGAAAAATACCAGATCACACTCTGCTCTCCAGCCCTGCCCTAAGTTAAAAATTGTGAGGACAGAGGGGTGGTGTGAATAGGCAGCTTTAACTTGTACCACTAGCAAAAGTGAAAGCAAAAATATGAGGCACAGGGGGGCTTTATTGTGTGCATTCCACTTGTTTGCCCTGTCCTTTTCCCTTCTCTGTGCCCACACCCCCAGTCCCTTTCAGGTCCCTTGCACTCCAGGCAGGGCAGAGCAGCACTGCGGCATACAGGCAGCGTGGGTATGGAGGCACTCCCCAGCCAGGGTGAGCTGGCTCCGACCTGAGATGTTTCAGATCAGGCATCCAACTTCTTGTAAACAAACAACAAAAATGCTCACACTACTGTTCCCAGGTCCCCTGACTGTTCTCCGCTGTGTGAAGCACTGCAGACATGACACACAGTGGTCCATCAGCAGCATCACAGGGAATTCTCCATATGGGTGCACAAGTAACTGTAAATGTTTCTACACCACTGCTGTCATCTCCCAAGAATCACAGTTACCAAGGCATGTGACAATTTCCAGACACACCAATGCTATGTCAAAGCATTTCAGCATTTCATTTACAACCTTCCTGACTCAGTACAGCAGGGATTTGGTCTCCTGCAGCTGAGGGATACTCTGGAGTAATGATCAGTGAGTGCTAAACTTTGGCAATTTTCCTCCAACAACCTAATAAAGGAGATAAAGAACCATCTGACAGGAGGAAAAAAGAAATCAGTTATCTGCTGAAGCATTTCCGCTCAGTGCATGTAAGAGGCAAAAGGAAGAAAGACAGAAAGAAGAGGACTCTTGGGTGATTAAATCCAAGAAGTGAGTGCTGAGAGCAACACCAATAGGATAATTTGAGAAACTTCTCATTTTATCAGATTTCAGCAAATTAATGAATCTTTTGAAGAAATTGATGTTTTGCCAATGCAACTATAGCTAACAGGTAATTTCCATTCCATCATTCAAAAACTTGGTTTGTTAGCAAATTTCTGGCAGCACCTACAGTCCCTGCTGTCTGGGAGTTCAGGCTTCAGAACCCCAGCATTTCCAGAGCAAACAGCCATGCAGAATGCCCCTCATTCCCAGGACATCAAGGGCTGCAGTGCCAGGGAATCAGCAAGAGGGTTGTCCTATCACAACTGTGTCCTCTGATGGTCCCCTGATCAGATTTACTTCCCTCTGAAGGGAATTCAGTGGAAAAAAACCCGTGCTTTCTGCTCAAAAAAATCCTTAATTCTGTATGTACATCTTCATCCTCAATTATATAAGTATTTCTGCTTGTTTCTAGTGACAGGACTCAGGTTCTGCTCCACACTGCAGGCACAACACCTATTCCCTTTGGGTTCTGAGTTCCTCATCTGCAAGGCAAGCAAGATAGATTACAAATTTAAGGGCTGGTGTTCACAGTAGTCCAGTGCATTACTATTAATATTCTACAGAGATCTTTTGTCCACCTTGCAGCTGAACATGAGCAGATTCCCAGTGACCTCATTTTCATTTATGCTGGGATCCCTTACACAATGCAGAAGTACAGATGGACCATAAAGCAGAAATAGATCATAGTAATTGCAGCTCAGAGTCCCTTTAAACCAGACAGAGTGACAAAAAGGAGCTTTTCTGTAAAGAAGAATCTGGTCCATCAGTCTTTGTAATGCCCATAAGCAGGTGGTAACAAGCTGCACTGCACTTTACAGATGGCTGGCAGTACCTAATACAGAGTAACACACAGTAAATAGAGCCACTAAACTGTGAAGCCATCAGGTGATGTAAATCATCAGAGGAATGATGCTTTTAGCAGGGAACTTTAATACAGGGTTGAGGTTATGGATTAGCTCTGGGCTTTGACATATGAAATTCCACCTAACCAATGCAAGAGTGTGACTTGGCCTTAACTGAGCAGTCAGATCAGATGGCAAATATAAAGTAAAATGTGTTTTTAAATTATATATAGCAATCATTTTGCTATAACCTTCAGTTTTTAACCAGTTCTGGACATGAATATGATCACTGTAAAGAGAAATTATTCTATAACAGAGAATCCCAATATTGTTTCATCTGCATCTGTGTCCCAGCTCTTCATGGGTTACGTCTGTGATCTGACCCAATGAGTGCATCAGATCATCTAGCATATTTTCCTTTTTTCCATACCTTTCAAGATACGATTGCTTTCCTCTTATGCAAAAATCTGGGAAATATATCTGAACAAAACCCCTGTTTGAAAGTCCCATCCACACATACTACCAGCAGCAGTCCCAGTGCATCAGTGGGCATCTCTCTCCCTTCCATGCAATCCAGCCTAATGTGATGTGACAAAGCACTGTGGTTTCTGATTGCCTATGTATTTCATCAGGAATAGTAAATGCTTTGGAAATACTTGAACTCCTTCAGGTTAACCAGTTTTTTTGTGCTTAACTTGAGCAACAGCACAACTTCATCAGAAAAAAAAGAAGTCTAAACATAACAAGAGAGAGAAACAAGTCAGATCAGATGGGGAAGAAGGGTCCATTATGAATGTTCTCTAAAGGGACTGCTGGTACCTTCAGCAAATGCCAGAGCAGCTTTTTATGACTCTTTTTATGCCTCTGTGTAGCCTCCTCATTCAAACAAGATTCTTCCTTTCACAAGCAGTTTCTCTGTTGCCATAGCAGAAAGTGACCTTCAAAAATCAACCATGAGTTGATAAGTTTTTACAGTAACAGGACCTTTGTTTCATAAGCTTAAATTAATCAGATAATCTTATGTACTGTGGAGATGTGTTTGTGTTCCAAAGCTGCTCCTGCTTGCAGTGAGATTTGTTAAGGCTCCAGGATTTGGGTTCAAAGCTCATGAAAAGGGCATCCTCAATTTGAAAAGCCTCTTATCTGATTAATCCCACTATAAATGACAAGAAGCATTTTAAGGTATTTGCTTATTGGAAGTCCTCTGCCCATGACATCATACCATAGTGTCAGCATCAGGAGCATTTGCTCAGAAGATCTTCTCCATGTATGTGCACATACAGACTCTCCTCCTGTAATCTGTATCTTCCATTTGACACTCTTTGATGTATAAAGACACAAAGAAAGTTTGTCTTTAACAAACGGCCACCATATCCCAACCAAAGTAATTGAGACTGGATTGCAGGAAGTAATGAGAACTGGTCTGTAGCTCATCCCTAAAGTCATAATAACAGAATAATTTAGCATTGGGAAAGCTCTCTGAGATCACAGGATCCAGCCTATGACTGAGCACCACATGGCAACTAGACCATAGCACTAAGTGCCATATCCAGTAATTTCTTTAACTCATCCAGGGATGGTGATTCCACCACCTCCCTGGGCAGTCTGTTCCAGAGCTCAACAACCATTTCTGTGAAAAAATTCTTTCTTATGTCCCATGGTGCAGCTTGAGGCTTTGTCCTCTTGTCCTGTAGCTGGCTGCCTGGGAGAAGAGACGAACCCCCACGTGGCTACAAGCTCCTTTCAGGCAGTTGTAGAGAGTGATAAGGTCACCCCTAAGTCTCCTGTTTTCCGGGCTGAAAAACCCCAGCTCCCTCAGCTGCTCCTCATAGGACAGACCTGTGCTTCAGACCCTTCACCGTTCTGTTGCCCTTTTCTGGACTCTCTTCAGTATCTCAATATCCCTTCTGAAGCGAGGGACCCAGAACTGGACACATCATGCAAGGTGTGGCCTCAGCAGTGACAAGCACAGCAGAACAATCACTGCCCCGGTCCTGCTGACCACACTATTGCTGACACAGGCCAGGATGCCACTGGCCACATGTTAGCTCATGTTCAACCACTGTTGCCCAACTCCCGCAGGCCATTCTGTCCCCAGCCCATAGCTCTGCACAGGGTTGTGGCCAAAGTGTAGGACCTGGTACTTGGCCTTGTTGAACCTCATCCCCCCTGCCCTAAGCCCATTGATCCAACTCTTTCTAAAGAGCCTTCCTGCCCTCCAAGCATATTAACACTCCCACCCAAATCGGTGCTGTCCATGAACTTACTGAGGGTACCCTCGATCCCCTCATGCAAGTAATCACTAGTTATGACTTACATGACTTACAATTTTATTACAATAGTCATGATATAAGGGTTGCTGTGGTTCTTGGGAACTTCTGATGGTGGACAAAGGCCCACTGATCTGAGAAAATGCATGGTCAAACTGGCCTCTCTCACTTTGACTAAAATAAGACTTCACTAAAATGAAAATCAAATTTTAACTGGTTGTTCACATTTCATCCTCTTGTGTGAAACCTGGTAACAGATGAGGGCTGGTATGACTTCTGATCTTCGTAGAGCAAAACCAGGTTGACAAGTAAGCCACAGCTTCCTGAATACAGGAAGTAGTATTGGGTCATTTTCAGAAGGTACTTTGCCTTTTGAAATTCTAAATCCTGTTGACTTTCAGTGAGAATTGTCATCATATTTTCTTAAGCACTTAGGACTGCATTTTCAGGAGTCAAACTATTACTATTTTAAAATGCTGTGCATTGATGTAAGTCCATAAAACTAAGTTCCTTTACCTGTGCTGAGAATGGATCTAAAGGATCCTAAGGCATCTCAATAGCTATGGAAAAAATTACACAGAAACCTACCATGTTAATAAACTCAAGCAACTGAATTTTTTTTTCTCCTAATTGCCCAGTATAAATCTGACCATACTGGCCAGGTTAATTTCACAAAGGAATTAACCTAGAAACCAGAATGTAGGAAGACAATGTTAAAAACCCAACCCTCTTTCTTCCAGCTCCACCTCATCATGCTGATCTCTTACATCCATACATCATTCTGGCACTGCTCTCCTAGTGATAGCTTATAGAACATTGGGCGGCAGCAGAAAGAACACCCAGGGAAGCTATTTTCTTTTGATATAGTTATTTTTCAATGTTATAGATTAGGTATTTAATTAAAACATAAGAACACAGTTTGGAGAAGCACAAGAGAAGGGCATGCATTAAATCTTGAGCCATACTCTCAGAGGCCCACAGAACTGAGGTGCCTCAAGCTGAGAATGAAAAATGAAGACAGTGAAGAAATGTTTTCCCAGATTTTACCATGAACAAAATCTCAAATAGTCAGGTATTTGCAATTCCCATTTAAGCTACCTGTCCACTCAGCAGTAGTCAAGAACACACCTGGGGTGTAAAAATTGTGTGAACAACTGAAAGCACCATCAGTAGCGCCACCTCCCTCAGCCACAGCCACATCCAACAGAGCTTTTCTGATACTCCAGAGTACATCAGTGACCAGACTGATTTTCTGACAATCAATTCATAAAGCTAAAAACATCTTCAGCCATATTTTCAGATTAAATGCTCTTGCCTCGCACTAGCCATTCAGCTGTTCTGATAAGATAGCAAACTGGGTCAAAGTATAAATATGCAATAACAAAACAAAAAATACTGATAATAAGAATACTTTTCACTCCTACAAAACTGTTTTTCTAGTTCACATGGTGGCAAAAATAATCTTATGAGGCAGGTGTGGCTGTAACACTGATCTTCTTTAAATCTGGGAACAAAAAGCTTTTTGGTTACCAGTACAGTAAACAGCAGTGCTTCCCAAGCCCTTAATCTTATGGCAGATCTGTTTTCTATTGCTTCATTTCTCTACATCATGACTTTCCCCAACCTGATTAACCAGTGAAACTGATCTTATCAAGAGATCAAAGCAACACTGTGAAAAAGGTGCCCATGCTGAAAAAACCCCAGAGCATATTTGGGAGGAAAAACAAGCATATTAAAATAGACAGCTCTCCAGGGACAAGGAGGAGAAATAAGCTCTGAACCAACTCAACCAACCACACAGATGATAAAAATAAAATAGGGTTTCACTGGAGTAGTCACTTTAACCCCAGATGGGATTAAAACAATTTAATCAATAGTACACATCTTTTATCACAGAAGAAAAAAATATCAGAAAACATGAATAGAACTTGCAAGCATTGCTCCTCATTTCTATTTCAGAGATCTTGATTTAAAATCTAGTCTTTTTAAAAGCACTAGTCACTCCTGGATTACTTAGCAATTTCTGTCTCATTTTTACCTATATTCTTGAGCCTTCTTTAACCTCAAGCTTGATTATTTTTCCTTCATAATTAACCTTTCTTAATTTTCTTAGATTTTTACTATTTTCATAATTGTGTGCGCAACTGCAGACCCTTTCTTAATTTTCCTAAATTTTGACTGTTTATTTTCATAATTGTGTGCCCAACTGCCGACTCAAATTCCTACCTAGATGCCTAAACACGGACAGATTTTTAAGGAGCAAACCATTCAGCAATACAATTCATAGAAGAACCCAACTGCTGCCAACACAACTTTTTAAATATGAAACTGTGGATAGATTTCACATAGGAGCTCATAACATACCACTAAGCTTGTGATAAATCTATAAATCCATACAAACCTCACCCATTAACCTGAAAGATGAAAATATGGGCATGCTGTAAATTCATCCACATTTAGAAGACTACAACATTTTGGTGCAAGTGGCAGCAGAAGAGACTGTGATCACAACATCATTTATTGTTTGGTCCCACAAAAACAGAAACTGGGGAGGCAGGAAACCTCACAAGCCACAGATTTGCTACAAAGCCTCAGTCTGTTTTGGGCAGCTTGGATTAGTGCTTTCACTAATCTCTCTGTGAAATAGCAACCCATTATGGCCCAAGTATGCAAAAGCATCACTTTTTAAATTTCAATTATCCATCCAGAGTAGGCTACTATACTTCCTCAATAATGTAGGATCAACAGGGTCATCAACATTTCAAAGCATCAGAGGCTGAGCCTGTCAAAACAACTCACTTTATCAAGGGTTTTTTTCTTTAAACATAAGAATAATGAGCAATGAGAACCCCTACAGTAGCTAATCTTCCACACTCTCATTTAAATAAATTCATTAACTTTATCCATAAATTTGACTAGTTAATACCAAGTCATAAAACTGAATCCAAACAAGCACAAGACACTGAAAAAATGAAAAAAGTTATCAATTATTACCCAGCCATGTTGGATTGGGTCAGGCATGTATCTATATAATATCGCTGGATTTATCCAATGCCTCTTCTTGATAAATCGGGCATGACAACTTCAAGCTAACCAAGGCAGAGTTGCAAAGTAACATAAATAATTTATTAATCCATAAAGAAAGAAGTACTGTTTCAAGACTAATAGCAACTAATATTTGAAAAAGACAATTATTTGAGTGAGAGTACAGCTGATTCATGGACAGAGATTAAGCTACTACAAGCCTTGTAATGAGAAATGCTTCTCTTTCTTAGACTACTTGATACTTGTAATCAAGAAAGTGTCTTGTTGGCCAGAGAACACAATCATGTTCCTACACAATCATGTACCTCCTGTAGTTAAAACTACAGCAAACTCTTCCTAATCATCTTTAATTACTGGTGCTGGAATAGCTTGGCCTTGGCCTGATTATTTAATCCACTATGAGCAGTGACAGTGTGAAGGCAGATTGAGGTTATCCATGCAGTCAAGCCAGAATATTTACATTAAAATGACTGCATCTGTTGGACATTCACATTCAAGATCTTGAATAGGGATGGGAAACAGAAATAACAAAGCATTGAAATTGGACTCATTTATCACTGTCCTCCAAAGTTTCGCAGTATTCTGGAATGGGAGTGGCATTTACTTTAGCCATTACTACCAATCAGTCCAATTTTGCCCCTTTCCTTTCAGACAGCACTAACTTCTGGCTGTTTAGTTGGATGGTACAGGGTAAACAAAAGTCTCATTCACTGGAAAATTATTTTGCATGCCATCCTTCCAGATAGTCCAAAACACTCAGTTGGATGAGTTCTTGAATGAATTTCAGGCACATTGATTATTCCCATCATTTATCGTCCAAATTATGTGTGCATTCAGAGACCTCAGATGAGAAGAGGCCCCACACCAAAACCCTTACAGTGGCACTTGCTGTCTACACCAAGGAGCATAAAGTCACAATGAAGGGTGAAATCCATGGTGAGTTCAGAAGTGATTTGCCACAAAGCCAAAGTGCAGCAAAGCCAGGACCCAAATCTGGCTCTCCAGTCCCAGCTTCTAACCAATTCCTCATTTAAACAATTCCTTTTGGAATAGACCCCATCACATTCTTGCCATGTTGTAATTTAAATTTCTAATCCTTTATTGCATTTAATTTTAAATAGTCCCATTTACTTAACTGGACTTGATTTCCAAGCCACACTTGAACACACATATAATTAATTAGCAACGATGTTGTCTCACTCTAGCACAGTTTAAAGAAAAAGGAAGACCCATAGAAAGGTACAGAAAGTTCTGCTTCTTATTCCTTTGTGAGGGAGACATAGTAGTACTTGCAAATAGTACATTATAAAGACAGCTCTGTGTTTCCTGACACTGTTCCATTTGTGTCATATGGACATTCAAAATAGCACTGAAAACTGTGGGTGCATATAGGCATAACAGAGCAAACTAAACATGACAGTTTGGGGGTTTGTAAAACTTGATAGAATTTTTCATATTTTCACGCTGCCCTTTTCCCCATCACTTGTACACCTTTCATATCCTGATCACAAGAGCACTCTGATAAAGTCCATGGTACAACTCCCATTGACTTACCATGCCAGAAGCCAACTTCCTGAAATACTGCAAGAAAATCATCTCTTACAGTACATCCTCCATAGCCAGAGAAATACTAACAATCTACAAACTGTTCTAGTGGGAACCAAACATGAAATGTCCCCTTGTCTCCTTGATTTTTGTAACTTACAGCTTCACTCTGTAATTACAGAGTCATCCTTCAAAACAAAACAGTCCTCTGCTTCCATACTCTTTTTCTCATCATCATCAAAAACAATATAATTCTTTAGACTAATGGACTGGTACCAGAAGAAGAGGGATTTGATTACATTTAACAGGGCTACTTGGCAATATTTTTAACACTGGAGTAATGAGTTTTCATAAACTCAGAGATTAAAACAACATGTCCACCATTATTTTCTTTACCTTACACTGCACAAGGGTTGTTTTCTCTAGCAAGCCACTATGAAGTACAAAAGACTAATCCAACATGATGGTCCCACCTTTAGAGACATCTTTAGTCAGTTCTTTTAAGTGGAAATCATCCTCCATTTTACCAGACCATCTACCTGAGATACCCACATATCATTTTTTCCCTCTTCAGACAGAGAATATAGAAAAAGTGATATAGAATGATACTGCCCACAAACCAGTAGGAAGAAAACTGGCTTCCATAGCTTCCATAGCATTTTTAATCCAAGATTTTAAGACTACTCCAATTACTAAATATACTCAACTTCCATTTGTACTGTTTGTACCTCATTTTCCAAAAGAAAAAAGAAAAAAAAGACAGATTGCTTTCCAAAGCAGGCAGGATAATGAGCTACAGATAGAGTCCAGCAACACACCGGGCTGGCACTCTCAACTGCTCTCTCTGAGCTTTTTGGACTCTTTCAACACAGCAGCAAAGTATAATGTATCATCTCTAAAAAGGTATAGTCACACTAGAATATGCCATTATAATCAGCTAAATTACTATTTCCATTTGTTAGAGCTTTGTGACTGCATCTTACCTACAAAGATCATAAGGAACTATTTGATTAGTCTAATTTTGATTCGTGTAATTACAATCAAGGTGACCTCTATCACATAACTACTGAATACCTTGTACTTTCGAAAACAATAGTGAATTTTGGTCTGTTTGGGATTTTCTGTGATTTCAAGCAGAAGATCCTACCTTTTCAATATCTAGAAATCCAGCACAGGGGCATGTTTTGATTTGAAGTATCACAACTTGCATGTTGGACATTTGTTTTTGGCTTGCTTTGTCATATGCCATGCACAGTACCCTGCAGAACTTTGGAGCTGATCCTGCAAAGCAGCACCTGGATTTAAGATCCTCTTTTGAAAAAACAAGCAACCACCATGACTGGAGCAGCAAAAGACTGGCAGAATCACTTGGTGCTTGCATAGGCCAACTATCAGCAGGAGAAAAATCTCGTTCTCTTGTTTTTCTTATCACCCCTTTACTAAAATAATTTTCACAGGGTGGCTGAATGTCTCCCACCAGCTTAGGGACAGCAGGAGCTTCCCCTTTTCTTGTTGCTACTGCTTTTTTTGACCAAAACCACAAGAACTGGGTATTTTCACATGCCTATGGTGCCCAGACTGGTGCTTGTGGCTCCTTTTTGGAATACCTAAAGAAAACAAGTTCATGAAAAGCATCAAGGGCAGTTTTACTCATTCTCTACCCCATTCCAATAGCAATGGTACACATAATTTTTTTCTCAGAAATTTATTTACCCTGAACATAAAAAAAGCCCTGTGTCAGTAGTTTATGCAGCCCTGTTGATAGGAAGCTTTTCCTACTAATACAATATTCCTCCAGGGGAGTTTAAGCCTACCACTTCTTGTGCTATGTGTGCCGCACACTTCTCTGAGGCAGCCATTTTATTTTATTTTAAGAACTCACAGCTCTGCAGCTGTCTTATCTCTAGATTAAATGTATTAATTCTTCCAGCCTTTCCTCACTGCCTGTGCTCTCCAGGTCTCTGACCTCCACGCACTCCACACCTCCATGTGGGCTCTGGAATGCTGTGGCTGTACCAGCGCCAATCACAGCAGCAAAGTTGTTTCTGGTGTTTTGTTCTTGTTCACATTACCTTGCACCACTACGATGTCCTCAGCTGCTGCTCAGTTTGTCATTCACCATAACCCCATGTCGTTCCTTGACAGACTCCCCTAGCTCTTCATTCATCTGCTCATCACACACATAATTTATACCCCATCGTGGGACTCTGTGCCTGTCCTTGAACTGAATCCCATTTAATTCAAATGAATTCTTCTAATTGTCAGGTTTGTTTTAACTGGTAATCCTTTCATCCAAGTGCTTGCGGTCTTTCCAGCTGTTCATGGTCTAGAAATGCAGTACACATTTTCTAGTTCCTCAAAAAAATTATTGCTCTATGAACTGACAGGCATCAGACCCACCACGCCCTCCTGAGGAATCCAACACACCGCATCCCCCCCATTCTGCAGAAACTCACAGATAACTACACTTAGACTCTCTTCTCAAAAGACTTCTCTCATTACGTATATTTATTTTGCTTAGGAAAGCAAAAACTACTCTAAATAGTATCAAGAAGCTCTCCTGCAGAGAAAATACAAGTTGCCACTTCCTTATTGACACTGTCTGCTATTCTAATGAGGAAGGAAATTGAGATTGTTGTCATGGTTTAACACATTTGGCTGTATTCACACCTCATCATATGCAAGGTGGTTTGTTTTAAATTTGTCATCCCACTGTTCTAAAAACTGCAGATGTCTGCTTGTGCCACCCACCACACTGCTTCCATTTTCAAAGTTGTTTCAAATGCTGACTCTCTCTAGAACCTTATCCATCCTTCACCAGCACTAAAAAGCAACCTTTGATGGATTTTAAGTGAGTCAGCCATTCTCCTTTCAGTTCAAACTTCCCCATCTTATTCCCCTATTTTAACCTGAGCTGTTACCCATTCTCGCAAAGGATGGCTGTAGCACCTGCATGATCATTGCTAATTTTTTTTTTAAAGAAATCAAAAGAGATAAAAAAACCTTCAAAAGCATTAATTGGTTGTCCCTGATATCAGCTTGTTGTTCAGACAGAAGGCTTGTGCTGATTTGCCAGCCAGCTCTAGAGAGCACAACATGACCTTTCTTGTTTACCCTGAAACTTCCTGCTGGCCCAGCTCCCACCACACTGTGGCTGTGTGAACAACCCCACAGGCTCCTGAAGCCTCCACCTTCTCCACCCGCACAGCATCATTCAGCCGTGCGATTTATCCCACTCAGCCTCTGCTATGGCTAATTAAGCCATCTTTCTGACTGCACATAAAAATGCTCAGGTCATCCTGCTAGAGACAAATATCTTTATTGAGAGAAGAAAATAAAATTCTAGAAAAAAAAATCTAGAACATAATCTCTGAACAAGCCATCTACTCCAGGAGTCTAAAGGAGGATTTTTAGGAGACAGAACCTAATACAACTGCTTTAATTTACCTCAAGTGAATTAAGTCCTCCTATTATTCCACTGAAGATATGCTCAGTGAAATTCCCTATAAAATAGTACATAAGCTTTCTTCCTTGTTATATGTTTCCTTATCTGTAGTTTAAGTAATTTATATTATTTTTTCACTAATAAGCAGATTTGTCAAAAATATGTTGACAAGTAATTTTAATTAGACATTTTTTAATTAAACCTTTCTCTTCACTTCATTTTAACCCTTCAAATGTGAGAACCAAAATCTTTAAAAGCATCATTGTCATAAACACCTCATGTAACCAACAATCACAACACCACTGACCAAAAATAAAAATAAAATTCTTGAGACTAACTATGCAAATGGCCAGTAGATTTTAAAGCAGAAAAGAGCTAAAGAAGTTAAATACCTGGCCACTTGGTGTAATTACCTTTGCCCTCCTTCCCCACAATTATTTAGTCTTACTTTAAATTAACTCCTCTTTACATAACTTCATACCTGGCTGTCAGCTTTTAGGAGCACTCAGCCAGAAGAGGACACAAGGACTCCCACAGTTACTAATCCTTGGCTATAACCATTGGTAGCACATTCATTTGAGAAAGAAAAAGGTGGTGCTCATCTTGGGGTGGGGGAAGGCCTTTAACTCCCATCAAAGACAACCAGTGAGGTTTGCTGACACCTCAGAGGAGACATGGCACACCTCCAAGGACCACCAAGGACTCATAAACCTCCAAAACCCTTGACACAGCACCTCTCCTCTGCTGTATTAAGTGAACCTCCCATGCCCATCCCCTCAGCAAATTGTACAGCTAATACCAGCATTATGAAGAAAAAAACCAGCATGAACTGACATGGAAACACTGATGGACTAAAGCACAGCAGAGCCTGTGTGTCCCTGCAGCAGCTACTGGCAGAGCCCGGCATGGCTGCCCTCACCCCTGAGCAGGGAGCTGCAGGGGGGGAGGGGGTTACAAAGGGGGCAATAAACCCTGGCATTAAGCACACTGCAGGTAGGAAATCTTGGACCACTCACTAGCTCCGGGCCAACCTGGAGAGAATTTCTTAGCTTCATCTGGTGGGCAAGCAAGCTGCTTCTGGCTCACAAACAGCCATTCCCCCTTTAATTGTCAGTGATTTTTATAAGAAGAGATTATTAAGGAAGACCGTCCTCATTAACAGCAATTCTTGCTTCTCCTGGGAATAATTCCATTTATAAAGATTAAAACACATCACTGCTGGCTGGAGTAATCTCCTATGATCTCTTTCTATTAATGTTTCAGCTACAGACCTGTACTTTCACAGGTCCCAGACAATTGGAAACTACAGTCCCAAAGAACAGTCACTTCTCCTGAGACCCTGAGTACCCAGTGACAGCAATCACGAAGCAATTCCTGAACAGCTCCTAGGCAGAATCAGAGAAAACATAACACCTTCAAGAGAACTCTCTGCTGTTACTGCTGAGCACAACCACAGCAGTCACTGGGTTCACTCCCTGCATTCATTACCCAGGGACATGGCTCTGTTTGGAAGAGTGGAAGGAGTTATGAATTGCCCTCCCACTGTGCATGCTTCCTCAATAAAGACCTTACCTAGCTCTTCCCCAGAGAGATGGATGAGAAGTAAATGACCTACAATAGGAGCTCATGACAAAGAATTCAGCAACTCCTTGAATTTGCCCTTGCCCGCACCTTTCAAAAAAATACAGCATTTACATAGGAAAAAGGCCCAGAGAAAAGCAGGAGATTATAATACATGGCTGCATTTAAATTCATGATGGATTTCCTATGTTCATCCCAGTGACCGGCTTTAGAATAATTTTCATCCTCTGTTGTCAGATTTTTTTACACTTGAGAAACAATACAGGTCTAATAATTGAACTAAGCAAGACAGCCCCAGCTATTTCATTAATGCACCTCAGCTAATGACAGAAGCAAAAAGAAAATATTTAGTTAAGTATCTTTGTCTGCAAGCTGGATGCAAACCAACAGCATTAATATCCCGCTTCAAGACAGACATATGGACCAAAGCCTAAGATCACATCTCTGTAATTATGATTATAGGTTTCTAGTCACTGAAATATGTGTCCCAGTTTAACAAGATCCCTGCTGTCACTATTTTTTTTTTTTTGCTGAAGTTAAAGCAATAAATAGTTCTGCACTCTCAATTTCTGGTTTAAAATAAAAACAACAGTCCTAACAGTATTGCTATGGCCTTTCCAACATCAGAGTTCCCTTCTGTCCTTATATTTTTTATTACATTTGAGTTAATTACAAGACAAAAATATTTCTCCAACTCACAAGCATCCACTTTCAACAGCAACTGTATTTGATTACATTTAATAATATCAACTTATTTCATTTAGAGCTGAGTAAAAATGGCTTCCTATGATGCAAATCTACTCCTCATTAAGTTACCTGTAGTAGCTATCATGACCAAAATGCAATTTTTCAATTCCTGAAGATGTCGACTTAGCTTATCTTAGACTTGTCATAGCAAATCATTTTACAAAGGGAGCTACACATACTGTCCTTATTGTACAGGTGATGGGGTAGCAGAGGCACAAAGAGACGCAGTATTTCACCCCTGGAGGTGAAAATAGGAACAGCCCTTCTGATGGACTCTGATGCTGTACCATACCCCACAAAGATCACATGGTGAATATAGATCCATCATGTATTCTATTGCTAAAGCTGCTTGCTATGTAAAAGCTTCTCATTTTGCAAAGGTTTCTACTGGCAGCTCTGAAAAAAAAGAACAGATTCTGTTTAAATTCAGCTACAATTTCTGCTTGAGCTCACATGGTGGACACCCTCCTGGAAAAACAGGGCTGTGCCTCTCACTTGCTCATTAAATGGCACCCAGCTGTTTATTATCCACAGTATCTGTGTTTCTCAGAGGACACAAACTGCCTAACTATGAAAATATGAACTCATATGTGAACAGTAGTGATAAGTCAAATTATGAAATTTTACTTGTCTAACTTAATTGAAGGTACCCGAGACAGTAATAACACTAAAGACAAAAAAGGAATTTCACAGACTCTGTTCTTTTTTTCATATAAAGCTCAGCTCTGACTGTAATACACCAGGGCAATATTTGAGTGCCACAGTGCACAGATGCATTTACACAGAAAATTAGAACTCTCCAAATTAAAAAAAATAAAATTAAAGAAGCTATAGTACATAGCTGCATCAGTACTGGCTCAAGAGTGGAAAAGTACTTCATCTGCTTAGCCCCTTTCTACTCTGTTGGTGACATCAGCGAGGCACTAATGAAAGCCCAATTAGCATATCACCTTGTGTGTTTCAATGCACAATTGGAGCAGCTGATCATTGTCTTCTGAGATTCTAAATAACCATCAAAGCTGAGCCAGAGCTGCTGCTTGGTAGGGAAGATTTAGCTTCAAAACATACCCACTTCCCTGTGCAACACAAACAAACGTGCCAATGGCAGAAAAAAACCCCAACCCAGAGCAGATGTATTTCTCTGAGGAAAGCAACACAGTGCAGCTCCATTTTTAAACAGCATTCATTTGGCCCTCATTGTAGAATAAAGGCTGTAATTCCTACTTGAGTTTGAAAACAGCATTGACTATTTGCTCCCAGAAACCAGGGTACAGACCTTGGTGAACTTTAGGAAAGCAGCACCCCTGTCAATACCCTGGCCGTTTTCCAGACGACAGTGACGGAAGAGCAAACAGCCATAGGACAGAATGTCCTTCTACTCTAAAATGAGAGTAGAATGTCCTTCTACTCTAAAACATGCTGCAATCAGCCAACACAGAAAAGAAAGGGAATTTGCAGACCATTCAAATTCAGACAATGACTCCACTTGCTGGTGGAAAGGTTGATTATTTTCAGGGCTCTAACTCCCTTTGGTTCCTATTTAGCCACCAGTGTCCAAGGGAGAACAAAAATGTATGTCTCTCATCCCATCCTCCTTACCTGAACACCTGCAGCAGCTGTTTGTTCAATAAGCACAGATGTGAGGACTGCCATTAAGGGAACCACAAGTCATTCTCAGCACAGCAATGCACCAGCTGGCACAGGATTTCAAACTACCAAAATGAATTGTAGGGGTGGAGAGGAGACATGAGGTCAAAGAGAAACCTATTGAAGTACTGCAATGTTGACAGAAAGGAGTGTGAAAATGAAAGGCCTAAGTCTGTGGAAAGAACTTGCCTATTGAACTTCCTGTACAGGGACTGAAAGCAGGACTAGAGGCTCCTGCCAAACGTTAGAGAAATCCTAAAGGGCACCACTGTTTTGAAGCATTTGAGGGCTAGAAACTGAAAACTGTCAATCCACCAGCAATGAGAGGGAAGTACAGTGCTCTGAACAAGAACTTCAATCCTGACCTAGATAAAGAGCATCTAAAAGAGACAGGAATTCAAGCCCAGCAGGATTTCCTTGGAGTCTTGTCACAGACATATTTTATGAAAAAATCCTTTTGTTAGGATCTTTTCTCCTGAGAAGCTGAGAGGCCTCAGAAACAAAATGTAAACAATAATTATCTGCTGCTGAGGAATGCAACTGGTGCATCTTTGATTGGTCTCGTGGTTGTTTTTAATTAATGGCCAATCAATCACAGTCCAGTTGTCACAGACTCTCTGGTCAGTCACAAGACTTTATTATCATTTCTTTCTATTCCTTGCTAGCCTTCTGATGAAATTCTTTCTTCTATTCTTTTAGTATAGTTTTAATACATCATTTTCTTTTAAAATAATATATATCATAAAATAATAAATCAGCCTTCTGAAACATGGAGTCAAGATTCTTGTCTCTTCCCTAGCCGTGGGACCCCTGCAGACATTGCCACAGAGTCTCTGTTGAAATGACAAGATGACTGATGAGGTTCAACTGGATTGGTAAAGCGCTAGTATTGATCATCCTGCCTAAATGGACAGAAATCAAACCCCAAGCACAACAAAACACACCAAGAGCACCCCCTCAATTCCCATACACATCAAAGAGCTTCTGCCCACTCCTTACTCCCTTTAAATACCAGGTCTTCCTCTCTGACCATGGCAGTCAGAGGACACAAAACAGTCTGTGACCATCAGAGAATGCCTTACAAGCAGACAGAACCACAACAAATTTAAAAGGGCTCTGTTAGATGAGAAAATGTCCTTGAGTGATTTTTAGCCTCAAATCATCCTCTTACTCATAGCTGATCATATCAACACGAGCCAGGTTTTGCACAAAAAAGGCAAAATGATAACAAGTCAAATAGCTAAATAATACTGCATTTAAGTCTTTATTAAACATGGCTAGAGTGCATACAGATGTAATTAAAACCTGAGCTTCGGTTTGGCAAGCATCCTGTACAAATAATCTTTGTTTCACTGTTGTTTTTCCTCAGTGCTTCATCAAATTCAAGAGATGTCCTTCAGTTTCTCCCCCACCCTTGGGATTATCAAATGTTTTATAGCTCTGCAAACCTTGGAACAGCCAAACACTGCAGTCGTAGATGAAAGGAAATTATCTTCAAGGTGCTTTCTTTCAGCAGTATCCTCATTTTCTTGCCTGGGGTGGGGAGACTTACCAGAGAGCCAGGATGAAAGCGCAGGGCCCCATTCCAGAGTGCAGAATAACAGACTCGATATCACAGCTCCTTCCAAGTGGTGATCAGTCTTCTAAATGATCTATGGGAAAAGGAGACAGTATTGAAAAGTTTTAACACTCAAGTGAGCTACTTCTTGCCAAATGATATATTTCACCATATCATTTCTCATGAGAGATATTATTTTGCTAATTATGTCTAATGATTTTTTTTATGGTATAAATTTTCCAAAAGATTTTATATTCATTCTCACAGCACTAAAAAGAAACTGTCATGTTGATCTAAGCCCATATTTAACCTTTGTAGCAAATAAAGAGCACAGAACCAGGTTGTGGTTAAAAAATCCATACTTTCACAGAAATACGCTTTATTTTCTGTTCTGAAAAAAACACAAATTCTTGTTTTGTTTGAAAACTTCCTTTCTTTTAAATCATAAATTAAAGCAGAGCAGAAATATAAGTTGAGCTAGCCCCATTTAGCATTCAATAAACTCAGTAAACAGCAGAAATTAGGAAAAGGAACACCAGATGCATAAACAACATAAAGTAAAATTGACATCTAACGGTATTTATTTCAATACTTGGAATAGCGTCTGAGATCAGCATTGTTAAACAATCACTCTATGAACTAGAATACAATTATGTTTCTTTTTGTTAAGCTGGCAAATCATTTCTGACAAATGGATATTTGAACAGTGCAGCAATCCCAACCAGATCTGATCTTTGGAAAAGTTTTCTTCCCAACCTCGAAATCCGCCAGAAATACCTAGATAAGATCAAAAACAACAGCAGTAACACAACTGAGATGAACACCACCAGATCTTCGACCCAGAGTGATTTAGAAACCCGTCTGTAAGAGACTTTAAAGGTGCTCTTCTCCATTTTCAGGCCATTAACACCTGCAGGGTGGGAGTGAACTGTTACCACAATCAAAGGCACAGGTTTGCATTCCTTATGCATCAGCAGCTCCCACTAAATTTCCAAAATGTCTCCAATGTGCCCTGCAAAAACACACAGCCAGCTACGCTCTCCTTTATTCCGGAGGAAACAGAATTTAAATGCAGTACAGTCAGCAGTTTCATCCAAGTAAAATGAAAGGAGAACTGAGCTTTCTCTTTCAAAATTGACAAAGTCATTTGCAAACTGTAATAGAGAGTTCTTGTTTCCCCTTCCTGGGGGCTGAATAATGCATCTGCATAATTGGGGGACTATCTAGTAATCTAGAAGTATCCCCCTCTCAAAGACTGCTACTTTAAATTACTATTCTGAACCAGTGTAACTTCACAACCGATTCTTTCTTTGCTTCCAGCGGTTGCCCTTATCGACTTACAGTGTACATTTCTAGAAGTCATAGGTTTCTTTGTTTGCTTCCAGAAAAAACACTTATTTTAGATAACCTTGCCTCCACAAAGTTATTTTACAATTTTTTTCAGTCACTGTCTGCCTTCAGGAATGTCTGATTAACGATAAAACGCCTTCTGACAGCTCAGATTCATTACTAAATTACCACATTTAAATTTTTCATGTGCACAGGGCAATTACTTTTATGAATGACTATCAGCAATGTTTCACTAAATCTGAATGAATTTTTAAAGGATTCTAATTACCACTTAGATGCCTCTCTAACTCTCATTTTAAAGACTATTGTTATAAATTATCAAATTGGCAGCCAAATTTATAAAAAATTTTTATAAATTTATTAGATCGACAACCAAAAAATAGAATATTATAAAACCGCCACAGCCAAGACGATGTCAACCCCAGACTTTGACGCTGTGTGAACTTGGGTCGAACCGACATAGTGTCAGCATCTCCCCAGAATGTCACACTAACTGCTCCATGCAGCCAGCTTATATACAGTTTATTCTGCCTGGAGCAGAAATGACCTAAGATTTCTGTAAGTTCCTACATATGTATAACGGGAACTATACAGATTCAGTCCCATACAAAAGTCAGTCCGTAGGCTGTCTGGGGTCCTCAAAATGGTCTTCCTTTCAGCTGTAGCTGAGATCAACTCCCAGGTGTTGTTCAGTGAATGCTCTGGGCATTCTTGGGAGATGGTCACTGATCACCCAGGAAAGACTCATTCACTCGTTAATGGCCATGATTTTATTTGGGCGAGTCCCAGAAATCTTTTGGAAATGAAAAGCCCTGCTTCTGCCCATGGGGGTCAGAGGCATGGTTGGATCTTTATAATTTTTATACAATCTCCAAAGCATGAATTATCTACATCATATACTACACTATCATGTCTTTTGGTCATAGTTACCTGTGTTCAACACAAATATATTCCCTCTTAGATTTTATATCATTGAAAATTATTTACATCAGAAACGAAGAAATATAAGGGTGGTGGCGCTACATAAGCAGATAGACTGCACAGTAGAAATGATTCATAGCCAAAATGTTGAGAATAAATAATTATCTGTAACCCTCACTCAGAGCTCTTGCATCAAGTTACATTATTCATTTGGCAGGAGAAATTAATGAACTCCAGCTTGACAGAAAACTTTAAAAATTATAAATTTTTCAAGTAGTTGGGCCAAACTAAACCTTCAATAAGTCTAGGGATAGAAAGAAAAAAGAGATACACAAGGATTGGTTTTTTTCCCATTGAAATTTTTAAAAGCAGATACAAATACATATTCAGAAAGGACAGGTGAGTTTTAAATTACACCACAAAGTGGGCTGGAATTCTGACTTGTGTCCCGGTGGAGCATCATCAGGAAACTTCATTAGCACAATCTATTTTTTAGGCCAAGGTTGCTAATGAAAGTGATAAACAAGATCAGAAATAAACTAATGATTGATGTACTCCCCCAACAAACTCCAGCTAGATGTTTCTCTTTCAAATGTCACATTTTGTGCATGTTCTTCATCCAACTGCTTGCCCACTTTGGAGATTTTTCTATTTTTCTTTTCATTTTCACTGTTCGCTATCAGTTTGTAGAGAGGCAGGAAATGAAATATTCCTTTGAAACCCAGATGGGTTAGTGCTTCTTTAATTATTTTGTCTAGAAAGTCAAAGACCAGGATAACAGGAAAGAAACAAAAAAAGAATGTCTACCGTTTCTTCTTGTGCACAAGGAATGAAGTTTTTACCACTGAGGTCTGAGGGAGAAATTTGAAGAAGGTCCCATCGAAACAGTAATGCTGTTAAATAGCCCATAAAAATGGCTTGCATTTCTTAAATTATATGTGAAGCAAACACCCCATTAAAATCTAACACTCTTTGATTACCTTGCTGGTTTTCTTGCTGGTCAACTGCAGAAATGTGGGCAATCCAGTGAACTTCATCTCTGCCCCCTTTTTCAGTGGTGAGGGGAGAGTGGAAAACATATGGCAAGCTCACATCTATAAAGATTTTGAAATTTTCCAATGAATGTGCTGCAAGCCATTTTAAAGCAATATTCATCTTCTGCACCAGCAAACCTATTTCACTCTGACCTTCAACAAAGGCCAAAGCCTGAGGGATGGTTGCCAGCAGTGAGTTACGCTTCAATATCCAAACTTGCATAGGTTCCAAAAGGGATTTTCATCTGCATCTAAACTCTAATTAGAAGCTCTTAAAGCTGTGTTTGATAACTTTATTCCAACAGTCAATAGCCCTGAATACATGCCCATATTACTGTTCAAAATACACACCTATGGATGAAGAATTGCTTGTGCTTGAAAAAGGTGAGTCCAGCAAAAGCTGCCACCTGCAAGAAATATTCTATTGTGACAGAGGCAAGGAGAAGTCAAACCAGGCTGAAGCTGAGCCAAGGGAGCAGTGAACTGCCAATGTTATTCCCTGGTTCCCAGTGCTCCCACTGACCTAAGTGGCTTAATGAATCCTGGTCTTCTGATCAGATCCAATACAGCTGAGCTGGGCTCTGGCTTCAGCCTTAATGCCATGCTTAGATACAAAAAAATGGTATTTAAGAGTTGTGAAGTAAAAGAATTCCAGGTTGCTAAGAAGACTGACTATGTACAGGAAGAGTTGGATTTTTCCCCCACATACAGGGGTACATCTCAGCATTTCTAAAGATCCCCAGCATTTCGCAAATTAGAATCCTACCCTAAAAACTGAAAGGGTTTGAACAAACTACCTCAACACATTCTCTTGCTTTCTCTCTTCTCCAGCTTCTCACTTCAAATTCCTACCAGGTGAGTCATACTGAATGTCTCTCCAAAAACTTTGAGAGCTCTGTCCTGCTTATTTTGAGAAAAGAGTTTTTCATTGCAAAGAACACCATTTATACTGATTAACACCTTGTTAACCATCCTAAAGTTAATTCCATGGATTTTGCTAGGTTTTCACAATTACAATGGTAACTGTTTGAAAAACAGAGGCTGTTCCCTTTGAACTGTCAAGCACATTACCCAGACATTAAAATTCACTGCATACATTTGTTTCTTAAAAACATTACAGTGACAAGAACAAATGCCAAACCTGAATGGTGCCTGTCCTCATTCCGTGAGGGGACCACTTCTTTTCCACTACACATGGAACAAAGCAGATTGTCCTTGGCACAACAGTAAACAAGAACAAGCAGTGGACACTGGGGTTTATTTAAGAGCTTTTACCCAGCCTATCTCTCATGCGTTTACGTGCTCTCCTCCAAGCTTTACAGGTTCACTAAGACCTGACTGCCCCCTCCCCAAAGGAAAAACCTTGCTAGCCTGAGCATAGTAGGCAGAAAGTTCTTTTGTTTCTTCCTATGCAGCTGCTTGCAGCCACTAGCCTCAGGCAGGAGTGGCCAGGGTCCCTGCACATCCCCAAGCATTTGTCTTCATGAAGCTCACTGATTTCCAGGATCTGCGTACATGTCTAGGATCTGTGCTCCAGCCAGAATCTCCCCTGCTGCCTTTTCATGTAATCTTCTTTTCAAGATCACTTTTTGGGAAGCCATCTTCCTGGCTTCCTCTTCCTTCCAGCACCAAAGCCTGTGTTCCTCCCAGTCTAAACCAGGACACAGGCTAAGGCAGAAGCACAACATCTGATCAGCCTCCTTAGTCCTTTCTCAGGCCTGATTATTAATTGTAGGATTTGGTATGTGCCACTACATTTTACCCTGCATACTAACAGAATTTACAACTGAGTAATACCAACTGCAGCCAGCAAGCTGCTTCTTCAAAGTTCAAAAGTTCAGTTTCAGACACTCACATACAGACCAGCTATCTGCCAGCTGTGTGTGCTCACAATTCAGGCTACTTCTTTGCCTAAGACACAGACAGATAGGTTATGGCTATGCTGAGACAAAGTAGAATCTGCAGATCATTTCCAAGTAAGAGCCACCTCTCTCAGGACACCCACATGGTAACTGGATTAGGTCATGTGTCATCCCTTAGTCTCAATTAACTCCCCACACATGCTCTGGAGTCAGTTCAAAAGAAAGCAAATTGCCTTCATCCAAAAGGCACTGCAGCCTGTGGATGGGTTTCTCTACTGAGAACAACTGGATCGGGCCCCAGTCTGGGGCTGTCACAGCATCTGGGTGTTTGTCAGGGCTGCTCCATGTGCAGCCACGGCAAAGCATTGGAAAGGCACCACACAACCACAGGCCCCAATTCATTGTGATTTTTCATATCTCAGTATGAAAGAAGCGATTAGAAGTATCATAAGAATATTCTCAAGTGGATTTTAAAAAGTTTTGATGCTAATTAAAGCTTTTATTCAGCACTGACAATGGTTATTCTGAATAGCTCAGAGTAGGGAGATTTAAAGGCTTACATAAGGCCAAATAGCAGTCAGGAAAACCCAGAAAAGCTTTAGACCTTCTACAGGATCTATTTTGTTCTAGCAGGATAATTGGACCTAATTAAACTTTATCTGCCTAATATCCTTAGGCTATCAAAGCTACAAAAACACTATCTTCTTATTAACTTAGTGTTTTACCAACACTGAAAATCTGACTTCATGAGCATGTTTCATATTAGAAAGGAGACAACAGATAGAACCACACTCTAGAAGACCCACTGTGCTATTTATACCTCAGAAAAGATATATGCTTTCCATGGGAACTCAGAACTATCCATTGGTTTTAAGTTTATGAATCAATTGTCTTTTTAGAGCTTTCAAATAAGACAACACACAATGTGTCCAGTTTAACTGTTTTTCCCCCAACAGATAAATAGTCCATCTGCTGAGTTTATGAGCAGCAGAAACTTCCATTAACACCCAAATAACTGCATATTATACCTACACTCAGAGAAGAGGCCACTTTATCCTGCAGCTTCCATCTGTCGAGCTGTAGTTCCTGGACTGCAATATCCCAGCATCTCAGAAATCTCACAATAGAACTCCTCTCCTTGAGACTGGGGATATTCTATCATTCTTAGTTTACAAGCAGGCACTTGGGCAACATGACATGACTGATCAGTCTAAAGACACCAGAGGTCTACAAATTGCTGTAATTTGAACTTCATTAACCTGTACCCCAAGCTGATGGTTCACAGTTCAGAGCAGTCCCTCCTGGGGGATGACTGTTACCCTTCAGGTTCAATTCGGATGGCCCTGTTCCAGCACTGCTGACAGAACCATTATCCACCAGTTTATTAGTCCTCCGTTCACTAAGAACTGAGGAAGAAGTATGGAGAGCTAAAAAGCCCCAAATATGGCTCTAGACATCATGGACAGTAACAGCTAATGGCCTTGACACTAGAACTAACGACACAACACTAACAACATTGGGGAAAAAAAATTGCCCTCAGTCCAGCCATGCACTGCCATCTCTTCTGTTTTTTAAGTAGTGCATTCCTGTCTCTTTAATTACAGCAGGCAGAATGTGAACAGATGCTTACTGCACCCAGCAGCCAAAGGATTCAGGCAAACTTTTACCCATTAGCAAATCATTTAGGTAGCTGACTCAAATAAATAAGATCTGCAGATTCCCCCCAACTGATTAACCACTGGGTTTGCACAAGCTTGGTTCATTGACCACAGCTGCTGGGAATACAAATGTCCTCAGCTGACAGCCCTGTTCTCAGTTTCATCATCATTTTGGGTTGAAAGCAAAAATATCAGCATTCGCTGACATCTTGTCTGGAGTTGGAACAAAATACCCCAGGTCAGTAGGAGGTGAGGAATTCTTCCATGAAATGAATCACAAGTTGAAATTATTCAAATAATAAAAAAGAAAAGCAGAGATCAAGATATAGGTTATAGGGAAATATATATATAAGTGAAATAAAGAGGGCAGAGGATCTTCTTTTTAATGCCTTTATTAAAAGCGATCAGCTCAGGTGGGAAGGCCCACCAGGTCTGCAGTCACGCAACCACCGCTTCCAGGAGAGCTTAAAGGAGGAGGAAAGCGCAGCTCTGTCCACTAGGAGGCAGAGCTGAAAGTCCTGTCCTCACTAGAGCAATAGGGACACACCCCTTGTTCACTACTTTGGTTTGACATTTAAGGTCCTGGCTCTAGCTGATGTCCTCCTGGCCAGGGCGAGGGGCAAAAAAGGGTCTTAGTGTCTCTGCAGGCTCTGATCTTTCTTTCTTAAGTCTAGACATCACTTTGATATCTTAATTTTGGGTTGGCACATTGCTTTGGGGGTCCTTTCGGTAAGTGTGGTGGGGGGTCCTCTCTTGTTGCATTCTGGGTCCGAGGTTATTTGCATGTCCTCCAATGTCCCCTCCTTTCACTGTCGGAAAAGAGCCATCCACCTGGCCACAGGTAGGGTGGTACTGACAAAAAGGGGAATTCTCAACAATAGAGAATTAACGACCGACCCTTAACAGGTGATTACAACATGAAGTTAACAAAGAAGTCTCCTCTACCACCAACTAGCTCAACTCTGCAACCTTTAAAAAAAATGGGTAACCCTTTTTTTACTCATTATATATATATATATATATATATATATATATATACACACATACATACACAGGGAACTGCACTCAGCCTGCAGTTCTCCAGATAAATCCTAAAGATTTATGTACTGCTTACAGACACCTCAGTTATGAGGCCTGGCTCTCAAGCTACCTCCCAAGGAAACAAAATCCACACAGATCTTCAATGACATACAAGCAGCATGTGAATACAATTTCTTTAATAATCAAACCTAAGTCCCTAGCAGCTCCAGCTGTCATGTCCATTTCTAGCTTCTATAGGCACTTTATCAGCCTTTACTTCCAGAGCTGATGTCACACAACACATCTGCTGGTTACTGCTGTGAAAGTGTCCCCAGATTCACACCTTCCAAAAGACAGAACCTCCAAAATCCTGTGCTACAACATGCAAGTGTCTCTTGACAACCTCTCCAGCAATAAGTGGGCACAGTTCTAGAAAAACTGAATGAATCTTGCAAGCCTTCCTCTCTCATCACATCTGTGTCTTTTCCTGAAAAATTATTTCACCCTGCCCTGTCCTCTACAGCCTCTCTCTTATCCATACAAACAACCCCTTCTTTGGTATAGATGAGGCTTTCATAATCCACTTGCTGACGAAGGAAAACAGAAATAGAAGTAAGCACATATGCCTTTTTCCTTGCTTACTTTAAAGACATTCAGCTCTGACTAGATTGATCTGAACAACAAAAAGATATAGACAAGTATTTGGGACACCCACTGAAACAAAACAAACATTGATGCTTAGCATGGAAATTATGGAAGAAGTTAAGTCATGTTAATTGCCAAAACTCAAATTCCCTGGAGTTTTACAGTTTGTTGTTTTTTTTTTTTCTTTTTGTCTCAGCACATGTCACAGTTAGATGGCCACAATGCACAGAGTATCAAGTATCACCACACAATTTCAGAAAGCTTTACCCATCCCCAAACATATGAAGCAACACCATACCACATCAGAAAGCTTCAGGCATCTGCCCATACAGAGTAAAATCGCTTCAGAAGGCTGCAAGCATCTGCCCTTCTTGTTCTTTAGCCCAGCCTTTTATACTCCTCATCTTATGAGTAAAAAAAGGTTTCTCATTTTTTTAAAGGTTGCAGATTTACCACTTGAGCCAGTTCTGGCAGAAGAGTGTTCCTTGTTAGCTTCATGTTGTAATCACCTGTTAAGAGTCGGTCATTAACTCCCTATTGTTGAGAATTCCCCTTTTTGTCAGTATCACCATGCCTGCTGCCAGGAAGATGGCATCCCCCCAGATGGTGAAAGGAGAGGACATTGGAGTTGACATGCAAATAACCTCAGACCCAGAATGCAACAAGAGAGGTCCCCCCCACCAAACCCAGGAAAAAGACCCCTAAAACAATGAGCCAACACAGAATTGAGAGATCAGGGTGATGTCTGGACGTGAGTAATGGAGTCTGGAGTCTGCTGGGACCGTTTTTACTCCTCACCCTAACCTGAGAGCACATAGGCTGGGGTGAGGACCCTGAATGTCAAGCAGAAAAAGTGGAGAATCTCCTGGTGCTGTCATGAGAACAGAAACCCCAGTTCTGCCTGCCAACTGATAGCCAAAGCTGCACAGCCAAAGCTGCACTTTACCTCCTCCTCAATGTCAGTCCTGGAAGCAGCAGTGGCATGAGTGTGACCCATTTATTCTTCCCTCAGCTGATTTTTAATAAAGGCATTAAAAAAGGAGAAATATCTCCTGCCCTATTTATTTCACCTCATGTTCATGCATTGCACCAGTGTGCTCTCTGTTCCCTTTGATGATTAGTCAGTGCACCTAGGTACTCCATGTCTCATTGCTTTCAATGCTTTTTACCTGTTTTTCACAGCTGTGGCCCATTAGGAACGAGGCTCGGCCACAGCCCCACTCTCAATGACCACAAACTGTGTACGTACCTACATTATGCATCCTAGGCTGCTAGGCGCTGAACATCTCTGCAAACTTCAGTTGCCTGGGAATAGCCAGTGAAAGAGATGAGGAACACAGTTTGTGGGATTAGGGCCTGAGAATGGTAGCACAGTGCAGACTGCCAGACCCAAAGAGTGTCCAAGGCAGTAAGTCTCCTCCTTCAGGCATAGTAAACAGGCTTTAGTACAGTCTGAGATGCCAGGGAGTGGTATCAAAACACATTCCTGCCATTAAGGATTTTACAGATCTCGCTGTTGCTGTCCAACATTTTGCTCCTAACAAGCCAACAGTTCCATAACCTTAAAGGCATTTGTGAGCCACTCAAGTTCATGAGTCCATGTAGTCCAGTTGCTTGAAAGACAAATAATTGCTGGTGTAAAGGAA
Source organism: Serinus canaria (assembly GCF_022539315.1). NCBI lineage: Eukaryota > Metazoa > Chordata > Aves > Passeriformes > Fringillidae > Serinus > Serinus canaria. Next base: position 18,235,893 of record NC_066316.1, on the reverse strand, counting down.
GGAAAGGGAAGCAGGGAAGTGGCAAGAAACCCTCTTTCCTATGGGACAATCATTCTGGATTAGTAATGAGTGTTAAAAGAGAAAACTGCATTGTTAGTCATCCTCTCTGGAAAAAAAAAAAAAAAAAGAAAATGCACATTCCCATCTTGTTTCTGCAAATGCAGAGCCTGCAGTGACTTTTCGGATTAGGAGATTGTAGCATCACCATACCCTTACCAATTAGCCTCCAAATGATTTCCCAGGTCCAAGGAACCAGAGCAGAGTTATCATTAGTGCCTAGCACTAATACAGCATTTCAGCACTCTAAACATCAAATAGGAGAAATTACCTAAATAATTATAAGAAAAACTCTACTGATTCTTAGCCTTGCTAAAATAAACAGTATGATTTGTTGTCCTATTATAATACAAAGACTTTGCATTTCATATTTCATTCTGGTGCTGTTTTCCCTTGTTCTAAATGATCATGAGGTCAGGCTGGAAGGAGGGAAAAGAATCTTTAAAATGCTAAATCTACAGGAACTGAGGTTGCTTAGCACTCCAGAGAGTGCAGAAAAATGACAGTAAAACAAATAGACACAAAGGAAGAAACTGGAGTTGTTATGCAGTCCTTACACAGTCTTACTGGTTTCCATTGGATTTTCATCACTGAAAGACTGAACAAAGGCATAAAGGGACTTGCTCCTGAAAAGTCACAGAATTTGCAGGGTAACAACCAAAACAATTCTCTTAATATTGCTACTTCCCAAAGTGTTTGGTCACACCCTGTCTGAGCAGAAGCAATTCTGCTCACAAATCCCACTGATAGACAAAAAGGCAGCGCCCTGCAGAGGGATCAAACCCAAAGTGGGATACAAACTGAAGGGCTTGCAGAGGAAAATTAGAAGCTCCCCAAAAACAAGGCTCGGCTTAATGCCTTGTTTCCCTGGGTGACCAAACTGCAGTTTAGACAGAAGATGAGTGCAGAGGAAGGTCTGTGAGAGAAGAAATCTCACTATGAAATATGTTACTTTTTGCCTACATGTGAGTATAAAAGAAAAAGAGGGGGAAAGAGCAGACAACTATGGGACTTGCTCAGAAAGTCAGCGTGACAGAAAAACCCATTCACATCATCCTGTGAGTACAGCTCAACAGAAACCTGTAGAGAAGATGGAGATGTGTCCAAGAAACAGCGGTTCTGCACAACCAAAAGGCACTAACCCAGAAACAAACAAGATTTGAAACATTTTTCTTTCTTTTATGACTCAATCACCCCTGCACTCCAGACCATGTATTGACATTATGTGTAACAGTCTGAAACTACTCTTAAAACTTAGCAGCTTTGACCACAGCATCACTCCTGAGAATAAAACCTCAGTAGATTAAGGATCTGAACCCAGTCACCTTTTCCCTGGTCACACAGCTGCCTCCACAAAGGCCACTGAGAGTCCAGACCAGTCTCTGCACCCCAGTCTCATCCTGAACAACTTCAAAATGCCTGAGAATCCAGAAACACACGCAACCGCATCATCAGAGAAAGTTAAAATCACTAAGTAAAGACAAGAAATTAAAAATGAAGTTTGAATTGATCCTATGATGAATGTGATGTTTTTAAGAGGAGTTTTTTGTTGACCTTTGGTATTGATGTGGACTTTTCTATTTGATCATGGTTTTATAAATGGTTTCTATCAGTACACACGACTGACTGATTGCAGAGTATTCTATTGCATTCTTAAAGGTTATTCCCGACAACACTAAGATAGAAATCTTCTGGTGAGATTTAGGAGGTTTCCCCCACTCCCTTTGTTTTACAAAAAATGAAGCTTTAAAGCCTATCAGCTCATGACACTACTAAAACCACAAAGATATTATTAAAATAACCAAGAGTTAAAAAAAAAAAATTAGACAGTTATGAGAAAGATCATCACTCAGTTATCCAAAAGGGCATATGGTAATCACCAGCTCAAGTCAACTAAGTGTTTCATCACATACATATCTTCAACATTTTGCTACACCAAGTACTTAGAAAGCTGTTCCTCCAAGGCTTTACATTCCCTCACCTTGCACTGGACTAAGTGATAGCTATAAACTTTTCACTCCAACGTGGTCCTTGGCCACATACACTCATAACATTTTAATACTGAAGTTTAACTAAATGTTTTCACGATTTTAAACTCAGTAACAATTAATTGCTTACTCCATTTCTTACTCAGTATTTCTGAATTTGGAGTTTCTTACTGGGTTTGGAATTCTGAATCACTGAATGCTCCCAACATTTCAAAGATAAACATATTAAAAAAAAACATATTGAAAGCCTAAACTGCCCATGCAACCTGCCTATGAAAAAAATTTATTCTACATGGGTAGACTGACTGCTCTCAGGGTTATATACAAGAACTAGATCAAAGGAGACAGACAAGATGATACTCAAAATAATTTTCTCATCTAACTCTACTAACCCCTCAAGCAGGGAATTCTACAGATCTGTTTTTATCTTCTTCTCTAATATCCTGCAGGGGAAATAAGCTTTCTGCTTTCTTCAGAGTATGGCCATAGTAAAGAGATTTCAAGATGTATCTCATGGAGGCATGAGAGCTTTGAAGCTGTCTACATTTATGCATCAACATTTTATTTCTTCATGGCAGATGGGCTGAAAATACCTGTATGCAGATTCAGGTGTGAATTCACTGCTTGAATTATATTCAGGCATGATGGTTATTATCACATGCTGAGGTTTTTTGTCCTTCCATTCCTAACAGGAAGGACCACGCAGAGTCCTCAAAGTGTAGGAAGGAAAAAGCATTGTTTGCAAAACAGCTGATGCAGGCTAATATGCATTCATTTTATAGCATATTCCTACACAAGTAACAGAATGACCAAAAAAAAAAATGCAGTAGAAAACATCTTCAAAAGATTATATAATCCATATTCTGCCCCTTGGAGGCATCAGCTGTACCTTTATTCTTTTTTACAAAGTCTAGTAGGTCTTTATTGTATTCCAATGGCCCCACTGCCTTCTCATGCAACATCTCAGTTTGCTCCATTACCTTGATTATTCAGTATCTGTCCTAAATCTTTCTTGTTGCCAATTAAACCCACTCATCTAGAGAAGAGATTATTCCCTTTTTCTTTTAAGAGTGCCATTATTTCCTCATTACATGGATGGCTCATACTCCCCCTTCATCCCTTTCTCAACAGATGTCTGGATAGCTCATATTCCCTCAAATTTCCTTACCACCAACCTCATGCTTCAACCAATTCTCCTCATTTTTCAACAAGCTCCACAAATATTCAGCTATCTCATCTTGGTTGTATGCCAAGCTGGAGAAGGTCCTCATCACAAAGTTGTCTCCCTTTCCATACCCGTGAGTCTAACTAATATTTTGGATTCCAAAGCAAGTAAGCATATGTTGATAAAAAGGAGAAACCCTACTTCTTTATTTATCTCTCACTTCTCTGAGCAAGTGATGTTCCCTTTTATCGCGATTCACACATAGCTCTCCAAAGAGGTTTTAGATAGGCCGGTAAGTCTTACTGTTAATCATGTATCAAAACCTCCAGTTCCTTTTATTTATTCCTTCACTTTAGTATATTCTTCATCTAAGAGACCATTTGTTCTTTATTCCTAGCATGTGTCATACTGATAAAAATTTTCTTTGGGATGTTCAATATTCCATCTTTTAAATAGCTTTAATTTTATGTGACTTGGTTCAGAGAAAGAAAAAGGTTTTAAAAATCTGCCTGGCTATAATACGCTCACCTCCAGTCCATCCTACATAAACAGAAAGTTATAAAAAGCCTGATTTACACACAGTACTTTTTGTCTGTCTGTTCAATGTCATTACAGAGTTAACATTTATAATCCTGTTCAAAGGCAGGTGTTGCCAGCAATTGGCTAAGTGGAAACCTTAATGTGACAATTTATTAATCAATTCTGTCTCACAAACAAAAAGAAGTGTAAATAAATTCCTGATCAGTCAAAGTAATATATAGCCTTTACACTGAGACCTATTTTAGGGGTGGGGTCACATTGCGCACACTTTAAATTTCTTGGCCATTTGAAGTTCAGGCTGCTAACACTTTGGAGGATAATATACTAGCTGAAGTCGTTAATTGTTTAAGGGTGGTTTGTGTTTGCATTTAATTTCAGTGAAGTGCAGTACTGTTGGAAGGTGCTGGATCAATAGTGCTAGTTTTGAGCATATTTATCTTGAACTTTTCCCTATGGTCTTATCCACATGAAATGGGATTCAGCTTAGCTAGTACCTAGTTAGCCCCAGTGGTTTCTCAGTTTGTGAGGACCAATCCTAATTAAAAAGTAATATGGAAGATAGTAGGAATAAGTCTGTTGACTTACAGGGAGAGCTGAAAAGTAATCCTCCAGTTTTAAGCTGGAATATTTACAGCCCTGTGCCCTCTTCACCATCCTCAGTCCCATGCTATACCTTCCATTGTGCTGACAGACCTCATGTCCATGTATTGCCTAAACTCAGACAGGATGAATCCAGGTCTCCCTCATTTCCTCTCTCCTGTGCATATACAAACTGATGGGGAACTGCACAGTTCAGCTTGGACAACATTTTTGCATGGGGTGAAAGAGAACTGAGTGAGATAAAGTCTGTCACATGCCTTGTCATAATCATGCACAGATGTTCCATATTAAAAACTAATATTTACTGAAATACTTTCAAAATTGCATCAGAGCTCCTCAGAGTGTGTTAAAAATAAACACATGCAAAATATTACATTTAGCTGGGGGCCAGATTCCTTCACCAAAACTACAGACAACTACTCAACTGTTTCTCTGCTAATACAGTGAGTCAAATCAATCCCCTTCATCTAAACACCTCTGAACTCTGGGACTGTTTTTATCTGAGCCTGTATTTGGCCAAGTAATTGTAACCCTCCAGTGAGTACATGACCACATACAAAAAGTTCACAGCATGATCAGTTTATTACATTAAGAAATGTAATAAACTGTGATTTAAATTTAATAGCCTGAGACAAATTTGCCTGTTTGTTCAACAGAGTAAACTCTCAACCTCCACTCATTTACAGAGATCCAAGATTCCTGCATTGCACATAGCAACCCAAATTGCCTCAGCAATTCACAGAATTATAAAATGGTTTGGGTTGCAAGGGACCTTAAGGACTATCTAGTTACATTCCACTGCCATGGGCAGGGACACTTTCCACTAGGCCAGGTCGCTCAAAGCCCCATCCAATCTGGCCTTGAACACTTCCAGGGATGGGACATCCACAACTTCTCTGGGCAACCTGCTCCAGTGCCTCACCACCCCATAAGAAGTATTTGTTTCCCCTAATAATGGTAAATCACAAAACCAACAACAACAACAACAAAAATACAGCACATGTGGTTCTAATAAGACTGAGCCTCAAATTCCTATTTGATTAAGAGATCATCATATGACAAATCCAGCAAAATCAAGCATCTGTCTGAAACCCAGGGAAAGTGCTTGATTTAAAACCTTAAGTGGATGTCTGCCATGATTTTCGCACACTTTGCTATCTTGGCTGACCTCTTCCAGACGTATTTTCTGCAAACCAACAGATTTCACATGTTTTTAAATATGGTGACAGCCAGGAATTCATAAATAATATATCTCCACTGAAATATAACTGCCATGTCTGAGCAGTTCCGGCTCCAGGCTGGATCTGCAGCAAAGCCAGACAGCTCAAGTTTATAGCAGTTCTCCCCATTCTGCAGCTATGCCATTAAAACAGCTCCACTTGTATGCAGCTGCCCAGACAATGACAGCTCAAGCTAATGGTACCTAAATACAAGCATGAAATCTTGCCTCTTGTCAGGAAAAGTTACAGTCATGCATGACAAATTTAGGTAGGAGAAAGTGCACAGAGTACATTAGACAAAGTGTGTTTGTGAACACTTTGTTTCAAAAAAAAAAAGATGAACTTGCGGGATTTGTATTTGTTTTGTCAATTTGTCTTCAGTGTCATTCCTGCCCCTCAGATGGGAATGTCAAACAGTATCCATGGACTAGAATAACACTTCACTCCTGGAACCCAGGCCATGGCCCTTGCACCCATTACACAGTACTTTAGGAACTACTCATTTTCTCTTTGGGTGCTAAATATAAAAGCCAAGCTTGCTGGAAAGCCCTCTATTCCTTCTTGCTTCTCAAATTGTCTGAACTGTTATCCTGGGTCAGAAATCATAGGAAAAACAAGATTTGCTCTAGACCTCAAATTTGCCATTCTAACCTTCAGCATAAAAAAGGAGAAGTAAGAAATAACAAACATTTCACAGAGGCAAGTGCACATTACTAGACACTTTGGTCACCATCTCCCTAAACTATTTTCATTTTCCTCCTGAAGTTTTTTCCTATGTTTCCTGACACTAAAGACATTGTATGCTGCTTGGGACACCTCAAACCTTCTGATCTGAAATCACCAGTCTCAGACTGACTCATGCTAAAAATCTTTTTCTCTGCACATACACACACATACACATCCTGCACTGAAAATCATCAGAATTCACCATGTTCTGCCTGGTTACAGCCTTAAGGCACCATCTGAGATAGCAACTGAGACCAGAATCCCTTGTTACCCATCTCATATTCAACAGATTTGCAAATAAAAATGTTCCATCTCTCTGCCCTGTAAGATATGTCATAATTCACACAAGAAAAACTGCTGAAAAGTCTAAATAATTCCCCAAACAGCCATGTGAGATAAGACTTCTCAGTATGCATGGAAAATCTTATCATCTTCAGTATCTTGGGTCCTTGGAGCAACTTCTAAACTTACTTTAAATATTCCATGTAAGCACCCACACATAGATTATTTATAACTATCCTAAAAGTTTTTTAAATACTTAGAGAAAAGTTACAGCAGCCACCAAGGTACCTTCACCACAAGCAAGGGCCTGATATTTTGTGGGTGTGAGAACCACAGCAGGCAGCCAAGACCTTCTGGCACCAAGAAAGGGAATCCTGGGCTCACTTCACTCAACATACAGAAATGAGAGATGGGAAAGTCCAAGACATCTCCCAGCCTAACAAGAAGGATCATTTCCCTAGGCTTTTCCACCCATCAGTTTCCAATTACTCAAGAGATGTATTCTTCTACCTCCCATCCTGGGAGAGTATCTATTGGTATAATTTCACAGCTATGCACATTTTCTAGTTGCTCAGCCGAAATTTGTGTTTCCTTTGTCTCATTTCATTACTCCTAAAAACCATTCTCAGAACATGCTTCTTTTGGAAATGATATGACTTTCCTCATTAACTTTATTAATAATTTCTTTCAATTAACTCTTCTAATTAATTGTTTTAATTAATTATAATAATAAGCTGTGTAATCTTCCACTTTAGCCAGCATGTAGCAAAGTTTTTTTCAGACTGCTGTGGTTAGAACAGTTTGGGAAAAGCACTGAAACTTTTAAGTTTTGTTAAATCAACCATGATATGCTTTCATGAACAAAGCCTGAGGGAGAAATGTATGGCTGAAAACTGGACACCAGGGATGCAGAAGTTATAGACCACAAGGACATGGTGCGAAAACCAGAGATAAAGGAGAGACCAAAGAAGGCAGTTCAGCATTTGTACTGAAAACTCTATCAGGGAAAAAGATAGTAAAAAGGCTGAAGATGTGTATTAATTATCATAAGAAGTGCCAAATCAATAACCAAGAGAAGACAGAATACTAACTAAGAGAATTATGTACTTTGGAACCAATGAACATTGATTTCTTTGTTTGCTAAAGACATACAAATAATGAAAAAGTTTTGTAAGTGGGTGTTCATCCAGGGGGAGCTATCACCATGGTGCTGCGAATGAAGCAATCTTTACTTTCTAATGCCAAAAAATAGTGTCAGAGAGTTTGATTTATCACAATGTTTCCAGCAACACTTCTAGGAGGTGTTCATTCCCCTACTAAACATTACATTTGCATTTCTAATTAATCACATGGTCCTTTTCCACAATGATGTTGTACGTTGCCCATTTCAACCTTCCACTGCTGTTACCACTGATGTAATTTCCCACTCCAGCTAGGTAGAACTAGAGGGAAGAAAACTTTGTTAAAATAGGTAGAGAGAGTCTCCAGGTTGTTGCTACACTGACAACATTAAATGTTCTGCCTTCTGAGAACACTGCAATGAAAGGAGAGTACGTTTTCCTAAGCACTAGAAAAATTCTGGTCACTTCTCCCTCCTGTGGTGTGTGTTGGTAGGGCTTGTGGTCTTGTTTGCTGCCATGGATATGGATAAGTTAAGGAAATGCCTCTTGGAGTAGAGAGCAAGATGGTCTGTAAGAATTATGCAAAAGCTCAGGGTCATCATCAGATGGACAGTTAGGGCAGATCTGTGGAATTCAGGGCAAGGCCAGGCACAGGGAGTGAGTTACAAAACACTCCCCTCTTCCAGTGAGGGCAGAACAGCTCTGGAGGCTCAGCCATGTGCCTGGCTGAGAGCAGTTAAGTGCTTGCTCATACGCTATGCACACAGTGGGAGCTGTAATGGCTCTTCGTGAGATGTTTTCTAGACACTCCCTGGCTCTTCCACAGTCAACAGCTCTTTTTAAAATTTTAATAAATTGGCTCAATAATTGCAGCCAAAGCTGCAATGCTCTGACATAGTGCTAGGCTGAAAAAGACAGGGAACAGGACTGATCTGGAGCACATCTCAGTGCTACACAGGGGCACCTCTGCACTTGCAAATCCAGCCAAACTCAGTCTAAAGGTCATAGTTATCCTTCTGAGAGATCCCATTACTCTCAGAGCTGCATTCACCAGGGATAGGAATGTTTCATGGTGTGCTCCTAGCAAACAGTCAATGAGCTGCTCCAGAGCAGCAAAAGCAGGCAGAAATCCCAGGAGCACAGCAGGCACGTACAGCCCATCAGCACATCCACACAGCTCTCAGGGAGGTCCAAAAAGCAAATGTACAGGTGGGCACACAGGTCTGAAAGGGCAAGGTCCTGCTCTCCTCTCATCCACCAATGCCTTGTTCATTCCTGTAATGGGCCTCAGGCCAGAAAGACACATTCTAAATTTCATCTTTATCTTGAGACCAAACAATCTAACTTAACATGATAAACTATTCCCAGTATTGAAACCCTTTTCTTCTGTAGGAGATAGATAAAATATGAATGTGTTTTGAAACAAAAAATAGTTCTTTCTGCTCTTTGAAACCAAATATTTTCTTCTGCTTTACACAGATCATTCAAAGGAGTCCTAGCTCAGATTGAAAGGCCAGATACTTCTACAGCATACATAATAGCATCAGAATTGGCTGTGAACCTGCAGGTAACTATTTGCCCTGTACTGCATTCCTTCCAACAGCTGTATTTTGCCTTATTGATCTGGTAAATTACCATGCACAGTCCTCTCTGTTGCGTAGCTTCTTCCCTCACTGGCTCTGAAAACAGATCCTGAGGAACAGAGAAGTTTTCAATGTCCAGTCCATATAGATGACTGTCTGCACTAGCAAGCATCTCTTCCACAGAGACACTCTTCTTTGATTGAGGGTACAGTATGAGAGGAAAGCTCATGTCCTTACAAACAATTTGATGGGTGAAAGTGTTAATGTCTTTGAAATGGGGCTTAATGTCTCTACTACCTTGGGGCAGCAGGTTCCTTGCAGAGCCCTGTGGCGTCGTCCACAAGGGTTCCAGGATGAGGGAAGAGACGAGAAAGTTGACTCTGTGTTTCAGAAGGCTTGATTTATTATTATATGATAGATAATATATTAAAACTATACTAAAAGAATAGAAGAAAGGATTTCACTAGAAGGCTAAGCTAAGAATAGAAAAGGAATGAATAACAAAGTCTTGTCTCAGACCGAGACCGGCCGGACAGGTGATCTGTGATTGGCCCTTAATTGGAAACAGCCTGATGAGGCCAATCAGATTCCCCCTGTTGCATTCCACAGCAGCAGATAAGAATTGTTTACAATTTGTTCCTGAGGCCTCTCAGCTTCTCAGGAGGGGAAAAATCCTAAGGAAAGGATTTTTCATAAAACATGTTGGTGACAGAGCCCAGACAAGCCTGAACTTCTGAGCTTTGGGGTTAAACAGTAGGTTCAAGAGGGGAATATGTGGTAGACATTTAGGGAAGGCTGTCCCTTCCTAGTACATTGGCCAGTGGGGAAAGGAAGGGGGCAACATGCGGTCAGGAGTTTAGGATAACAGGAGGCTACACCCTGAAGAGAAATCTGAAGAGAGAAAACCCCACTGGCTTTCTTTTGGCTTTATTCGAATAAAGTTGCAGGACTCCTCTGCCTCCTTTTTGGACATAAACATCTGGCATTTGTGGATTTCCCTGACAAGTATGTACAATCAAATCTGCTGTGATTATGAAGATCTAATTGAGCAAATTATGTAAGCTTTTATACAATACAGCATTCCACAGAATATTTTTCTTATTTTTTAATATTCAAACATAAATTAAACATTTGAAGTTTTAAAATCTATTCTCCATATGCAAATATGCAAATTCTCTGTCACTAGTTTGTTTCTTCCATTTTATTTCTTGTTTTTGAGTTTAAATCATTCTGTAAGAAAAATAACTGTTGGTGGTGGTAATATGTGATGTAAGGGAATTCATGCTTATGTGAAAATGTATACAATGAAAACTGTAAAATAAGTTAAACATGAAACAAACATCCAAACAGCCTAAGACCACAGACAGTTCAGAGACAGATTACCACATAGAAGTTGCAAAACTCCTGATGGCAGAAGGAAAGAGTGAGTTGTTAGCAAGCAAAAGAACGTGGCCAGTACGGAGATGGGCTTCTCCCAGAACCATACCTGACTTCCCATAACATGATCAACATCCGCCACCTACCAAGAAACAGCATTTTCCAGCCCCTACAGAGAAAAGAAACTTCATGCATATGCGGGGTGACAAAAGGAATGGGGGCACCTCTGCCTCGGGCAGAAAAAACTGTATAAAACAGCCCCCCTGGAGACACCATTTGGTGAACAGAGGGAGTTCTGATGTGATAGAGGTCGGATCTAGGTTCACCCAGCACCAGTCCCGGGCTCAATGCTGTCTCTTTGACAGTGGCTATCGAGGACTGTATTTTCAGTCACAAAAATAAAACTTTCACTATTATTATTAATTTGGATTTCTCACTGATTATTTATAACAGTGTTTTTTTAAAGTTAGAGTAGTTCAATTTTATGGAAGGCTATTTCAGAAGTGTTCAAAGTGCAAAAAGTTGAGATTTAGACTTATACCCTTTAAAGTCCCCTATCAAACTACAAATCAGTTTAAACTGTTTTTCAGACTGTCAAACATCTCTTCTGTGAACAGTTCAGGTTGCAGAAATGGTCGGTCATCTTCTGCTGTAGATCTGCAAAATTTCCACTGTAATATCACTATAAAAGGGTGCAGAGTTCAAACTCTTTGAAGCAACAACTAAAGAACCTCACAAAGAACATCCCTCTGACCAAAAGTGTTCCTTTTCTAAGTGTTGCTTTCCTGCAGTGCAAACTACTTCAAAAAGAGTAGCAGAAATTGTGACATCTAAAAAGATAATGCCTCCTGTCAGGTAAACAGTTTTTAAAAAATTCATGCTGTCCAATATGTTGAGTTGGGGGATTTTTTGTGGTTTGTTTTTTTGACAGAGAAAAATTTCTTTGCTTTAAAGCACCTGATGATGTCTACTCTCTTTTGTTTTCTGACATCTGCTCTGACATTCCAGTACTTTGGCAATTGTGTGACAAAATTAGTTTCTGATAAAAGCAAAGGCATCCTTTAAGGAAATTTACTCTTCCCATCAAGAATAAAACCAACCCTCTACAGCTGCAGCTAAGTGCCCTCAACTGAAATTCTGATTTGGAAGTTTAACAACAGGCTTGTCTCTGCAACAAAAAATGGATATGCACAAATACATAAAATGTATAGAATAAGTGTATAGCAATGCTTTTTGTGTTTTACTTTCACATAAGTTTCTTATTATCATAGGACATAACAGGAAATATAGGATTAACCCCTCTGAAACATCAGTGACAAGGATAAACAACAACTCAGTTGCTGGTGATGAAAAAGACATGGAAAAATGAGAAAAAACAAAACGAAATGTTTTTACAGGAGCAATGTCTTTTTTTTTTTTTTTGGACAGCTTATCAGAAGTGAGCCCAAATAGCAACTCAAATTGCGTTTTTATATGAGTTCTTTATAATGATAAGGAGTACTTTTTAATGGTAAAAAAAAGTAATGTAAAAGAGGTTCATATTCATTCATGTTGAATCACAGCCAAACTCAGCTGCAGACTTGGACTCCAAATATGCCAAAGTTTAGACATAGAAAAAACAACATTATTCATTCTAATTTTAATAAAATTATTTCTAATTCACTTCTCTGGCTTCTGCTGGGAACTGAACAAAGAAATCCCAAAGTAGGCATGTGCTGTACCATCCATTTATACACTTGCACAGGAAGGGAAAACATTGAACTCTGCGATGTGCAACAAGACTGTAAGTCAGAACTGCAACTGGAATCCCAATTCTGTGCTTCCAGACCTTTAGCTATTTTAAATGTGCAGTCTTTACTGGCACAAGATTTTGCATTTGTACTCAAACACAACACTATTTTCAGGAGCTGGGTAAGAAATCAGAAGCTCTCCTGGAGCCTTGCTACTACTGCTTGCCTGTATTTCTTTTGTGGGTAGCTGAGGAAGGGATGTCTGGCTTTGCTGGGCAGGATCCTTGCACATCACAGCCTTGTGCTGCTCCTCCCCTGCCCCTGCTGCTCCCTGGCACTGCTCATGAGGTCCCAGGGCAGCCCCAGGGCTTTCCACCTGAGCTCTGATCCCAGCTCATCCCACACTGCATGCAGGGCCTAAGAGGATTTTGCCATAACAGCAAGGTAGCTCAGGAGTCTTCCTTTCATCCATTACTATTTTCCCAGGGATTCCCACTTTCTCTCCATATAATGAGCAAACAGGAAGAATGCAGCTTTTGCAAACAAGGCTGTCAAATTCTGCAGTCATCTAAATGACCACAGCACTGAGTTCTAAGACTAAAAGCCACTCCACTGCTGCCTAGAACAGAACATCTTAGCATCTCCTCTTCTGCTGTTGCTTAACAGCTTCCATGAAAGATTAAGTACCTCAGAGAACAAACCAGCTACAAGAAGGAGGATGAAAACCCATCCAGCAAGAATATTTCATACCACTTCCCTCTCTCCCTCTTGTCATTGAGGCAACAATATGCTCTGTGTTTTAAGGGGAAAAAAATCAAGCCCAAATCAAAACCCCAAGCATATTTTTTTCATGTCTCATTTGCATAACAGATTCATAGTTTCTAAACCAAATCACATCAGTAAGCCCATTACCTTCCACAGTAAGACATTGGGAGGACACACTCCACAACACAAAAGAGGAAAAACTCTTATTTCTCAAAGATATGTCACTCCCTTGACCTTGCCTACACCAGAGTAAGGATAAAAGGGGCCTGAGCAGTGAGTTGGGAGGCGAAAGCAACCACACATCTCATGGCATGGAGCAGACATACATCTCTGTTCACTGAGATCCTTTATACCCACCAGAAGGGTGTCTAGCTGACAAGGCCTGTCTAGAGGCAGGAAAGATGTGACAACTAGAATTGGTGCAGAACACAGGACTTTATAGCCAGAACCTGCCTTCTGAGATACCTGGTGAATACTAAAACATGCTGCATTTTTAAGGAGCTGGCACTGCTCACAGTGCTGCACAAGCTGCAGGAGGATATAAACTGATAACAAGTCAGCATAAAAGCTCTGCTGATTTATACTGCCTGAAAACTGGCCCCAAAGATTTTGTTACCTAGACAACCAGAAGGAAACTAATTCTTCCAGTACCACAGGAATTGGCAAGACTGAGCTGTTTACAAAGGCTGCTCTTGAACAACATTTTCCCTTTTTTTGTTGTTTATAAATTATTTGGGCCCTTCCATAGTAAGATGAATTATATCTGCCACAGATACAATTCATCTCATTAAGGAGGGGTACAAACTTATTTTCTGATGAATAAGCTTGTTAAGCAAAATAAGGCATTTGGTGCTCAAAGCAGGTTACAAACTGTTGTATTGCACTAAATAGTTATTTTGCTGTTTGCACTGTGTGTTTGGTAATTTGCACTGTTCACATGATTTGTATCCTATGACCACATGGTCTTCCCCCCCACCAAGTGTCAGTGTCCATAGTCTCTTCCTGGGTTACCCCTCCCCTCGCCCCTCCTCACTGGTATCCTTGGCTGTGGTCCTCTTCTTCCGCCCCCCATTCCCCTGGGATAAATGTCTCCCGCCATGAGACAACGCCCTCTTTTCTACCTGGGGGGTTGCCTGAGTCTGACCTGTCGCCTCACAAGTCAATAAACAGAGGACATTCATCCCCACGTGTAGAAGAGCGCTTCTGGTCTTTTGCTTTCATCCATGTAAGACTGTGTGGGCTGGGGTCCATAGCTAGCTAGGTTAGACCTGAACAGCCCGCCCAGACATGGAGTCTTACAACAAACAATCCCACGGTTAAAGCATTATCAGCATTGGTCTGTTTCAGATTCCTCAGTCTTTTTTCAGACAGACACAGCTCAGAATGTGCCTGTTCAAACCCACCGTACAGCTGGAACATGCAGAGATGGGGCCCTAGAGCTCTGAAGTGCTCTAGGTGCATCATGGTCACAACCCAGGCTGCCCCCAGTTTGGGAGTGGTTCTACTGCAAGAAAGAGGAAACTGGTTTGCTTTAGCTAGCTTTATTTACCAGCTATATAAAGGATGCCATGGCATTCCTGAAGCCCATAGCACACCTCGTCCTGAAAGGCTTGACCAGCATTCTTCCACAAAGTAAATCATGTGACTGACTTCCGTTGTGCTTCAGAAACTGGAATGGCCTTCTCTGAACTCCTTTGAGTTCACTCAACTGAGAACCCACATCTGTAGACAGTGAAAGACAAGACCGGGCTGGTTCACCCCCCATCACTGCCTGACCTCAACTTGTGCCCTTGTATCACCACTGGTTTCAGCAGGGCCTGAACTGAACTGCAAAGAATCCAACAGCTGCTCCAAAACTCATAGCAGCCTTTGGATGGGCAGAGGCCAGCTTAGAGTTCTGCGAGATCTGAATGAGAGTTTTGGAAGGAAATTCCCCATTTCAGCTACAAGGGACATTGTCTGGCTACCCTGGAAAAAAGATGGGTGTGAAAAACACCAACCACTTGTGTTAAAATTTTAGAAGTTTAATAGTAATAAAATAGTAATAAAAATTAGGACAATAAGAAATTGGACAATCAAAGTTAGAGCAATAAAAGACAATAAAAAGCAAAGAATTATGGACATCTGGGTGCTTTGCTCTGCCACAAAGCATGTTTTGCTAACAAAGGATTAACCCTTAAAAGCAATAGCCTACTGCATATTCATATATCTCATACATGATTCAACATTCCTTTCAACCTAAGGGTGCTTCTGTTTAATGTCTGCTTCTCCCCCTCATCTTGTAAATCAATTGTCTTGGTCCCCCAAAAGTCTGGGTTTTCCCGAAAAGGAGGCAATACTTCTCTTGAGATCTTGGTGTCTTGTTGCTGTTATCTCTAAGCAAAGAATTTTTTTATTATCTTATCCATTCCTTGAGCTAGTTACAAAAAGTATCTTACATCACATAGTTTCTATTTTAATATTATGCTACAGCCTAAAAACTATACTTATCATTGTAGCCTTCTCTGTGGCCAGAGGAGCTGGACAGTGCCGGCTAGCTGCTCCTGGAGCTTGACCGGAGGTGGCCACTCCGGGGTCCTCCTCGTGGACTCCTGGTAGTGGTGCCATCTGCGGCGTGGATGGCGCAGGCGAAAGCGAGGCTACAAAGCCCCAAGGTAAAGGAAGGAAAGAGTGGACACTTGTGTGGGTGTCAAGGAAGCTTTGTTCCCAGAAGGGTCCAGGGACAAGTGTCACAGGAGGAGGGCTTTGGGAGGCACTGATAAAGGGAGCGGGAGTGAAGAAAGGAGATACAAAACAACCAATAAGCTAAGGGCAGGGGAGGAATGTAAAACACAGCTGAACCTATGAGGATTGTACAGAGGAGGGGAGAAGCCCTGGAGGCAAATCATATAACAGGCTAGGGATGACTGATACAGATGACAGATACTTCTGGTAAATACAGGGGCGTGGTTACAATTACAAGGAGGGGGAGTGGGCAGCACCATAGGGAGGGGAAGAGACTTATAAGGGCAGAAGGGGGAGGAGCAGAGGAGCAATCACTCTGAGGGACAGGCCACTGGCGGCAAAGGTCGGTGAAAAACAACTTGGAAGGAACCATCATGAGGGGATCACATAGGGGGAACCGAGAACCAAACCATTTCCAAACAGAAAGCAATTAACATCACCAACATCAACAATCTTTTAAAACACGCAACGCCACATCATAAAATATGCATTTTTCACAATTGGGAAAAAATATTTCTAAATGAGTTCCTTCTCATGCTTATTTCTGGGGGATAAAACAATTAAATCCTTTATATTTAGATCAGTAATCCATTTTCTCTCTTTCAGTTGAGAAAATACATCATAAATATTAAAAAAACTTCCTTATGAGGTTAAGGAAAAACTAAAAAATTCAATACTCAGAACAAAAAGTTATACAGAAAAAAACAAGAAATAAATTGTTTGTGGATCTAAATGGAAAACTAGAAGTTTTCAACTTTCTAGTCCAGCAATAGATGTATCTGCTTTCTGTATTTATACAAAAAAATTATTTAAAAATTAATTGAAAATTGAGAGGCAATCAGAGTAGCACAGTCCCTGCTGGAAAAACTATCCCAAGCAGCACACAAACTTTGCTTGAGTGTTTACACCTTGGAAAAGCAGCTTCACTGTGGAGAAGGCACGAAAAATAAGCAGCAGGAGAGACCTTTAGCCTCCTGGGGAAGGTCTGTGCTAATTACATGGGGCAACAGGAGGCACAGCTTTCTTCCTCTTCATTGGGATGAGGAAATTGTATTTGGTATGGACAATACACATCTCACTGAAGCAGTGAGACTACTAAAAAGTTGTCTGGAGCACCAGCTCATCTTGCTGGCTGCTCCTGCAGTCTGCCAGGAGAAGTAGAAAAACCTTGAGGAGGCTTTTCATGTGTCTTAGGTTGGAAGATGTAGCTGGGGGTGTGGAGATTTGCCATCTGTTAGAGGCGGGGCAGTTATCTTCTATTAATTGGGCAGTTTTCTTTCTCTTCCACAAACCAATCCTCCCTACAGGAAATATCTTCTGTTAATGGGCCATTGAGCGCCACTGCATGACTGATAAAAATTACATCATCCCATTGGGAGATGCTCTGCCCAGGAGGAGGAGACAAGCATTCCTACCTGGATATAGTCTGAGATATAGAACACCAGAGACAGCCTTTTCCACTGGATTCCCAGAGGAAGACCAGGCCCATCTACATCACCACTGGACCTTCAAAGGAAAACTACACCCTTCTACAGGATCACTGCTTCAACAAAACCACATTTGTCACTGGAAGAGGACTGCAGCCACCATTTAATCAGACTGCTACCAACACCCTAACCAACAGGGTATCAGGTGGTATTCTGACTTTGTCAGTAGGGTAATTTTTTGGTACTATTGCATTAGAATATTTAATTTTTGCTAGTAAAGAACTGTTATTCAAATTCCCATATCTTTGCCTGAGAGCCCCTTAGTTTCAAAATTATAATAATTTGGAGGGAGGTTGTTTACATTTTCCATTTCAAGGGAGGCTCCTGCCTTTTCTTAGGAGACACCTGTCTTTTCAAACCAATACATCATGACACCCCTCATCTGTGGGATTGCAAGAGATCAGTTTTCACTCCCTTATGCCTGTGACACACAGTAGACAACCAGGCCTATGAAATGAGAGGGGTTCACTATTCTGCTGAACCAGGGTAATGCTGATGCTTCATGTTCAGGCAGGATGTTTCAGAGACTCACACCACACCACATGAATATTAAATTCAAAACCCCATTATATGCCTCTGTAAGGGAAAATTTCTTTTATTGCACAGAACTATAGGGGCTTGAGTGAAGGAAAGCCCAGTTAGTTATAAATAATTCACCCACATAATGAAGCCATTTTAAGACCTGGAAGGAATGGTTCACATGCCATTCTTTCATGAAAAAATGGTATCTTTTTGTCTTTCTCTGCAATTCAGATTTTTTTTTTAAGCAATTCCTATTTTCTGTCAAAATACCCCATAAAATTATTGAATGCCAAGTTTTCTTAGCTAACCAAAATGCCTTTTTTTTTTTTTTTTAAAGAATTGGCCCACGTAAACACAATCTTTGGCTGACTTTCCCAAAAACCTTCGAAGAACCTATTTTGCTCTCCAGATCATCCACTTAAGGAATGGGTGGGAAGCTGAGCAATGTATCCATGGCTTCTCTCTCCAGCTTCTCACCAGTGGCTACACTGGGACACACAGCAAGGTTTTAGTTACATGCTGGGCTAGACAAACTCACAAGAATTCACATGAAGCTGGAATGCCTCCACCCTGATTTCTGCCACTATGGGACACAAGCTAAGCTTGCCCCCAACATATTAAAATTTGGGTTCTGTAATACCAAACTCCTAGACTCCAACCCTTGCAACACCCTATAAACGTTTCAGAGAACAGAGACACATTTTTGGCCTTCAAACAATACAGCAGCTGCTCTGGAGCATCACAAAGCCTGCATTTGTACAGTGCTGCCATCTCTGTCCTCGGCACATGGGCAAAGTCAGGGATAGGGTTGTAACTGAGGCATTCTGTGCTCCAGAAACAGGAACAGCTGGGTACAGCACCTGCAGGAGCACCCACGGGGGTTGCTCTAATTTAAACTGGCCCCTGAGCAGCTCAGAATCTAAGGAACAGAAGCAGAGATGCCTCAAGCCACTGTTGTACTCTCTTCCCGAAGCTGCACCTTTGGAAGCATGTCAGAAAGTAAGAGCAGATTGTAAGAGGGCCAGGAATAAAGCTGGGCAGAACAGTCTCCTCAACCAACAGTGTCTTTTACCCAGACACCAACAACCCTAAAATTGCCCCCTGATGCAGGTCAGCATTGCTTACTGTGTCACCTAAGAGGAAGAGGGAAATGTCTCAGCTTCTGCTTATGTTTATCCCGGCTCTAGTACTGACTAATGTCATTTCCCTTCCACAGCATTGCTTTGGAACTACCCTCTGGAAACCAGGAGCAATCAGCCTCTATTAGCACAAAAAAACAATCAAAATTTGAGTTTTGATCTTGGGATCATCCCAGATAGCCCAATCAGGCTTGAGGCTTTTCCTAATCAGAAGAAGAGGGTTAAACAAATAACGACTAAAGAACTTTGCTTTGTCATACAATTAATGAATCTTACTTAAGAAAAGTGCTCTGATAGCAGACTGTGTCTGATGGATGACATTGGCTGCCAAAGAAACTGCTCTTCCCAAAAATACATGCTCTCAATGGGGAGAGCTGGGAAGAGGGAGAGAGAGGGGAGCAAAAGGGAATTAAAAAATCAATTCAGCATTTATCCAACAGTATGGTGAACACACAGAAGCTGAAGCAGGAAGCTGGAAAGTCTGTCCTGATCCACACAGGCTATAAGATGTTCAGCCCTGCAGGTGAAAGACTCTGGCAAACCTAGAGAGGAGAAAAGCATTCTCATCTGCCACTGCTGACTGCTTATATCTGATGGCAGGGCACAAGTTCTTGCTGAGCAGACTTAATTTCTCATCTGGACTCACTCGCTTCATATCTGGAACTGGGAGGAATGGGATTGCCTCCAGATATGTCTCCAGGTGCAATTGAGGTTCAAGTCAATTGAATGTTCAGGGTCTTATTTCAAACCAAATCAGCTTCTCCTGTACATTCAAAAGTGATTTTCTGGAGATACAGGTTTGTGGCCATAGCTCTCTTCACAGAGAGCAGCAGGCACAACTTCCCCAGGAAAAATCCTGGGGAAGGCAGTGAAAAAGCCCAGAGAAGAAGAAAAACAATCCTTATCTCTACTTGCTGCATCTGTTGTTTGGCACATGGGGAATGTGTTATGGAGATTGTTTACCAAAGAGGGATTTGTTAATTGGACTCTGGTGATTCAGGTTTGCAGAGCCTTCTGTGATCCATAGTATTTCTAGGAAACATGATGTATTCTTAGGCCTAATTACAGACAGATCCAAGCACACAAATAGATTCTGGGTCTTCAAATAATTTTAAAGAGAAAATCTTTGCTTTTTGGCCAAAATGATCTCCAAAACTGAGTCTGCAGTGGTTACAGTATGCAAATGAAAGCATTTCTCTAACCACCTCTATTGCCCTTCAGTAGTGGCCACCCTGTCCCTCCTTGCCAGCTACAAAAGAGAATGAATACCTGTTCCTGAGTTTTCATATGGAAAGGCAGCATCCTCAACCTCCCTGAGCTGACCAGCATAGGGCACACTGACCAAATGATGAGACGGCATTAATAAGTTCCCCGTTGAAACAGGAGCAGTTCTGAGCCCACCACACACTGTTTCTGCACACTTGGCCTGAGACCCCCATCTCACCTCAGTAATCTCTTAGCAAGTTATTTACAGGATTTCCTCTGCCTCAGGGGAAGGGAGTGAGTGTCACCATCATATTTTCTGGGAAAATCCCCTTGCCCAGGATTTCTCTCCTGGGAAGCTGAGAAGCCTCAGAGAAAAAGGAAATAATATTATCTCATTTGCTTCTCCTGTGTTTTGCTGCTTTGGAATGTGGTTGGAGATTGTTTATCCAACAAGTGAATTGTTTTGACTTAATGACCAATCACGGTCAGGCTGTGTTAGGACTCTGGAACGAGTCATAAGTTTTCATTATCTTTTAGCCTTCTGTCTGCATCTTTTCTCTATTCTTGAGTATAGTTTTAGTATAGTAAATAGTCTTTATTATAAAATAGATCATAAAATAATAAATTAGCCTTCTAAGAACATGGAGTCAGATTCATCATTCCTCCCTTCAGTGGGGGACCCCGAAAATACCACAAGTGAGCACACAGGAGCTAATAGGTGTGAAATCAGCACTAAAGGGTTTTTCATGCAGCTGGTGTAGTCCTCAGTGAAAGGCAGCTTCTCCTACATGACCTCATTTCTGTGGGTCCTCCCGTGCTGCTGTGAAGGTAGTCATACACCTTACCTCACGTGGGTGTTACAAGTGCATCAAAGTCTTCCAAATGCTGTGTAATCAAGTAAACCAGTAAAACAACAACATTTTGTTTTGAAAGCAGACTCCTTTGTGTATTTATAACAACAAATGAAAAGAAAGTAAAATAATGCCAATTTTTATGGTTTGGATTGGAGGGTAACTAGTAATTTTGCAAAGACAAGAAGGGCAAGAAAGTTGTATTTTAGCCTAATTAATCAGAACTTATGAGCCCCTAAAACCTTGTTTCACTCAATCAGCACAGTTATCAGCAGTGACACTATAGTAGCCTGTTCTACTTCAAAGAGCAGCCCAGGGGCCCTCTAATGACACTCAAATGTGAGTGTCTCCGAGTTTTTCATGAAGTAAAGCTTGCTTAAGTTTCCAGACCAGATGGTGGAACTGTGAGACAAACTGTCAGATGGCTCTGAAGTGTTTAATACAATTAAGGATATGCAATCTGGAAATCCCCTGGGCTCAGACAATTTCTCCACAGATTTCTGTAAAGCTTTCAGAAACAAATCCACACAGTCTCCTTCTAAGCAAGCTTAATGATTTTTTAGCCAACAGCAAGGGAATCAGGGATCACAGGAAGCAAACAGAACCCCTTGCTGATGCCATCTCACCCCCATAATGGGTGGGGCAGCAAAGGAGAAGAACATAATCTCAGGAAGAACTTCACTGAAAGAGTTTTTAAGCATTTGAATGCAGTGTCCAGGGTGGTGATGGAGTTGCCATCCCCGTGTTCAAAAAACAGCTGGATGTGGCACTTGGTGCTGTGATCTAATTGACAATATGGTGACTGGTCAAAGGTTGGACTTGATGATCTTAGAAGCCTTTTCCAACCTAAATGATTCTGTTGACAAACATCATGAAATAGAATCAGTTTCTCAATAGCAAACATTTTGTGCTCATAATGCTTTTCATCTAAGCAAAGGAAACATTAATTCTCTCTTATGCTCCTCAAAGACTTGCAATTACACCACCTGCACAGACAGGGAAACTGAGGCACATTGCTTCATAGCTCATCTCCATCCAGTGGACCAGTGGGAGAACAGCACATATTTGGCATGCCCTTCTCTTTACTCACCCTCTCCTCCCTTTCTTGGCTTTCCATCTGCACCAGCATCAGCCTAAGGAAGCAGCTCCCAAACCCCTAACATTTCCACAAGCTCAGGAAAACAGCTTGCCTTTGACACAAGCAAGACAGAGGACACCCACAGAATGGGAAAAGCCCACACCTCCCACTTCAGAGCAGCAGAGCTGAGTGGAGAGTGATTGTGAACTGAATCACACAAATACATTCCTCAGTGACCCTCAGTCAATTGTTTCACCAACATATCCCGGTACCAGGAGCACTCAGTAGCAAACATCCCACATGTGACATTTCTCACTGAAATATTTTGTCTACTCTGGAGTAAAGGGAGAGAGCTACTGCCTAAAACACACAGTTACAGGTGGAGGAAGAAAGGAAGAAGTTGGAGGAGAGGCTGAGCTGCTGTAGCACAGAAAGCAGAAAATTAGTGCCCGTAGCAGAGTTCAAGACCTCCCATTTCCAGGTGTGCTTTGTGATCTGTTAAAGGGCAACAGGGAGATGATCACAACACCATAGTGGGTGATGTAAATCACAGAATCGTTAATGTTGGAAGGGACCTCTGGAGATCATCTAGTTCAACCCCTCTGCCAAGACAGGGTTACCTCACATCAACCCACTCTAAGCAGGAATTTGTCCTCTTTGATGTCCAAACAAAAAGACATAAAAGGTTTGAGAGAGCTTAAAACAACTTGAGGTACACTGTACATAAGGCATATTACCTGTGTTTCTAAAACAAGCAGAGAGAACCCAAGATATTCAGTTTAATGAAATTTGTGTTAGATCTGGGAAAAAACCTACATATAATTGCATGGCTAGAACTAAAACCTGTGAGTGCCCAGAGTCATAAGCTCTTGCTCCATGACTACTTTAAGCCAACATAACCACCAACTGCTGCCAAAAATCAACTCTCCCACTTCACACTCCTGTCACTCCTTCCCATTCACACCAGCAACTGGGATCTGCCTCAAGCTGTATTGGTTTGTGAATGCCAGTAAGACTGAAGAAGTAGAGGTAGGAGTAAAACTCTGGAAGTAATTGTGACATTTTCATCCCAAATTAAATTCACCTGCCTTTAAAAGATACATGTGACCACTTTTCCTACTCCTCACACTAACCTTACAGCCCATGTCTGACTCTTCCTGCCAAAATAGTGTGTGCCTCCTCTCTGGGCTGAGCTTCACAGCCCATAACATTTCCTTTGGACCCTGCAGCTCATGGAAGAGGCGGCTGTGCAGCCACACAAGCCCCATATTTCCTACTGCACAGCTGAGAATTGCATTGAGATCTGTATTTATTTTACATGTTCAGATGAACAAAGAAAGGCTTTACAGGTAACCTTCAGCTCCTGCTCCACCAACTCCTGGGTGTTTGTTTTCACACATTTCTTTTCTGGTTCAGGTATTTGATTGTGATATATTTCAACATACAGGGAATATGCTTTTCCACTATGCAAGATTTCCTTATGTAGCTATTCCTGCTTAAATGGCTACACATTACACTTGACAGCATACCTAAAAAAGCCAGTGAAAACCTGCTGCTACATATTTGAGTATGTATAATAAATGGAAATTGTGCCTGCAAAAGTAGAATAGGGAATCTGATGCTAGAGTACAACCAAAGAGAAAACAGGCTGCAAAAACGTATTTCAGGCTGGAAGACCCCACCTACATAACATGCCAGAAGATGAGAACTCAGCCGTAAGTGTCTCTTTAATAAAAGGAGGAACAAACCCAAAGCCTGCAAGTGCTAGTCAGAGGCACCTTACAACCTTTAAACTAGATGGTTGTGGCATACCAAAACTAAAAAGATCACATGCATTCCTGCCTTAAATATCTTGGTTTATATCTCTCAAAAAGCTGGGAGGGTAACAACAGCACTTTGAGTTTTTGGGATGTCAGGCTTGCTGCTGAATGCAAGACAAGCGTGTAGAGATGTTAGAGAAACAATTAATTATCCTCACTGCTGCACATGAGCCCAATCAATCAGGAACTAGTTGGGAACCCCTCCTGCTCAAAACAAGTTACAAGCTGCCTTATCCAAAGAGTGGGGAGAGCATGAGCTCCCTGCCACTTCCTACAGCTCAGACTCACCACATCACTTGAGGTGGCAGATGCAGCACCAGATGTCGCCCTGATTTTCTAATATTTCCTAAGCCTTCTGATGTTTACCTCTTTGTGGAGAACTTTCTCACACACTTTCTGTAGATAACACGTTGTTTTGCATTCCTTTATGGAGGAGGAGAAACTTGATGGACTGTTAGTTTGTCCAGTGGTCTTGGAGAGGTGGCATTGTCACCCTCCAATCCACTGTCACTTTTGGGAAACCATAAATATTGGAGTCAGAAATAAACTTCCTCTTTTTGCTCTTCTCTTCAGAGCAAGGTGTGCGTCTGTTTCTTTCGTGTCCAGTAGCGACATCTGGTGACCGCCGAAGTGTACTGCAGCCTAGGCTGAGACACGAGTCGGTTTGCAGTGAGGCCGTGCCGTTCTCCCAACCCCCCCCTCCTTGGTGCTTTACCCGTTGTTCTCGTGGTGATGGCCCCCTCCCTGACTTGCGAGGAGGAGTCTTTCGTTTTGGGCATCTGGAGAGATGTCCTGGAGGTGAGGCAAACCTGGAACTCTCCCTTCCCTGGTTCTTGGGGAGAGTTTATGAATCTTTATGCGTGGGCCAAGGAGCAGGGGTTCTTTTCGGGCCCTGGGAGGGCATTCTCCAGGGAGGAATGGTCTTGTCTGGGCACCCGCCTCCAGGAAGTCCTTTTTGATGATTGCACTGTGGAGGCGGTGCCACTGCTGGTGCAGTGGAAAAGCTGTATGATGGTTTGGCAGTGGTCTGGTTTCTCTAGTCCTCGGAGCTCCCTGGGAAGCCCGCCTCTCTCGGTGGCGGATGAGGGGGAGTTTGAGTTTCTGTCTGATGTGGACCCCCCCACCCCGTTCCGGGACGAATCCGGCCGGGAGGAGGGTGCCCCCCCCCCCCCCCCGGGGCAGATGGGGCTCCCGGCCAGCTGGCCCTGAGTCCGGGGGGAGGAGCCTTGCGGACGACGGAGCCCCCCGTGGAGTTGGCTGGCCGCCCCCGTCCCGCTTCGCCCCGCGGGGGCGGCGGGGTGGGTGGAGCGCCGTCTTCTATTTGTGCGTTTCCAGCGCTTGGCGGCGGCGGGGAGCCTCTGGGACACCCCTTGCCTTTGCTCGAGCCTGACTCTGTGACGACTCTGTCTGAACTGCGGCGTCTCTACGAAATTCTCCCTGGGTGCAGTGGAGGCGGGTTCGCCCGCCTCCGAGCCGGACTCTCCGGGTAGGGGGGCGCCATCGCCCGTTTCTGGGCCTGCGCAGTTGGTGGAGGCAGCCAGGGCCAGAGAGTCAGTCAGTGCTCTGTCGGACCCCGCGCCGGGAGCCGGGCGACCCGCCCCTCTCCGCGCAGCGGGGGCAGTGCCCGCTGTGGCATCTTGCGTCCCGGACTGTTCCCTCATCGGGGGCTTCCCGGGTTTCCTGGTGCCACCCCGCAGTGATGGGGTTTCACCGGCCGTGCCGCTGTCGGCGCCCCGCCCGGCCCCCCCGGCCGGGGACGGGGAGCTGATCTCGTTTCGGTCCGTTCCGGCACCGCGGGCCGTGCCGGCGCCGGCGTCTGCCGCGGCTGCTCCCGCCGGAGCTGCGGCACAACAGGGCGCTGACGTATTCACCTTTAGCGCGGCTGCTGGCACGGAAAGCGGGAGGCCGGTGGGTCTGAGGGGCCGTGGCCCCTCCCCATCGAACCTGTGGACGCTCCCCCCATGCCAGGTGACCGTGCGTCCGAAGGAGCCCGGCCGTTTCTGGTGGGAATGTAAGTCTAAGACTGACGAGATGTGTGAGCCTGCCTCCTTGCGGCATCTGCGGGGTCGCGGAGGGGGCCCCTCCGGCTCCGCTGGTGCTGCGGGGGGTGCAGGGACGGATGGTTCTCGGCTGGTTCCTAGTCAGACAACTGCTCTTGTCCCTGCGCGGCCCATGGACCGGGGCGCAGCAGGAGCTGCGGCTTCGCCAGGGGATCTCCAGGCTTTCCCTGTGATCAGGGGTGTCACTCATAGCACCCATGAACCTGTTTCTTATAAGTTGGAGAAGGAACTTTGTGATGCAGTTACTCAGCATGGTGTGGGGTCTGCCGAAGTTATGCAGATTCTCCGGAGGGTTGCTAGGGACGTGCTGACGCCTTCCAATCTCCGTGCTGTGGCTCATTCCCTTTTTGACCCGTTGCAGTACGGTGTTTTTGAAACCAAATGGGCTCGTTTGGCGGCTCTCCAAGTGGCACAGAATGCCGAGCTGGGACAGCAGGATCCCAGGTGTGCGGCTGTGCCGGAAATGCTGTTGGGCAAGGGACCCTATGAGGACCCTCAGGGGCAGGCTGGATTTCACCCCCTTGTGCTCGATCAATGCAACTCGGTGGGCATGGCAGCGATTGTTCAGACCCTGGAGATGATTGCTCCAAGGCAGGCATTCTCGACCATTGTCCAGGGGCCTGATGAGCCGTTCATGACATTTGCAGCAAAGCTGACTGCGGCTGTGGAGAGGCAGGTGCCAGATCCTTGGGCGAGGAAGATTGTCCTTGCAAACCTTGTGAGGTGTAATTGCAATGATGATTGTCGGAGGACCATAATGGCTCTGCCTGGGGCTCCTTCCATCTTTGAGATGGCAGAGGCCTGCACAGACCTCGTTCCCGTGGGTTGGAAGTTGGCTGCTGAGGCTACCACGGCGCAGCCAGTTTGGGCAGCACCACGGGGCAGATGGCCACAGCAGGGGAATGCACAGGCTGGCAAGAAGCGGGGGAAGGGGCAGAAGGTAAAATTTCCCATGTTCTTATGTGGTCGGTGAGGTAGGCCTAATCATATGTCCAGTGTCTGCAAGGCGACCGTTCATGTTAATGGCCAGGCCTTAACGAGCTCGGGAAACGTGAAGCCGAGCGCGCCGGGGGGACGCGCCAAGATAGAAGCCTCCCCCCAGACCCCGGAGTCGATGCAGGTCTGCTTGGCCGGCTTGCAGCCAGCACCAGTGGATCCGCAGGCGTGGATGTCTGCACCGCAGCAACAGTCGTTATAGATTCTGGAAAGATACACAAGGTTCCTCTGGATGCCTTTGGTCCCCTGGGTGGGGGCATGAGTGCTCTCCTGATGGGGAGGTCTAGTGCCACTCTCCAGGGCATCATTGTGCACCTGGGGCTCATTGATGCAGATTTCACGGGGCAGATTTGCACCATGGTCTCCACACCCAACCCCCTGTTACGATCCCGAAAGGGACGCGACTTGCTCAACTTGTGCCCTTTAAGTCCTCTGTTTGCAGGACGTCTGACCGGTCGCGTGGAACTGGTGACTTTGGATCCACTGGGCCGCCCCAAGTATACTGGACTGCTGTCCTGACCAGGGACCGTCCCGAGATGCTGTGCACCATGTCCATCCCTGGTGTGACACCGTCGGAGATCCACCTCCGTGGGCTTCTTGACAGTGGTGCTGATGTCACGGTTCTCTCCCTCGACACCTGGCCCCCGGAGTGGCCCCTGAATCCGGTGGAGGCGTCGGTCACAGGACTGGGAGGGACGGCGCGGTGCTACGTGAGCCAGCGGCCTGTGCTGGTTGTGAACCCGGAGGGACAACAGGCCTGGATTAGGCCTCATGTTACTTCTACTCCTGCCAATCTCTGGGGGAGGGATGTTTTGTCCGCCTGGGGGGTGCGTATCGGGACGGATTTTTGATGGGGGCCACTGCGATGAAGGGCGCGGAGTGTCCTACGCCTCCTATACGGTGGCTGGTGGACAAGCCTGTTTGGGAAAACCAGTGGCCCCTCCCTGACGAAAAATTGGTCGCCCTTCAAACTTTGGTGCAGGAGCAGTTGGACCAGGGTCATCTGGAGCCTTCTACCAGTCCCTGGAACACTCCTGTGTTCTGCATCAGAAAGAAGTCTGGGAAATGGAGGTTGTTGCAAGACCTCCGAAAGGTCAATGCTGTGATGGAAGGTATGGGAACATTGCAGGTGGGCATGCCATCGCCTACCATGCTTCCCACAGACTGGCCGGTCCTCATTGTGGATCTGAAGGATTGTTTCTTTACCATACCTTTGCATCCCAATGACAGGCCAAAATTCGCCTTCTCGGTGCCAGCGATCAACAACGCTGAGCCCGCACAGAGATATCAATGGAGGACTTTGCCCCAGGGCATGCGGAATTCTCCGGCCATATGCCAATGGTATGTGGCCCAGGCCTTGTCTGGAGTTCGCAAGCAGTTTCCTGATGCACATCTGTATCATTATATGAACGACATTTTGGTGGCTGCGTCCGCCCAAGATGAGCTGCTGAGGATTCAGCCTCAGTTGCTCGATGCTCTGCATACTCATGGACTGCAGGTGGCTCCAGAAAAGGTTCAACAACAACCGCCTTGGAAATATTTGGGGGTCAAAATCCTGGAGTGGACAATCTGTCACCAAGAGGTGCAATTTGTGCAATCTGTGAAGACACTGAACGATGCTCAGAAATTGGTGGGTGTCATCACTTGGTTACGTCCGTACCTGGGACTAACCAACGCACAACTGTCTCCACTGTATGATTTGTTGAAAGGAGACTCTGACCTAAGGTCACCTCGCACATTGACCCCTGAGGCGCAAAAGGCGCTGCAGGTGGTTCAGCGAGCTGTTTCGGTTTGCCAAGTTTATCGCATTGATCCCTCTGTTGATGTCACTGTGTTTATCACCACTCCAGATTCGCATCCCACAGGCATCATTGGCCAGTGGAGTGACAAATGGCCCGACGCCTTGCACATTTTGGAATGGGTTTTCCTGCCCCATCAGCCGCAGAAGACGGCAACTGCATTGTTTGAGCTGATTGCTCACTTGATAATCAAATGCCGACAACGGTGTTTGCAATTGATGGGTGTGGATCCCACAAAGATCATATTCCCGGTACCCTGGGAAGATTTTGACTGGAGCTTTGCAAACAGTGTGTCCCTGCAGAGCGCTCTGGAAAATTTTTCAGGGCAGATCACTTATCATCTGCCCAGCCATAGACTATTACATGTGGTGAAGTCCACACAGATCTCTTTGCGAACCAAAAATAGTCAGGAACCCATGCAAGGACCCACCATCTTCACTGACGGTTCAGGGAAAACAGGAAAGGCCATTGTTACCTGGAGGGACGGATCTGAGTGGCAGGTTCTGGAAGGCCGTGAGGATGGATCAGCCCAATTGGTTGAGTTGAGGGCTGCTGTCATGGCGTTTGAGAAATTTTCCCAGGAACCTTTCAACTTGGTCACGGATTCCACCTATGTGGCCGACATCGCGCAGCGATTGGGTCATTCGGTTTTGAAGGAGGTCAGTAATCCTGCCTTGTTTCAGCTACTGAAGACCTTGTGGTGTGCCATTCAGGCCAGGGTTCATCCGTTCTATGTTCTGCATGTGAGGAGCCACACCAATTTGCCAGGATTTATAGTGGAAGGTAACGCAAGGGCTGACAAGTTGGCTAACCCAGCGTGGGTAGCACCTCAGCCTGATACACTCGCGCAGGCCAAGGCATCACATGGGTTTTTCCACCAAAACGCACATACCCTGCAAAAGCAGTTTCAGCTGACGCCAACTGAGGCTCGTGACATTGTTGATTCATGTGATGACTGCCACGCACTCGCTCTGCCTTTGCCGGCAGGGGTAAACCCCAGAGGCCTTAGGGCCTTGGAGCTTTCGCAGACCGATGTCACCCAGATTGCCGAGTTTGGCCGGCTCAAGTATGTGCATGTCACGGTGGACACGTTCTCCTCTGCGATGTGGGCTTCTGCTCACACTGGGGAGAAAGCCCGTGATGTCATTGCCCACTGGAGGCAGGCCTTTGCTGTTCTGGGCATACCTTCTGCTGTGAAAACCGACAATGATCCTGCTTATGCATCTCAAAAGGTGCGGCAGTTCCTGCAGTTGTGGGGTGTTTCACACAAGTTCGATATCCCTCATTCTCCAACTGGTCAAGTGATTGTGGAACGTGCTCATGGTACGCTGAAGCAGGTCCTTCAAAAACAAAAACGGGGAATGCAGGGTGAAACCCCGCACAGTCGGTTGGCAAAAGCTTTGTGTACAATCAATCATCTCACTGTGCCGCAGAACTCAAATAATCCTGTCATTTCGAATCACCATCTCTCATTGCAGGCTGCGGACGAGACACATCAGCCTCAAGCGAAGGTTCGGGTGCGGAATTTAGTCACCAAACAGTGGGAAGGTCCCTATGGCCTTATCGCTTCGGGGCGCGGGTATGCTTGTGTATCCACAGATACTGGGGTACGCTGGGTACCATCGAAGTGTGTTCACCCTGACCTGCGACCGCAGAGACAGAACCCGGCCGATGGGCAACATAGAAACCATGACCAACCTGAAAGGCATCAAGTGGGTGAATCATCGGGTGATGACTCAGATGCAGACGACGCGGGTGATCACTCCGATGATTCCTCCACAAATGGACACTAAACATTGTTCATATTTCCCTTTGCACATTATTCACTTCCTTTTTCTTTTTTCTTTTTTAAACGGAAAAGGGTGAGATGTCGCCCTGATTTTCTAATATTTCCTAAGCCTTCTGATGTTTACCTCTTTGTGGAGAACTTTCTCACACACTTTCTGTAGATAACACGTTGTTTTGCATTCCTTTATGGAGGAGGAGAAACTTGATGGACTGTTAGTTTGTCCAGTGGTCTTGGAGAGGTGGCATTGTCACCCTCCAATCCACTGTCACTTTTGGGAAACTATAAATATTGGAGTCAGAAATAAACTTCCTCTTTTTGCTCTTCTCTTCAGAGCAAGGTGTGCGTCTGTTTCTTTCGTGTCCGGTAGCGACAACCAGACACAAGAACTGCAGGAGCCATACTGATTCGAAGCATCGCTGTTCCCAGATTTTTCCATGCTTCTCCTTGAATCATCGATGCACTCAGCTGACAGGCTTAAGGGGGTGAGAAGTGACCTGCTATGACCTTATACATGAGCATGTGATTCCACTCTTTAGAGCTGTCATGCAGCATAAATTCACAGCTTTCATGCAGGTTATTTGTTATTTGCAGGTTACTTCAGTAGATGCTGGAGCTTTCTTTAGTGTTACATGGGCAGTTGCACAAAGCTTGGCAGTGCTTGAGACACATTCTGTCATTTCCCCAATACATATTTGTCTTCTTCTCACATGACCTGTCCACACATTGTTCATGAGTTCCCTGTGCTCCACCTGTCAATATCTCACGCTGCATGTGATGTCTTTCAAAAAACCCTCTGCACAGCTCCAGGTTCATTCTCAACCTGACATACTTCCTCTCTCTCCAAGCTCATGAAAAACACCATCCCCAGACACTTTCTTCAAAGAAATTCTTGTCTACAGATGCATTGATAAACAGCCTGTATTACCAGAAGGATGTTATCTATTAGGTAGTATAACTGGTAATTCTGAGATCAAGTCTTCTGGTACATTTCCATAATGTTTTCCTACTACAATTATCCAGCAGAACTACTGATGAAAGTCAGATAACAACAATAAATAGTAAAAGGCAAATAAAGTCTTCATGCATTGTGCCATGGTCTTTGTTCCAGAGACAGATGGCAGTCTGCTAATGCTGGGCTTCAATCTGTATGTGATTCAGTGGATCAGTGATGCTGTACATCATCAGCTGCCTGGCCCCGACACAGAAAGGCAGGTGGGATTGCACACAGGAAAGACTGACTTGGCCTCTAGATGGATGGGGTAGTGTGGGGCTTGGCAAATCACTTCATCCTGTTCTAAATCTGCAAGGTGGGACATTCTTGCTGACAAAGACATCTCTCTTATTTGTTTCTGGACAAATTATCAAATGTGCAGTTTTATATATGCCAGATATGACAGTTTCAGATGATGGCCTTTTCCTGCAGAAGGAGAATTTCAACCTCAGTGTGTAATTCAAATCTCATAATTTCATTGGACAATTGCAGATTAGAGATCTGAAAAGGTCTCACTTTCTTCTCCCTGCTTCTGACGTGAAAATGAAAACCAGAAGGGAGCACTTGACAAAGATTTTGTTGATGGGATCACCTACAGCTTTTTTATTGGCACTGATCACAGTTTATAAATTCAGACATAAGTAATTATTTTCATTAAATAGCATCCCACAAACCAAATGATTTTTCCATCCAGCAGCAGCTATGACAGACAAAAAGGATGTTAAGCATAAGCACTTTGAAATGTAAGCACCTCAAAAGAATGTCCAGTTCTGAATTACATGGCTCAAATTGTCATTTAAAATCATTAGCTTAGATTGTTATAGGCTCAGGCTGTCATCTAGCATAGATCAGCATGGTATAAGGCAGGATCTGGGGTTTGCAGCATGTACCATGGGTACACAGCTTGCCCCTAGAAGTAAGAAACTCCATGTCCTTCACTTCTCCTTTGACCTGCAATGCAGCTCATGTAAATTGCTCATCCTCCACAAAGTACATCAGCTGGATGTCCCACTGTTTCTAACAACAGAGACCAGCTCAACTCGCGATCAGCCAGAAGAGCTTTGTGAAGCTCAACCTGTCATGGTGCCAAGAGGACAAAGTACTTTCCCCTGTGCCTGTCATGGGCACCCAGAATGTAGGGCACACCCACAGGGACCTGTAAGGCAGCCACTGTCACACCAAGTGATCATACAAAGTCTGACAGCTGCATCCAAGCATAAGGAGCACTTAAGGAAGAAGCCTCCTCAAGGACAATGTGTTTGTTGCCTTTTGCCGGTGAGGAATGATACCAGGAACCCAGGACTCCTTGCACCTGTCAGTGCCCATCAGCAAAATAAAACTGAAGAGGTGAATGTGGAACATAAACTCCTGAAAACACTGCTCCCACCTCTGAGGCCCTATTTGGGTACCACACACCAGCAACAACATCTACACATCATTCTAGCCTGTCTGGGCTACAACACCCTGATCCTCAGGATAAGTATTGATCTCACTTCTGCTCCTTTAGCAAGCAACACTTCAAGAGCAGACAGGCTTTAAGCTTCCTTCAGTTGCACCACTAGAGGGATGCTAGAATGGGAACTGGGAAAATTAGCTTGGAGAAGGCATTTAAAGGAATAACCCTAGGTCAGAAGTATGAGACAAAGATTTTCAGGCTCTGCCAATTCAGCAAAACAATGCTGTGGTCAGGGCCCAAGGGCTTTGACATTTTCATCTACATAATCTTCCATTTCATTAGGCTTTCAGTTGTTTTTTTCTCTTGGCAAAGGTGCATTTGAAAAAGAAGCAACATTACAACTAAGCTGGAAAAAGCAGTCTCTCCCTGTTTCACCCAACCAGGCACAAAGAATGTTAAACACACACGGCAGCAGCAAATAGCTGCTGGTGTTATCAGTATTTTCTAATCTGTCTCCCAGCAGGTCAGGTGGAAAGAAAGAGTCTCTCTGGGGTTTCTTCAGCTGAAGTTTGATTGATCAGCTCTAGCTGAACCAAACTGTTCTTGTAAGTGCTTCTGTAAACAAACTAATTACAAACCACTATTAGATTGTATTTAGTTTTTGCATTTAGCAGTGATGTCTGCACTAGCTAAATCAGGCTGGAACAAGCAAACCTACCTCTGACACAGCATCTAATGGAGAAAGCATATTAGACTTCTTTCTGTTCACAGATTTTTCTCTCTTCTCCCCAGCCCAGTGACCCTTTGTGACAAAGATTTATAGAATTAGCAGTCTAAAGGGGGTCATTGCAGGGCAAACGAGTAAAATGAAAATGGAAGAGGCAACTAGAGACTAGCTTAAACTGAGATTCATGTGGTAAAGTATCACAGTAAATTCAGGAATTCAGAGGAGACAACACTGTACTTTACTTCTCACTAGGCATGTCTGAGTGATTTAGAAGTGACTATTTGTCCTGCTACAAACAACAACTTAATCTTGAAAGTGCCTTGACTTGCTACTTACTGCCTTAACCACGAGCTGCAACGATGCACCTTCCTCTCTGCACCTCTCACTTCTCATGAGGAAACACAGCTAGGTCTGTATTGGAATAAAATCCCAATATTGCCGAGCGGAGCATGCCTGGGCTCGTCTGGCCTTAGTGCACTGAACCAAAAGTAACTGCTGGGGATGTTTCACCTCAGAGACACCTTTGGCTCGCTGGAGGTTGCAGTTAGGCATTCAGAATGAGTCCAAACAAAGTAGAAACTCAGTTTACCTCTAGTGGAAAAAGTTCAGGAGATGGTGAAGAGAAAAAGAGCGGATTTCGCCGGAGGGTTAAATCCAGAGTTTATTCCAAGGTGACAGACCTCTGAATATCAGTAACAGCTCCAACAGAATACCGACCACATGGGTCCAATGCCTTTTAAAGCCACAGGGAGGGGGGAGGGAGAGGATAGGTGAGCCACCAACCAGGTGGGAGGGGGAGGGTCTCAGGGGACAATGACACCTCGACAGGCCAATGACCCCAGGTCTGAGAAGCATCTTTTGAACTTCTGCCAATCACACAACGCCCTTACTGGAATGTGGAACTTGACAGACAGCAGTTAGAAGGAAGACAAGGGGGCAGGGGGAGGGTAAATAAGTTGGCACACCTGAGAGACAGGACCACACCACAACAGGTCTGAGTATTTCAACAAGATATTTGTAAAAACATCCTTTTGCTGGGACTACTGAGGAACATTCACTGGGGAAAGAAAAAGGGGAAATGAACACCAAAGAACAGAAAGTCTCTTTGCATTGATTTATCCTCCAGTTCATGTTCTTAGGCACTGAATTATCCATCTTCCACATAAAATGATGTATTTATTACTATCTATTTTCCAGACATCCCACAATATATAGGAAGAAATGGTTTTTTACAAAGAACTCTCAGCACAAGAATATGTCTAAGGGGCTGGGTATCAGCAAACCCACACTTCTTTGCCTTTCCTTCTCAACATTGAGCACTAAATGTTATGTAGGTCTCTCAAGTAGTGTTTCATAGACATGTCCAAGGACTCCAAATGTTAAACATAATTATGTGAGCTGTAAGAATGGTTTAAGACTGACCACATGCACTCCACACTAGTACAGAAGTAGCTGGTGGACTGGAGATTAAACCAGTGCTTCTGCATTACTGCTGCTTCTTTTTCTGTTCTCCTGAGGACTCTAAAAATGTGTGTATTTATTCTGAGAAGAATCCAAACAAGTTTCATTCATGTGTTCTACAAAACTACAATAGCTGCGTGAGTCTTTAAAAGCATGTCTTTTTTAGTGCTTCATATGTACTTAATCATTTACCATAAATAGGGATGGATGACTTTTTGTTTACTTGAAGATACGAACATTTCTATTTTCCAGAACTGTCTGAAAGAGAAATTTCCCAGGCATAATCTCCTGGAGCATATTAATGGGCACTAGTGACTTCAACCTTGAAGCAACTCTGCTTTAACTGTAAAACTAAATGCAAAATTAATTAGTTGGTTTTTGGTTTGTTTGGTTGGTTGGTTTTTTACAGAAAAGCAGCAATCCACCACTGGCCTGATTTATCCTACTGCTGGAATTGCTTCCACCAAAAGAAAAGCCACAATAAAGCAAAAGGTAAGTGCAATTTTCAGTAAGTTTTTGCCTAAGGTTGCACCAGGAGAAAGGTCACCAGAGCTGGGTCCTCTGTAGGTAGGACACTCACATAATGGCAAAGTAGATCAGGACAAGCCTAACTCTAGGAGCCTTAATGAATCAGTCACCTAAGTGAATTAAGATGCATAAGCTCCCTTCTTTACCCTCTGGCAGGCTGAGGCATCCTGCAATTAAAGTTTAGTTAAGAGAATGATTATCAGGCATGTATAACTTTGAAACAGACATGCCATGTATGAAGAGTAGCTCCTGATATTGATGCCCTACAGAGAGGCTCCCTTGGAGTTTGATTACAGCAGTCCAATATTCCAGTTTATTAATTACACTCAAGAACAGTTTATCCCCCCATGAAGATGTAATTTAATCACATCAGTCCCCTCTGAGATTCCCAGTGGACCTTTTAACACTTTTGGACACATTAGATCATGG
Source organism: Serinus canaria (assembly GCF_022539315.1). Taxonomy (NCBI): domain Eukaryota; kingdom Metazoa; phylum Chordata; class Aves; order Passeriformes; family Fringillidae; genus Serinus; species Serinus canaria. Next base: position 18,199,736 of record NC_066316.1, on the reverse strand, counting down.
AGTCAGCTTGACAATTCTGCTTGAGGGGATTTGTCAAAGTCATCAGAGTGCAGACTGGATGCCTGCACTGAAGAATGTGCGATCACCTGCCTGAGCCTGCACTGGGACCTCAGTGACAGATAGAAGTGCCCTATATATATAGTGAGCTAATTTAGCAGAGACAAACCTCAAACCAACTGCTTTACACAAAGTGTAATCCAAATCCTCAAAACATTTTTCATCATTCCCTTCTCATTTATTTTCAGAACTGTGTCATGTGTTAAATTTGGGAAAGCCAAAGAAAACAGACACCACCCTCGGGAAGGCTATACCCTCAGGATTTCCAAACCAATCAAAACCAGGAAAAATGGCAAAAGAGACACAAACCCAATCACAAAGCTGAACTGTGGGTCCAAGGTTACTCAGAAGAAAGGATGTTCAAGGGTCTGCAGACAATTTAGTCCTTCAGAAGCAAAGAAGGGACTTTCACTCAAAAGCTGGCCTCCAAAAACTTTCTAAACTGTGCTCAGAAAAGCTTCAAAATAGCAACCTTGGGAGGAGGGGTTCTACCAATTACTAGAATAACACTGGGAGCAGAATCATATTTTTTCTATTCAGTTTGTTCCGTGGCACATGTTTGTCCAGCCCAGTAAGCAGGAAGATGAATGTGTTCTCCTGGGAGAGAAGGGCAGAGCTACTGAGCATGAAATCTTGTCCACAGAACCACTGACAGACCTGTATGGAGACAAGGCCTGCAAGTCCATCCAGCTTAACCATACAAACAGAGAAGGCAAGCTATTCCCATTCCCATTTGGTGTCCAATCCTACCAGGGGGATTAAACACCTGGTCTCCAGTCATTTCTCCAGCTGCCCATCTCAGAGTGGTGAGGACAGCTCTCTGAACACCTGGAGCTCAGGGCATGGCTCTTCCCAGGCACTTGGAAATGGAGCAGGATATTCTGAACTGACTGCACAGGAGAATAACACAGAGATATTTGTGGGACTAATCCACAAACTGCTGTCTCTAGCAGCAAACATATGGCAAAATGAGGAACAGCGCTGGGAACAAAACCACATTTTCAACTGATTTGCTTTTTCCAGGAGTCACAAATCACCCAGGTCCAGTTATCATGTCCAGCACTTAAGCAACAGTTGGCTTTTCACAGTTTATGTAATATTTATTATACAAGTATCTTTCCTCCATCTACCTAAGAGAGCTTCAGAAAAAAAAACCAATTTCTTTCTTGATTAGCATAGGGACTGTCTGCCTTTGGGACTCAGATATGTTTCACAGGAAAGGGAATGTGAGCACTTGAGGAAGGTGCCTAATGTGTGACAGTTGTGACAAGTCTTTTCTTTTGCCTTTCCCAGTAGCTGAAGCCCAGAGCAGACACTCACATTTGTGTCTTGCCTGGGTGGCTGCATCCTCAGTGGAGCCAAATATCCAAACCCTTGCAAACAGGCCATGGCTGAGACAGATTCCCATCCACAGCAATGCTGACTGTGCTGGGACGCATTCCCAGTTCCCTACCGCCCACTGAACTGCGAAAGGAACCCAGTATCTATAGCTTTAAACCATCCCAAAAAGTTTTATTTTGAGACATCCTGTTGCTACATTTTTATTCCATTATAGCCCACTTGAAATATCCAAAGTCTGTTTTTACACTGATGATAATAGGACTTTGCATTTGTGCTAACAACAAACATCCTACCATTTCTCTGGGAGGCTATGAGGAAGGGCGCAGAGTTAAGTAGCAGGATCCATACTGGAGTAAGGATTGCGATACTGGATCTCCGGGTTCCTCTGCCTTAGACATTCCTGAATCATCTGCTTTCCAAAAGAATTTAAAATCTTGCTTGGGAAATGTGATCAGTACATTTTTAGCCTGGTTTTCTCTGGAAACAGGGTTCATGTAACCACCATGGTTGCCTGCTCCTCTCCCAAGTAACCTTCTGTCCTGGTTTGAGAGGAAGTGAGTTTTTTGGGATAACGTGGTCAAACCAATAGGTGCTCAGATTTGATTATTGGCACGCGATGTGGCCACTGAGGACATGGATACACCTCTGAGAACACAGGGGGGTTAAAAGCAGAGAACTCCCAGGGGGAAGCTCTCTTGGGTTCCGTCTGAGAAAGAGAGGGGACCTCCCCTGCCCTGCTCTGGGCTGGGTGGGGGAGGGAAACCACAAGGCCTGAGTGAGGTAGGCCGGGGCCTTGGACAGAGAAGGGAGGTGAAGGCCCCTGCAGGATGGAAGGGTGGAGGAACTCTGAGAGACATCAGGCAGCCCCCCCCTCCTCCCAGGAGAGAGAGAGAAGGAGCCTGTGCCACCTTGAAATTTGATAGCACGGCCTGGCAGCAGCGAGAAAGTGCCTGGCAGCTCAGCGTGGGAGTTCTGGACAGGCAGAGCCTGATATTTTAACCCTTTTCTTGGATGATGGAAACCTTACAAATGCTGATCCTCCTGGAGCTGAATGAGGACAGAGATAGAGATGGAATAACAGGAAATGGGCAAGTGTGATGCAAGTTTGTGCAAGTGAAAGATGTCTGAGAGAAGTTGAGAAGAATCCTAGGTGGGAGGAGATGATGGAGTGGCCTTTGGCTGGACTTTTCTTGTATAGCCATGGACTGAACCATTTTTCCTGTGAGACAGAGACTGCATTTAGGGGGAGGCAATGGCTTGGAGCCAAAAGAGTTCAGTGTTGTTATGTGAAGGAGTGGCAGGAACAGAGACAACAGGTGAGGAAGGTGGTGGTACCCTCGATCTTCAGTGAAGATCTCTGTTCTTGTGACCTCTTTGCCCCAGGGGCTGAAATTTGTGGGGGACAGGTGTCCCGAAAGTGAGAGATTGTGCTCTTTTTGGAACTGGGCAAAGCACCCTTAAAAAGGAAAACCCTAGAAGCAGCTCTGGTCCATGCGCAGTGGTGAGAGCACTGAGAATGGAAGGAAGATGTCACCATGGCAGATGATCACCCGGCGGTGCCTCGTGTGACACTGAAACACAAGAGGTTCCAACTGTGTTTCCAGGGGAAGCCTATGGTACAAGAGGGACTTCTCTCTTCTTGATGAACTGAGAATTGATTATCTGAAGGGTGGTGATGGACTGAGAGTTAGTGATCTGAGGGGTGGTAACTGAATTGAGAATCTAAAGTTTTGTCTTACTGTGATGTATTGGGAATTTGATGGGGAGGAGGAGGAATGTTTTTGGAAGGTTTAGTGCAATACAACAGTTTTCATTCTGAGTTCTGTGTGTTTCTTTTATATATTGTAGGTTAATAAAGTTTTTTTTTCCCTTTTTTCCTAAGTTGGAGTCTGCTTTGCTCTATTCCTCGTCACATCTCACAGCAAACACTAGGGAAAATGCATTTTCATGGGGGCACTGGCATTGCGCCAGTGTCAAATCATGACACCTTCAAATCTGCCAGGTGACTTTAGACAAATTTGAGAGGATTTACAGCCTCAGGAATGGTCCTTACATTCCTGCACTTTTTGGAAACCAACAACTGAGCAGAGACCTTCAGGCTGTGATGTCCAGAGGGGAGAACTGTTTACATTCTGCCCAACAGCACAAACATGTTTACATGTGTACACACATGTAATATTCAAACATAAATACACATGTAGTGACAGACTGACCAGCACATGCACAGCTCTGGGTCAGCTATTTCCTGCTTTTTTTCTTCCCCTTTAAATCTAAAAACTATGCATCTTTCTATTTCAAATACAAGAATTTTCTTTTTCTAAAATTAGAATAAAATATACTTTGCTCTTTCACTACTTTGCTATTTATATTTTTATTTTATCTTATTTGATTGAAAGCTGCTTTCTATCAAATTTCCAGATGATTTTGCCTGTAATAGATGGCTTTGTCACCTCCACCACTGGGTTGCAGTGTGACAGCTAAGTGCCACTGGATATGGTGTGTGAAGTTGTTATAACAAATAGCTTCAAATCTGGTCTGGATCAGAGAAATAACCCTGAAGCAAAGAAAATTCAGTTATTCCTTTCTAGTTCCAGGAAGATCAAATCATAAAGCATTTGAAGACAACATCTCTTCTATTCAGATCCCTTGCATTAAGAAAATTGGAGAGGACAGTAAGACAGAGACAGAACTGCTACCCTGGAAATAAGACCTGGAATAGTGGTGCTTCTCCACAGAAAACTACTGATGCTCAAATACCAGCATGGACACCACAACATGAACCCTATAAATGGACACCCATTACATGAACAGAGCTACGAGCAAATAGAGATGAAAGGATTCTGATTTGTCTTTACATTTCCCCTGTATGCTCTGTCACCTTTTTGAGGAACAAAACAAACGAAATTTCCACAGAAACATCAATCCCTTTCTCTCTTCAAGGCCACACAAAAATACCATTAAAAAGGTAAGATTTTTTTTTGTATGTGGTAACGGATGCTTGTCCAAAAAAAGAGTATTGAGCCTACCAAACTACTTTTGGAAGGGCACCGTATCTGTTGCATGTTTGAACTTCTCTCCCATGGAAATCAGAGTTTCAGGGAAGAGGAAGGGCGCACACCAGGATCTCTCATGCTACTTTGGAGTAGGAGTGCAAGCAATGCACAAGCTAAAACCTGGAAGGAGCCCTCACAGCAACTTCCCCAGCCTCTGTCATACATGGTAATTGTTAGTGGAAATACCACAGCAAGTTATTTCTTCTGTTTTTAAAATCTCATTCTAACTCATGTTTTGTATCCAATGTTTCAAAGTGGATCATTCCTGTATAACGTGAAAAGCAATGATTTTTCTAAGGCTTGATTGAGTCAAAACTGCAAAACCACATGATACTTCCTGAGGCACATCTAAGTCAAACAGGACTTGGAAAGGTTCACATTCAGAAAACAAGGCAGGCTTCAACCAAATGTTGAGATTATTACATGCCTAAAATGCCCCATGGAATGCCTACAAAAGCCACCCAAAATCGGAAGTGTTTCCCTGATTTTTATAATATTTTATTCAAAAACCCCCTTGTATTTGCACAAGACAAAGTAATCCACCAGCATTTGCCAACTAAAATTAATTGCATTAAACTCAGACACCTTTAGGTTACTACAGTTTCTTTAAGAAAGAAAACCAACAGTGCTGAACCTGTCGAACAATTAAAACACACAGAATGTCCCATTTTACATGAAGACTGAAGCTGTGCTGCAGTTCCTTTCTCCCAGAGGTTAACGAGGAAAGGGAAGTGTGCCAGTTTTGCTGATCTGTATCTCTGCTGAGATTATCGCAGGTGCACCAACGTTCCCTCAGGACACAGAGTCAGACGCGTGGAGGACAAAGGTGGTCAAATCTGACAACCTGTTAGGAGGCACACCAGGTCTGCAGAGGAAACATTGGCTGCTATTTATTTTATACTATTGTGGCCCAAAGCTGCTTTGTGCAGCGAAGAACCGAACCCTGTGAAACACCAGTGAAACAGAACACAGCAGGGAACTGGGTGACAATCAAGGCAAAGGAGTTTGGAAAAGGGAATACAGCAGTGCGAGAGAATTTCCAAGGATTTCCAATAATTTCCTAGGATTTCCAATAATTTCCTTGGACCAGCTGTCTGATATTTCATAGCTTTAGTTAACCCTGAATAAAAGGTATGGCAGTAAAATCATGGAATGTGCTTGGGATTGGCTCATTGTGTTTAATGAGATGGGCAAAAACTCACAGCAGCACAGGTGACATCTGTGGGTTGCCACCAGCTTTACACAGGGTAATTAAACACTGACTTGTCCATTGACCACACCTATTCTTACACTAACCACTCTATTTTCTAGCTTGGTGCTCGGTCTGGGCCGAGAGAATAAATTTTAGATAGCATATATAAATGTGCATCTTTAGATGTCTGGCATGCCTTTAAAGGTCAGTCATCCCACAGATCTTTCTGAAAAAACTGCACGGTAAAAATTCACTCTTTTCAGCATTTGAAGTCTGTTAAAATTACTTTCCTAATCTTTTGATGCAGTCCTTAGGTTCCACCTAGTGGCTTTCAACAGTCATGAACAGCAGACTAGACAGGCATTTTATTGCTTAAATGCTTAATTCTCACATGGGTGTGGGTCTAGTTGCAGAAAGAATCATAGAGTCTTCTTTAGACGTAGTTCTGCAGTTTTGACCCAATCAATCCTTAGAAAAATAATGGCTCTTCATATTCCACAGGAATTATCCACTTTGAAACATTGAATACAAAACATGAGCTAAAATAAGATTTTAAAAATTGGAAGAAATAACCTGCTGTGGTATTTCCACTAAATTACCATTTATAACTGAGGCTGGGAAAGTTCCTGTGAAGGCTGCATCGACTCCCTTCACAGCCAGCTGAGGAACAGGCACCTCTACACCAGAACTCGGATGACTTTTTGTAGAGGTTTACCTTCAGGTGGGATGAATTACATCCCAGAAGTGTCTCATTTCCTCATTTTCATTACAAAGAGAAGCTAAGGGGCTTACTGGTAGCGTAGCACCACCACCACACCTCCTGAATCCCACCCAGGCTGACTAAGAAACACTCTGACACAGCCCTTGAAGTGCAGGCCACCTTGTAGGGAGCTCTCAGCAGGCAGTAAAAGGAATCTGGAAGCAGGGCAATCACAACAGTTACAGATTTTAACCTAAGTTTAAAAGCTTAATAGTGGCAAGTAGCCATGTTATCAAAGAAAACTTATTTCAACACTCTTCTGCTCTCAGAACACATCTTATCCTGCTGCTCAGCTGTGTTAGGCTGATGAAGGTAGCCTTGTCTTATACTATGAAAAGTGTAAGACAGTTCTGCTCCTGCCTGCTTGAAGGTTATAAAACAATCTATGTTTATACTCCAGTTCCCTGAGGCATTAGCAGAACACTCACTGCAGACATTTTAGCCCTCTTTGGAAGAGCTGTAGTCCCTCTAAAGAGTCACTATCTTCAAAGGAAAGGGGAAAAATAGCATCCAAAGAAATTTGCAACTTCATGAATTTATCAGCTGCCACATTAGAGGTCAAAAGCAGATATTTCAAAGTAATTTTAGTGCCTTACATAAACAAGACAGAGTTCACCAGAACTGATCTAGTTTGTCCACAGAGATCATATCAATTTCTAAAGAGAAGGTGAAATAAAACTCAAGGAGGGAAAAAAAAAAAAAAAAAAAAAAAAAAAAAGACGAAATTGACCTAGTTAATGATTTGTGGAGTGTGGGATGGATAAAAGGTCTTTAGCTCCTTGATGGAGATTTTTCTGTCTATTCTCATTTCAAGGAGCTTTACTTTTGGTCACACACAGCTTGAGGCTTGCACCCAGCAAATCATGTCTGCATTTCTAGAACATGACTGGTGTACAGCAGAGCTGCAGGATTTATAACTCCGCAGTCTCTCTACTTCCTTTGCACAGCTCACCTTCTCACCTTCACCTAAGCTTTCATGGAGCATGTGACAGATTGGTTCTTTCATGCAAAGAAAAGGAGAAAAATCCTCAAATGCCTTCAAACTTCCATAGTAAAAATCAAAAAACGAAGGCTCCACACTTCCTGTCTTGCTGTCGGGTTCATACCCCAGTCAAACGAGACGTGTGGTTTATCTGCGAGAGTTAACCAGATTTTGTGCAACAGTGATTTCACAAAAGCTGAGGAGAATTACAACACGGAGGTATCATCTGCCTAAAGTGACTGTCTCTCCACTCCGCACAAAACCAGGTGTTGTGCAGTCTTACCTCCCAAAACCTTGATTGAGGCAGAGGCTGCTCCCTCCCGCTCAGCGTGGGGGATGCCCGGGAGAAGAGGGAGTCACTCCTGGGAGCAATTCTCCCCTGTGCCACCGAAACTCTCCTCACAAAGGCACGTCCAGCCCCAATCCGCGGCAGGCGCGCCCGCCCCCTCATTAAACGCGGGAAAGGCCTCCTATCACCCTCGGGTAACGTCGCGGGGGTGGCCCGGGAGCTAGATTCCCTCCCCCGCCAAGGGCAGCTTTTTCCCGGAGGACCTCCAGAGGCCCGGTTCAGGGCCGGGGGGCCGCAGGTGTGGCGCCCACAGACGGCTCCAAGGAGCTGCCCCGGGCCCAGCCCTGGCGGAGGGCACGGACTCCGCAGCATTGCCAGGGGAGGCTGTCCCTCACAGCGACAGAAGCTGTCGGCAGTATAATAATTGGTGCGGGGCTCTATAGCTCAGTGGTTAGAGCACTGGTCTTGTAAACCAGGGGTCGCGAGTTCGATCCTCGCTGGGGCCTCTTGAGATTTTCATATTTAAATTTTTTTTAAATTATTGTTTCTTCCTGACCCAGCTGCGGGGGGATCCGGGAGGAGCGGGCGGCGGGGGTCGCCTTTTGCATCCCGGCACGGCGCCTGCAGAGGGCGGTGGTGGGAGACGAGCGAAGCGTCGGAGCTCCATACGCGACGTGGGCTCGGCTGCCTCCGGGAACAGGAGCGCAAGGGCGGTCCCGGCTCCGCTTCCCAAATCAATTCCCTGGATGTTAACCCCGGGTTGTTAGGGCGCCGCTTCCACCGCGTGGTATCTGGAGTCGCAGGATGGTTCCAGCCCGTAGCTCGGCTCTTACGCGGAGTTTTGGGGGGTTTGCTTGGCTTCTAGTGCTCTGATTGTGTTGGTGTTTCAGAGTTGCTGAACGTTTCCAGCCCTTACTGGACCCAATGAAAGCTGCAGGTGAGCTGTACCCTGAAAAAATATTCATAGTATAACTTGGGCTGGAAGGGACTTTAAAGATCATCACATTCCAAGCCCATGCCATGGGCAGGGACACCTTCCACTAGACCAGGTTGCTCAGAGCCCCATCCAACCTGGCTTTGAACACTTCCAAGGATGGAACATCCACAGCTTCTCTGGGCAACCTTTGCCAGTGCCTCACTGCCCTCACAGCAAAGATTTTCTTCCTATTATTTAATCTAAATCTCCCCTCTGTCAGTTTGAATCCTTTTACCCTTGTCCTGTCACTACCTGCCCTTGTAAAAAGTCCCATCTCCAGCTTTCTTTCGGGCCTCCTTCAAAGTCCTCCTTCAGGGACTCCAAGGCTGCTATAAGATTTCCCTGGAGCCTTCTCTTTTCCAGGCTGAACAACCCCCATTCTCTCATAGTAGAAGTGCTCCAGCCCTCTGAGCATCTTAGTTGTCCTCCTTCAAAAATTAAAATCTAATTTCATTGTCTGAAAGACAACTACTCTTGAAACACACTTATCCCTGCATTACAGTTAAATTAAAAAAAAATAAATAAATAAAGGTGGGGTAATTGACATGTCTATTCCATATTCTTCAGTAGAAGATTAAAGTCCTGAAATTTAGAGTCAGATTTATTAGACAGTTGTACCCAGCCAAATCTTACCAGAACGTCCAGCACAGGCTCTCATAACCATTTATGTCAGAAAAGGACATCACAGCGGGATCTGGAAGCCAGTGCTGTTAAAGTTTAATATGATTAATAGAACATATGTAGAGACTGCTAACACTACCATTAATAGGGACACACCTGGGAGCACGCCATAACAAGTCAGCCAAAATCTCTTTTAATTGGTCACTATTCAACACTTTTGTTTCACCATTTTATAAGCCACTTGCTTTTTCTGGGACATCACTGAGCTACAAAAGCTGTTTTGCTTGTCTTCTCCACTTTTCCCTTAGGAAATGCTGCTTCCTTTGGAAGAACCTCCTTGATTCTGGCTAGGTGGAAGCTCTTCTTTTTTGGCAAAGGTGGTGCTGGTGCAGTTCTGGAGTTGTGTCCAGTCTTCTTTCCCTTGTGAGGTTTAGCCTCAGCTTTGACTCTGTCTCTCTTTACCACATGGAACTGGTTTTGCTGTTGATGCTTTTATTTTGGTGGATCGGTTTTTTTTTTGCTTTCTTAGAAGAAACTCTTGGGGTGGCTGCAGTGAGGGTAGAAGGTTTTTTTGAAGGCATGGTTGTTGAAGGTTCATTTAGCAACTCAAGGACAGTCTCTGAGGAAAGTAATTAACATGGTTCAGCCTTCCTGCTTTAAGGTAAAAGGCTTATTCAGAGATATGACTGAGGGAAACACTTATTAGACCTATACTCAAGAAAAACAGCTGAAATTATGCAAGAAGAAATGCATACTATAAACCTCTCTTCTTCCATCAAGAGACCCTTGTTTTTCTTGGACAAAAAATGAGTGATTTTAGAAATTATGAATGTGTATGTAAGGAAAATTACTTCCAGAGAGAAAGTGATAAAACCTTGCACACTTCTCTAGTACACTTAAGAATATTAATTGTTCATAATACACTAATATCTGGAAATCCCAGACAAAATAATATCAACTTGCTAAACACTGGTTTCTACTCAAGATGTAACTCCTGCCCCAGCTGCATGGGACTTTAATACAGAATGCAGCTTGGAAAAAGGAAGATGGAAAACTTAGGGGAAAAAAAAATCAGGGACTGGAGTTAAGCAAAGGCACAGCATCAAGTAGACAGCAGAAGCTGTGTTTGATTATCACATAAATGTGATAACCAAATTCAGGATTGCTCCTGCTCAGTGCTGTAGTTGTTAAGACTCCTGAAGGTTTCAATCACATGCCTGTAAGTTTATGTATGTTTTGCTTCTCATTAAAATCAAAGCCTGACAACTTACTTGCTCGTGGAAGAAATAGTATTGCTTGCTCTTTGTTTTCATTGGAACAGGTTTGTATTTACACTTCCCTGGTGGAGCTCTCCTTGGAAAACAGAAAGGCAGATGCAGGCATCTGAGAGATTGCTAGGGAAGTTTATTTATTCCATAGGCACACACCAATTCCCTGTTCTCATTTGCCTCTGGTGGAAGAGGCATGAAAACACTTTAGGCATTTGTAATGCAGCACAGGTGGAATTCAAGAGGCTGACACAGGGCTGGCAAGCCATAAAATCCCTGTCCCAACAGCAGCTGGTGAATGTGACCTTCACTGGGATTTTCTTTGGATACAACAGTGCTGCAGCAAGAGGGGTGATAAAGGAGAGGAACAGGCACAGAGGGAAGGAACCACAACTACAAAGAAACGTGTCTGTCTTCCTCTCCTCTGTCCCCTGATAACTCTCCACAGTACAAAAGCACCAAAAAAACCCCAACCAAACACATTTTCCCTGAGGTAAAGATATTGCACGCTAAGTGACAGGAAGAGAGGTACAAAGAACCACAACACACCTGTGTTCTCTGTTACCCACCAAGGGAACTGCTGTAGGACAAGTAAGAGCAGGTTCTTTCAATTTGGCGTGCTTGACAGCACCAAGCAAAGCAAAGCATGACCTAAGGCATCATGTTTTCTTATGATTAGCATTCTCCTTCAGACAGTGGCAAGAGCCAAGTGCTTCAATTTTTTTTTAATTGTTACTAAAGCAGGGTTGCAGGCATTGCTTGTGGGGATTTCTGGTGGGTTGTGGGGTTTTTTTCCCTTCATCTCTCTGCCCTCTGATTTTAAAATTACATTCGAACTCGTTTTCTCTCTGTTCAGGACAGAAAGAATTTGGTGCCACCCTGCTGTCTCCAAGAGTACTGCTGCAGAGGCAAGCGGAAGTGGGGACAAAGGACACTGCTGCTATGAGCTTTCCTGGCACATTTCTCGGAAAGTCTGAGTTGCCATCAGGCACATGACAGTGGCCCTGGCAATGTTTTGAAAGCAAGAGTTTGTGTAGCTTGCTGCCCATGCCAGTGCACTTTCTGCTCTGTGGGTAGGAGGCAGGAAATGCTGGATTCACTGCCTGGGACCATGCCCAGCAGAGAAGCCAGCTATCCTCCAGAAAAATCCTATAAACAGCAGTAAAATCAAAGGAGAAAGGTTCATGAGGAGACCAGAGTCACTCCAGGAGCTGGAGGTGTCAGGACTGTGCTCCAGAGCCTGCTCAGGCTCCGAGGAGCCTGGGTATGCCTGCAAAGTGCAAACAGGCCAGGGCAGAGCTGACACAGCCCCACGTGGGCTAAGGCGAACAAGGGGAACCGGAAAATGCAGGAAAACATTTTAAGAGCCAAGGGAGTAAGTGCCTGGTCCTATTCTAGAAGTGATGGACACAAAGCTTCAAAAACACAGGGTCTTCATGACACATTAAGGAGTAGCATACAGACAACAAAGATAGATTTCTTTTGATAAATAGATTCTGCTCAAGCTCTTGATGTTTATGCAAGGTCACACACACACACACACACACACACACACACACACATATATATATATATATATATATATTCCTTTTTTATCTCTCACAGTAAATGCACTTCCTGGCAAATGATAAGCTGTTAAAGGCAGAAATTTTGAGCAGCAAAAAACATAGCTTGTTTTCTTCATTTTGTGAGTGTCCAAGGTCTCTGCAAAAGCACAAACATACTACAGAGTGATTTGAAATAATTTAATGTTTTTTAGCAAAATGGGAAAGCTAGGGAGGCAAAAAAAAATACATAAGTGTGCTTATTGTTGTAAAAACAGACTTTAGCAAGGGTAACTGCTTGATGGACATTTTGCTTGGAAAAACTCAGGTTCAGGCTCCAGTTATTATGTAAGCACAGCATGAACCACCAGGTTTCTCTCATCTTTGTGAAGAAAACTGTGGAGTGCTGTTTATTTTTTATTTATATTAATGTGCATCATAGATATTTGATATAATGAACCTAAAGGATATGGACTGTCCTTTTTAAGACATTGTTTTGCTGTAATTCAGATATGCAACCAAGGAAACTTTCTTTTAATCCTTAACTCTCACAGATCTTCAAGGAATTTGAACTTTTTTTCCTATTTCTCTGTGCTCAGATATGGTGAGTGAGGAACAAATTCACTCAAACTGATTAAAGTTGCACCAGAGGTGCAGTGTGTAAACAAAACCCAAGGACTGGATGCAGATGTCAGTGATATTGTATCAGTAGTACTTGGCATTCTTTTACTGTGATAGCTGGAGATTGGTGATTATTGAAGAATTTGGCATGGAAATCCATCTTTAATGACAAACCCTGCAGGATCAATCAGCTTGTAGAGTGATCCACGTGCTGTATAGGCACTGGGATAAGAAGTAGACATAAAATACAGTTCACCTAAATGGAAGTGAAAAAAGAAAACTGGTCTTAGATTCAAGTGCCCAAGCAGGATCCCAGTTCTCCATTTCCCTCTTTCCTGGCTTTTCAGTATTTCATGTAGTCAGAAAAGGAAAGTCCTTCAGCCACCCCCTCAGCCATGCCTTATGTCCAAGAAATGGCTTTGTTCTCACCTTGCCCTGTGCCAATGGGCTCCCAGAAACACTAAATTACCTCCTGGCTGCAGCAGGGTTCCACACAGAACCAGCAGCTCTCTTTCAGGCAGCACCTTCATTACCTCACCTCTGTGGCTCTGAATAGGTTGCTTTCCTCTGTAAAAATACATATTCCTTAAAACTTGTTTGTACTAAAGAAGCAGCCAGAAACTACAAATAGAGGGGAACACCACACAAGAAATATATTTTCCATTTCATAATCATACCAAAAAGGAAAAAATTCATCAAGAGCTATGTTGGCTAATCTGTGGGAGACAGAAGCTTCTCATTTATGTCTGGTAACTGTGGAAGACAAATCCTCTTTGTGCCTTCCCTTCAGCACTCACTAGAACAATATCCAGCAGAAAGGGAAATTAGAGTATCTTGCAAGAGGCAAAGCTGTTGTTGTCTTCCAAACTACATAACTTCTAAAAGGCCACCAGAAGAAGAGACATTTCACATTCACTCACTCCTTATGTTAGAACAGTTAAAAACTGTAAACATTTCACAGCAAAGCCTGCCTCTCCATGCAGCTCTGACAGAATATGCTAGGCTGAAAATCTAGGATCTTTTCCTGGCAAGCAAATCTCTTTTCTGCTGAATGATCAAGTGCTAAAGCACACCTGTGCTTTCCAAAAACTTGCAGTTTCTTTTTGTATTACATACCTCTGTCAGGAGGCTGTAGAAAAGCAAACAGTGTTCATTGGTACTTCCACCTTGGTGAGAGATCTGGTCCTTGTGACCTTAGTAGTGTCCCATGTGCTGAGGCCTTTACACTAAACTTTTAAATGAGTGGCTTTCCTGATCCCCAAATAAAGTCCTGGTCTATGATCTACAGTGTAAATTATGGATTGTTGTGAATAAGACTGAGGAATTCATACTAAGGAAGCAGAAGTTCAGAGAAGCTCTAAGAACTCAAGTGAGGATGAGATGGTATAATGAAAAAGTGAACTGCATTGATATGGTCTTTTGATTAGTCAAAGAGTATAAAAGACCAACAACAAAACAAAAGTTTCATATGAGCGTTGGTTTCCTGAGCTTTTCATCAACCTGATCTGCAACAGCTTCACAGGGCAGGAGACCTCCCTGAGCCTCAGACCAGCCCCCATGCTAAGCCAGCCACAAACTTCTCTGCACTGCCTGCTCTCCAGGCACCCCTCAAGAGCCACAGAATTTTCCACATTTTCCGTACAGTAGACAACAGACTGTACAGTTTCCATTGAAGGTGTGGCCAGCACAATACCCACCTGCTTCATCCTCAGCAAATGAGATGATGAATTTGCTTTAGGAACTGATCATTCGAGGGAAAGCACAAGCTGCTGTGCAGCCAACGCAGATATCCTGCTTCTTCTATTCATTTGTCTTCTCATCTTCCTGTATTCCAGCTTGCAAGGCAAGGCGTATTCTGTTACCATCTGTATGGCAGTTGTCTGGTGTCAAGTGGGCAATTCTCCTTATCTCTCCCTCTGAGTGATCATAATCACTCCTCCCTCAGCAGGGCACATCTGCTGATAACAAGCTATTGAATGTCACTGCATGGCCGATAAGAACTATAACTTCCCATTGTGAGATGCTCCGCCCAAAGGGAGGAGCCAAGCATTGCTACCCGGATATAATCTGGGGGTTCTGGAACATCAGCACGGCTTCCTGCTGGATTCCCCAGAGGAACAGCCGCTGCTTCTACTTCCACAGATCTGTGGAGGACTGTTGGCTGGATTTTGGAGTAACAGACCTGAACAAAAGCAAACTTATCCTAAGGATTCTGAAATGGAGGAAGTTTAGATTCCAGCAAAAATGTTGTTGTAATAGTCAAACACAGAACTTACTCTATATCCAAGCTTCTAATCTACTCCAGCCCAAGAGGTTTTGTGATGCTCCAATATACTTATTTGCCCAGACGAGGAAAATGTGGATACAGAATGGGAGCTGCAGAGGAAACAATCAGACTCACCTGCTCAAGAAATCACCAAAAATATAAAGGCCATTCAAGTTGGGTGATTCACATCCCCTGTAGACAAAGCCTCCAGTAACTGAACTGCCCGCACTGCAGCCATATGCAAATATTGCAGAATGTCATCTGTCAAACACACAGAAATACAAAGTAAGAAAGTTTACTTTCAGAGAGCATCAAAAAGCAGTTGCTCAATGACACCAACAGGTATAAAAATTACTAGAAGGACCAATAGAGTTTAACATTAGCGAAATTTCAGTGGTAATTTCTTAGTTTACTCTGGGACAGAACCGACCCAGGGGCTTTAAGGACCTCTCTGTGTAGTTGCTTATCAAGGCTTAGTCATGATAAGCTTCCATAAGATAAAAAACCAAGATTCTCTATATCAAGAACCAATGCAGGAAGGCATCAGCCTACAGCAAGTGTTATCTTATTTGTATGTGACTGTATCAATCACTTTAGCAGGGATCATCTTTACCAATTCCAGTATTTTCAGAGAATGGAAAAAGATCAAAACTGCAAGTGAGCTCAACATCTTTGTGGGTTCACTGACACAACACAGAGCATAAATGAGTGTGCTCTCGCCATTTTATGTCATGAGACTTGTAAAATAAAAACTCTGCCTCTCGCAATGTTAAAATTGAATTCAGCCCTTTCTCACAGTGAATTATCAGATTCCACAGAGACATATTCCTGACCCCATAGCCATAAACCTCTGGGCAGGCTTTAGGATCAGACATGAATGGATTATTAGGAGGGATATAGTAAGGCTTCCCATCAGGGCTTCTTCTATCCACATCAATCCTCAACACTTTCCCCAACAAAGTGCTCCTGAAGGCAGAAAAAGAAACCACAGCATGAGAGCCATCTGAAAACACAAAAATACCCTTCTTCTCCTTGCCCATTTTTAAAGGAAAAGTTATCTG
This sequence comes from Serinus canaria, assembly GCF_022539315.1. NCBI lineage: Eukaryota > Metazoa > Chordata > Aves > Passeriformes > Fringillidae > Serinus > Serinus canaria. The sequence goes on along the minus strand of NC_066316.1, from coordinate 18,183,705 downwards.
CCTAAAAATAAATAAACCAGAGGCTAGTATGTCTTGCAACCCACTTAAGCCAGAAAACTCTCTTTTCTCTTAACAACTTGACTTTAAACATGTCAAATTTTGATTTTTGAAATACTGCTTTGGACAGACTTGCAGATGCACGAGCATTTTCAGGAAGCACTCTATTCTTCCACATTTTCTCGTTTCCAAACCTTGTATCTCGGTGAACAAGCTCAAAGCTTTCACCTGCTCTCCTACTTACTTGTTCTGAGCGTTCCCAAATTTTCCAAAAGGGTCTCCAGCTTTCCCTCCATCCCCTGTAAATACATACAAATAGCCATCCACACCAAAGAGCAGTGGCCCACTGTTGTGATTTGCAGCTGGTTCCTCAAGCTCCAGGAGAACGCTTAAAAAGAATTAAAAAAAAAAAAAATAAATTAAGAACTAGATTTTATCTTAGCATGGGACAGGGCAGGTGCACACATGACTGATAAATAAGATTATAGTACTGTCATGAAACATCCTCTTCTACAGTACAAACCTCACAGGGCAGATGTTAATTCCGTAATAGATTAAAGGCTGTTACTACTCTTTAGAAGACAAGAGTACAAGATGGAGAGAGAAGACAACCTTATTCCTGAGTCTTTTCAATCCATTTTAGTTTTCTGTGTGATCTTGAGCCAATCTGATTCTGGTAGTTTCATAGCAGGCCAGTCACACACCTGAACCAGAATGACTGGGAATGTGCAGGTTCTGCCAGTGTAAAAAATCATAGGATCATAGACTGGCTTGAGTTGGAGAAGACCTTAAAAATCATCAAGTTTTAGCCCCCTGCCATGGGCAGGGACAAATTCCACTAGACCAGGTTGCTCAGAGCTCCATCTATCCTGGCCTTGAACATTTCCAGGGCATCCACAACCTGTGCCAGTGCCTCTTCATAATATCTAATCTAAACCTTTCCCCCTTGTCCTGTCACTACATGCTCTTGTAAATGGTCTCTGTAGGCTCCCTTCAGATACTGGAAGGCAGCAATGAGGTCACCCCAAAGCATTATCTTTCCTAGGCTGAACACTCCCAATTCTCTCAATCTGTCCTCATAGGAGAGATGCTTCATCCCTCTGATCCTCTTAGTGACCTCCACTGAACTCTCCAACAGATCTGTGTCCTGTGCTGGGGACCCCAGAGCTGGTTATAGTACTGCAAATGGGACCTCCTGAAAGTGGAACAGAGGGGCAGAATCCCTTCCCTTGACCTGACAGCCACAAATTTTTGGATGCAGCCCAGGACATGTTTGGCTTTCTCAGCTGCAAGCTCACATTGCTGGATTATGTCCAGCCTCTCACCCACCAGCACCCTCAAGTCTCTCTTGGCAAGGCTGCTCCCAATACCCAACCTGTGTTGATATTGGGTGTTGAACAGAGACAGAGAAAAATTATTTCTCATCATGGCATACAGTAGCATATAACATGAACTTTACCATTCAGAGCTTGGGTCAGCTTTGTTGGCATCAGATGCCAAAACCTTCAATTCACTGATCCTGATCTTTTCCACTCAGTTCTTAGCCATGTAATGAGTAACAGATATAAACCTCCCCATTTTCCTTGTGCTTGGGGTGGAAAGCCATTCCCAGGAAGCCCCTCTTATCCCCCAGCCATGGGGTAGCCAGCACTATGCTCTGAATGTGCAGGAATGGCTCCTCCAGCCAGCTGCCATTGGGTAGGTAGACCTAGATGAGGCCAAGCTGCTTGGCTATGAAGGTGCGGTGGGTCCAGTCTGTGGATGCCATGGGACAGGGAGAGAGAAACGGCAAGCGTTTCTCACAGCGGCTTGTGAGAGATTTTAGGGAGTTGGAAAGATGTGATAACCTGTTGAGTATAAACAATTTGCAGCTGCTGTTTTCTACCATGTTTTTCTGTTCCTCTCAAGGACAGTGCGTGAGAAAGATGATTCTGTTAGTTAGCCAATAGAACAGAATCTATCGTACCACTCTATAAAAACCACGTGGTTCTTTCGAATAAAGTTCTTCTTGCCTTTGCTATGATCCTGCCTCTCGTCTGTACCTGCCCTGACCCCGGCACGCAAGTGACATGGTCAGTGGCGTGGGCCATCAGGTTCCTCAGGCCACTGGCAACCTCAGCCAGGCACAGCTGGACACAGCCCCCACGCTCATCCAGCACCGAGCCCAGGCTGCAGCTCAGGGACAAGTTCTGCAGCACCTGTTCTGCAGCACACTTGTTCCAAGCACTTAGAGGTTTAGAGCCCGACCTTCAGATGAGTTGTTCTAGATTCTAAATTCTAAATTCTAATTCTAGAATTTAGCTTAAAAACTGAGTATGAAACTCTGACAACTGTAATATTCCTAAAGAGATGTAGTGCAAGTTAATACCCCAGTTCTGGCATTCCTCCCCTGTGCTCCTGTGCCCTCGGGATAGGTCTGGAAAAGGAAACTGCCTAAAAAAGGCGCAGGAGAGCTACCTGCCTCCTGCTGCTGATTTCAGTCCTCTCCTGTCCCCTTTCCAGGCTAGTACTGGCCATACTAGCTTGGGCTCTAACCCAACCCTTTTTCCTACATTACTTTACCCTAAACCTCCACACACACCTAACAGACAAGGTGGCACCAGCTACATGGCCAGATCTCCCAGTTTGAATGCTGTGGCACGTAGTTTTCCCGCCTTAGCACACAACACAGCATCTGAGATCCTCCCTTCCCTTCCCCTCCCTGAAATAGAGATTTTTGGAGTTCACTTGAGTTAGCAATATGAATTAAGCATTTAAAGTTTAGCCTGTAGAACTATGTGCTGAATTTTAACCCTTTTACTTAAGAAACCTCTGCCATGGTACAAAGGACATAGGAAAATGCAAATTTCTGAAGCTTCTTGCATAAAAGAACAAAACCAGAGGAGACCAAGGGATACAAAGAACCCAGATAAAGAGACTCCTCCGTCTCCAAGCTGATCAAGGCCAACAGATATATCCAGATAAGCACCAAGGGACCAAAAGCACACACGCAAAGGAGAAAAGTTCAAAAGTTCAGTCATGAGGAAGACCACGGCCTTCAGGCTCAGAGACCACCGAGAAACCCCCGCGCGACCACCACAGCAAACAGCGCATGCCCAGAAGGGCGTGGAGCTGATTACCATACGAGGGGAGAACAGGTGGAGCCAGGGGTTGAATGTGCATGGCAAGGTTGAAAAATGTATTGCATATGGAACACCTTTGTGAATAAAGATGTGGCTCAGACTGAGGCTCGGGGCACAAGTTTTCACAAAAGCTATCTCGCTTGTGCCGGGTGCTGACATACATACCCACTTCATAACTATCTCTGGCTGTGGAGTTTATTTATTCCGCGTATCGCTTTATCCCCTCCTCTACCTTGGGCCACCACCCTCCGCGGCAGGCGCTGGCTCCGTGCCCATCCTCTTCGCGGTGCCAGCTACCCCGCTACCCACCCCGTTCCCTCAGGGCCAGTCCCTCCGGCGGCGCGGGCCGTGACTGCGGAGCGGGCCCCGTCTCCCGCCGTGCGGTCTTCGCCGTTCGGCACCTCCCCCCTCCGGTTTCTCTCCTCCAGTTCTTCTAATCACCCATCCTGTCTCCCATTCACCTGTTAATGAAGCTGCCCCTGTCTCTCAAATTTCCTCACTCCTCAGCTCCCTCCCCTCTTGGGGGGGGAGCGCAGGGCCCGTTCTCAGTCCCACTCCGCCCCTGCCTGCCTTTGCCCTGTGTTTTCCTGGCCCCTGGCCCACATCCGATCCTCCCGTCCCTAAAGAGCCGAGCTCCGCTGTGCCCATGCCCGGCTCGGCTCCCATGCTGTCCGTCTCAGATGCTGTGGGTCCTGCGGCCGCCGCCGCCAGGCTGGGTTCTTTTCCCCCGCTGGACACTTTGCCCCCACTCCTCTCCAATCCAGTCACTCCCGGTTCCCACGCTGGAAGCAAGATTGACCCTGATCAAAACACAACCACTTCAGATTATCAATAATCCCTCTCCATCAATAACCTCAGAGGGAGTGTATGCTTCAGTGTCTTCAGGCATAAGCATCAAGAGGTGCATCGAACAGCCAAATACAGCACCCAAAGACCCTTCTCCTGAGCCTCCGAGACAGCAAAAAAACCCAAGCTCATGTGGCATGGAAGAAGGAAAAAAGACTTTGTTATAGGTAATCAATGAAAAAAACGAATCAATAATAATAGCGAAAGATTTTATTTTCACAACCGAAAATACAGTCCTTGATTGCCACAGACAAAGAGACAGCATTGAGCCCGGGACTGGTGCTGGGTGAACCTAGATCCGACCTCTATCACATCAGAACTCCCTCTGTTCACCAAATGGCATCTCCAGGGGGGCTGTTTTATACAGTTTTTTCTGCCCGAGGCAGAGGTGCCCCCATTCCTTTTGTTACCCCGCATATGCATGAAGTTTCTTTTCTCTGTAGGGGCTGGACAATGCTATTTCTTGGTAGGTGGAGGGTGTTGATCATGTTGTGGGAAGTCGGGTATTCAGATGTATGTTCCCGACAACTTTGGTTATCTTGATTGTAGATACTTATCAAGTGTTGATCGGGTGGTTCCCTGAGATGCCCATCTCCATACTTGTTTTGCTCTCTTTCCTTCCTGCCATCAGGAGTTTGGCAACTTCTGTGTGGCAGTCTGTCTCGGGACTGTCTGTGGTCTTAGGCTTTTGGATTTTGGTTACATGTACCATTTTATTTTACAATTTTATTTTATACATATTTCATATAGCATGTATTATCTCACATTACATATTACAACTGTAATCACAGATGTTTGTCAATGTCTCTCCACTACTTCATAAGTGTATAAGACTCCTTGTTCTATATGTGTGAATTTCATGTAGAGACATATACAAACGTTCAATTTCTCAAACACACACAAATCATTAAAAAAGAAGAAGGCAAAAAAAGCAGCCATATCTTTTGTATAGCTATTTGTTGTGAGTTTTTAAGAATGCTTTCAGTTTTCAAAATTCTGTTATATTCTAACAGCTCAACTGTTCCTCTTTTTTATAAGGGTAGGTATAAAATCCAAGTAAATTTGTCTTAAGAGTAATGACTCTTTAAAGCCATTGAAAAGCAGTGATGCAGAAAATTCTAACAGCCTTACTAAAAGGTGTGCAGCACTCGTGCAACTAAATACAATTTTGTCTCTCTATGTACTTTTGAAATAAGAGATTTTTGGAGCAATATGAATTAAGCATTTAAAGTTTAGCCTGTAGAATTATGTGTTGAATTTCAACCTTTTTACTTAAGAAACCTCTGCCATGGTACAAAGGACATAGGAAAATGCAAATTTCTGAAGCTTCTTGCATAAAAAACAATACCAGAGGAGACCAAGGTGTTGTGAACAAGTTCACAAGTTAATACTGTTGGAGTTGTTAGTGTCAATCTGAAACTGTAAGAAGTTGTGTTATTGAAATTGTTGTTAAATATTAAACCTTTAAGTGACCCCTTTCAGTCTTACCCTGTATTTGTACCCCCTTCCATCTTACCCCGGAGCTGTATCCCTTTCCGTAGGAAACCACTTCCCCTGCTCCCAAAAGGACTTGGACCCAGGCTGAATTTTAATGAGAGGCTGATGGTACTACATGAACCATCTCAAAAACAACAAACCAGCACATAAACTGATTTTAACCCAGCAGAACCACACGAAATCACCTACCATTGACCAGAATCGGATTCTGCCACCATAATTTAAATAGCACCCAGTTTGGATGATACTCCTAAGCTACGAGCCAACATTGTCTTCCTAAGGACTCTCGTGAGGACGGAAGCCCCAGCTCTGCCGAGAGACAAAGCTGCACTCCTCCTCAGTGTAGTCCTGTGGGAGCAGCAGCTGTGCGCAACCCCTTGGGTTGCCCACCCAGAGCTGTCTTTAATAAAGGCCTTTTAAAAGAAGCTGGTCTCCTGGCCCTGTTTATCTCAAAGGGATGCAAAGAACCCAGATAAAGGGACTCCTCCATCTCCAAGCTGATCAAGGCCAACAGATATATCCAGATAAGGGGTATATCTGGGTATATCTGATATATATCCAAGGGACCAAAAGCACACACGCAAAGGAGAAAAGTTCAAAAGTTCAGTCATGAGGAAGACCACGGCCTTCAGGCTCAGAGACCACCGAGAAACCCCCGCGCGACCACCACAGCAAACAGCGCATGCCCAGAAGGGCGTGGAGCTGATTACCATACGAGGAGAGAACAGGTGGAGCCAGGGGTTGAATGTGCATGGCAAGGTTGAAAAATGTATTGCATATGGAACACCTTTGTGAATAAAGATGTGGCTCAGACTGAGGCTCAGGGCACAAGTTTTCACAAGAGCTATCTCGCTTGTGCCGGGTGCTGACATACATACCCACTTCATAACTACATCAGGTTGTGGAGTCTGTTTATTCGACGTATTGCTTCACTTTGGACGTAACAAATCAATGAAATTGAAATTTGCAAATACTCAGCCTTTACTAAATTGTGCAGCTTCTTTGAAATCTTACTCCCAACCAGCAAATAAATGGTTCCATGGCCAAAACACCCTGTGGCTTTGGGAAGCTTGCTATGCTAGCACCTGACTTTACCATAATTCATGACCAAAAAATTAAGCACAGCAGATTTGTCCATCCGTTTAAATCTGACTGCAAAACTGAAATTGACTCTTGAGGTAGAAAAAAGAAAATAGCAGCCTCAGTATTGGCCCCTGGGGTTGCTCCTGCAAAAACTCAATAAATGCTAAGAGAATTAAAGGTGCTGGCTAAGTAAGCAAACCAATGCTACACCCTAAGCATTGAGTGAGCTGCTAACAAATGGTAATAACACCATGCATGTATCATTATAAAACCAAGCAATAGACTTTTCACTGCTCGCCCTTGGACATAGCTGCCAAAACTTTGAAAATATGTACTTTGTACTTGTGAAAAATGCATATTTTATTATTGGCTTTTCACAAATATTAAAATTAATATTATATGTGTTATGTTAGAAAGTTATGCTGTATTAATTTTCTCAAGTAGTGTGTTAAATATAGTTTTAGGTTATAACATAATGTTAAAAAAGAAACTATGCTATGTAAGATATTTTTTTAAAGAAAGGACTCGCACTGAAACAGCAGCCACAGGACACCTAAATCTTTCAGATGAAAGGAATTTACTGCACTCTTATCAGAAGAAACTAACTTCTTCCTGCCTCGCTCAGTCCTGAAGATGCCATTAGGATTGAGAGGAAGAAGCTGACACTGACCAGACAGAATCCTTTGTTTGAATGGAATTTATGCATCATGTATGAGGTGTATGAATATGCAACAGGCTATTGTTTTTAATGGTTAATCCTCTGTTAATGGGTATCCTTTTTTGGGCTTATTTTGCCCAGAAAAAGGTACCTAGAAGTCTGTAATTCTTTGTTTTTATTGTCTCATATTATCCTATTCCAAATTGTCCAAATTATTATTACTCTAATTAGATTGCTATTTTTATAACCATTTTATTATTATTAAATTTTAAAAATTTTAAAAATAAGTGATTGGCATTTTTCACATACTCGACATCTATCCATGCAAACATCCAGAAGCTGAAGGAGGAAGTAAAGGGCTTAAAAGTTAAGAAGAACTCAGTTTACATCAATGAACTTTTCAGACAATGGGAGTTGACAGGGTGGATTTCATCGTTTGTTCAAGGAATTTTTGGGTTGTATTCATTTTTTTACTTATGTTTTCCTGTTTTGTTACGTGTCTGCAGAGGTCCAATGGGGAAGATTTCACAATAAGAAAAAACAGGGGAGTTGTGGAATCCTCTGACTCCTACCCCTCAGGGAAATCCCCAGGGCCTGCCTTGGAAGAATATATCATAGAGTTTTCCCCGCCTATGCTACTAGAGGGGACTCAGCCAATGGTGCTCTGCAGCACTACTGCCAATCTACACTAGATTGCCTTCCCCATTGGCCAGTTGACACTGCTCACCCCAATTACTCATCCCTCCTCCCCGCTACAGGTTGCTGCCCTTTGCCCCGACCTTTGTCCGCCCTTGTGCCCTCAGGTCATTGATCACTGACCCCATTCTTAAGTCATGCAGACCACATGGTTTGGTATTTTGTCTCTGGTCCCTTTGGCATGGTGGATGCAATAAACCCTCTCTGGAATATATCATGCAAAGACCCTTCCTGTCTTTCCTCTGCTGAGCTATCTGTAGTATGTGTATGTGTGCGTGCATGGACTTGAAATGGCTGATCTTGTGGCCTTACTCTGAGTGGCTTCTGAAGGAGATGTTTCAAAGAAGGTTGCAGCGTTTCTACCACTCTGCCACGCTGCAAAAAGGAAGGGTGTGGTTCTGCCAGCTGGGACTGGGGTCAGACTGCAAGGACAGGTCTGGGGGACTTGGCTCCCCTTTGCAAGACTGAGAGTTTGGGGGTGGGAGGATGGAGACGTTTCTTACAGATGTGATGGGGAAGCAACAGAAACCAGGTCATTCTGTGCTGCTTTCTGGTAACAAAATGGCAGCAATGAAAAATGAGAAACGTCCTACACCATCCAAAAGCTGCAAGGGCTTTACTCCTTACAAGTGATAACCTGGGTCTTGCTGTGAGCAAAGAGAACAGCTTAGTTGAGAAGTCTGGAATCAGGGTCTGTAGTCTTCGTATTAGATATCCTGGAAAGGCTACTACTTGCACAAAGCAAAAAAAAAAAAAATAGTGCTTGTATAACTGCCCAGATTTTAAAATTCTGTTTAAAGAAGCTAACTTGTTTAATGAGGCAGAAAAGTTACTGATGTAGTAACTTACATTCCTGGACTGTGCATGTACTTACCCTCTTCCATCTCTGTCAAATAAAAGTACTAAAAAGATTGTTTTTGGGCTGCTGGCATGAAAACCGGTAAAATATTTATGTAGTATGTAGCCTCTTCTGCTTTAACTTTGAAACTTTGTGCTGATTAAAATGGAGGTGGGATCTAAATAAAAACATTTTACAGAAATTCTGGCCCAGAATGTTTACAAGATGAGTTTCAATTTAGGTACAAATTCAAACACAATGCTTGATTTTCAGAATTTATCCTACATTTTACACAGCTAAATACTTAAAGGTATTTGAAGGAACTTAATTTTAGATCTGTAGCACATGAAAATGTTGCCTGCAGTATTTTTTTCCTGATGATCAGAGATAGAGTCAATGACATCTACAGGAATTGCATGAGATGGTATTTACTTATTTGAATCAGTTTTAAATCTCACCTACAGTCTGCTTCAGTAAGACTGTGCATGTATCAGATGAATTTAGCCCGTTTATTTAATGTATCAGATTAATTTAGCCTGTATATTTCATCAAGGTACATCTTTAGCAGCTACAGCTTCTTCTGGCAGCGTTTCACCTGCGTTTTTTAACCTATCTCCTATTGCCTTCATCTGTTACTCCCTCTTTTCTTCTGTGGGAAAATAGGCCTTATCAATCTTCTCAATGTCACTTGTGATATTTCCAGAGCTCTGTCAGGTTGCTTCCCTGCTCTGATCACCTCTCCCTTGGACTGCTCAGTCCCACCTTACTGAGTGGAAAATCCTCAGCCTCCACACTTGTAATTCTGTTGGGAAGGATTTACACGCAGCTGACTATGCTTTGATAAAGTGTGAAATACAAAGCTGTGTTTCGTGTCAGATACATACAGGCAATGTGTGTATTTGTGATTGTAATATGTGTGGAAACTGACCATGGGACAGTTATAAAGATGAATTCTAATAATAACTGAGGAAAGTAAAGCATGGAAGAAGGCTATCCTTTGTTGAACCTATCCTTTGTTTGCAATTAACCTTTATAAGTCTTAAGTTGATTTAGGAGCATTTGAATCAAAGGATGTTGTTTATTTTGACAGGAACTTTCTGCTTGTAGTTAAGCCTTTGTCGTGGTTTGAGAGGAAATGAAGTTTTTTTGTGGTGGTGTGGTCATGCCAATCGGTGTTCAGATTTTAATATTGGCACCTGGTTTGTCCACTGAGGGCATGGATACGCCTCTGAGAACACAGGGGGTTAAAAGCTGTGAACGCCCAGGGGAATTTCCTTTTGGGTTCTGCTTTGGAACAGAGCAGACCCTCCCCTGCCCGGCTCGGAGCTGGGCGGTGGGGGGGGTGGGAGGGGAGCCATGTGGCCAGAGGGAGGTAGGCCAGACCTGGGCCAAAGGGTAGAGAAGCACTGCGAGGACTTCGGGCAGCCATCCCCCATTCCCCCTCCCACCCGGAGGGAGAGAGAGAGAGAGAAAGCAGCCTGTGCCTGTGATAGCGTGGCTGGCAGGGCAGCCAGCCATGGGAGTTCATGAACCAAACCGGCAGAGCCTGAGACTTTTAACCCTTCTTGGGATGATGGAAACCATGCAAATGCTGATTCCTCCTGAAGTTGACGAGATTGAGAGAAGTTGAGAAGAATCCTAGGTTGGAGGACATGATGGAGTGGCCTTTGGCTGGACTTTTCTTGGATAGCCATGACAGAACCCTTGAGTTCCTGTGACACAGAGACTGCCTTCTAGGGGGAGGCAATGGCTCAGAGCCAGGAGAGTGCAGTGATGTGAAAGTGTGTGAACAGAGACGACGGGTGAGGAGGGTGGTGGTGGTGCCCTCCCTCTTCGAAGAAGAGGAAGATGATCTCTATTCAAGAGACCCCTCAGCCCCAGGGGGTCCCCAGGAGGTGAAATTTGGGGGGGACAGGTGTCCCAAAAGGAGAGGGACTGTGCTCTTTTTTTGAACTGGACAAAGCATCCTTAAAGGGAAAAACCCTAGAAGCAGCTCTGGTCCATGTGCAGTGGTGAGAGCACTGGACCTGGAAGGAAGAGGTCATGATGGCAAATGTTCTCCAGGCGGTGCCACACGTGACACGGAAACACGAGAAGTTTCGACTGTTTCCTGGGGAAGTGTCGCCTCGTTCACAGGGGTCCCAGGATGAGGGAAGAGACGAGAAAGTTGACTCCATGTTTCAGAAGGCTTGATTTATTATTATATGATAGATAATATATTAAAACTATACTAAAAGAATAGAGGAAAGGATTTCACTACAAGGCTAAGCTAAGAATAGAATGGAATGAATAACAAAGGTCTTCTCCCAGACCGAGACCGGCTGGACAGGTGAACTGTGATTGGCTCTTAATTGGAAACAGTCTGACGAGGCCAATCACAGACCTCCCCTGTTGCATTCCACAGCAGCAGATAAGTTTGTTCCTGAGGCCTCTCAGCTTCTCAGGAGGGGAAAAATCCTAAGGAAAGGATTTTTCATAAAACATGTTGGTGACAGGGAAGTCTGTGGTTCAAGAGGGACTCCTCTTTTCTCGAGGAATTGAGAATTGATTATCTAAAGGGTGGTAATGGAATTAGAAATTTGGTGGGGGGAGGAGGAGGAAATTTGGAAGGTTTTCATCCTGTGTTCTGTGTGTTTCCTTGTAGTTTTAGGTTAATAAAGTTCTTTTTTTTCTTTCAATCTTAAGTTGGAGCCTGCTCTGCTCTGTCTCTGATCACATCTCACAGTAGATACCAGGGAAAGAGGTATTCTCATAGGGGCACTGGCATTGCACCAGGCTCAAACTTTGACGGCCTTAAAGAGTTTTGCAACAATAACCTTTTGAAGTATAATTTTAGAATATTTCTTGTAGTAGGGATCTTTGAAACTATAGCTTTAGAATATACAAAAAGGAAACATGCAGCTTGAGAAAGGAATATGAACATCAATTCAAGGATTAATAATTTTGACCAAGGGAAGCTGGGCATCACTATTATGAGATTTATAGTCCTTGCAATCAAAAGGTGGACCCACATCTGGAGATTGGACCTCACCATCTGGAAGACTTCTTCCTTCTTTCAGCATCCGAACCACCACCACCTGGGATACTCCTTTTTCTGGGATACATCCTAAGAAAAACTAAATCACAATAGTGTATAGAATTGTGACGTAAAAATTAGGAATAGAAACTGCTGAGAAAGCTTATGAGTACCCCTATAAATACCTGTAAGCCCCAACTATCAGTCTGCAGTTGGCAGAAAACTTCCCCCACTGTCCCCAGTGCTGTATTGCTCATACTTTATCATATTAATTAATATAATGATTGCTGCTTGTATATTGGCCGAGTCAAGCTTCTCATTTATAACAAAAGGAAACTACTACTGATCTTGAAGTCCATTTTGGCCATATTCTGAGTGACTTTCTACTGCTGCACTTCATAGGTGACTGTTTATGTTGTCTGCATTACTAATTTTTCATTTTATTAACCACTTTGCTTCCCTTGAGTTGTCTCGGCTTCTCCTCAATGAGTGTCCACAGCCGCATCTTTAGTTTCCTTTACTTTCTAGGAATGTTCTCCATGTGCTGCACATCTCTGTGATGCAGAAAACAGACGGACCCTGCTGAGAAGCCTCCCAGGACTTGCTATTGACTACTGGTATTGACTATCTGCCTGCTGCCCGATAGGGACAAGCACATCCAAGAGTGCAGCGAGATGAATAGGACCCACTTCTGCCACCTCTTGCAGCTCCAGGATGAGGATTACTTAGTAATCAGTTTCCCCCAGTAAAGAGCCGGCGGCGCACTGTTGTAATGAATTCAATTGCCGGCTGCGATGCAGAGGGACCAGGTGTGCTGTCCAGCGCGGGGCAGCTGACCGCCTGACTTGGGGACGGGAGTGGGTCCGCGCCCTCCTGGAGTGGGTGGGGGTGGGAGGGTAGAGAGTTCAACGGCAGAGCCGGCTGGGAATCTTCCTCCGCAGCCACCGGGGCGTCCTCATGGGTGGAAGACAGCGGCGGGGGCACGCCCCCTCTCTCAGACAGGCTGTTGTCACTCACCGCAGCTGTCGATTGTATGGCCTGGCAACCTGGGCGAAGCAGTGAGAGACAGTGCTTCCGAGATCAGGACGCTGACAAACTCTGCTGGAGGCAGTGGAGCCACGGGCAGGGCTGGCCCAGGAGGTGCCCGCAGGGCTGGTGGTGGCGCTGCCCGTGGGGCTGGCTGGGGTGGCACCGCCATCCCCAGAGGGAAGGGGGCGGGGGGGGGAAAGAAAGGGGCCCCTCTTTCGCATGCTCCAAAGAGGCAGAAAAAAACTTCTCAGCTGTGAGCGAAACGCCCCCCCCCCGCTATGCGCGGGGGCTGGAAACTGTGAAATACAAAGCTGTGTTTTGTGTCAGGTACAGACAGGCAACGTGTGTATTTGTGACTGCGATATATTTGGAAACCGACCATTGGACATGTTATGAGTAAAAAAAGAGTGACCTGGTTTTTTTTAAGAAAAGGGTTGCAGAGTTTAAAGTTAAGCTGGGAACCGATTCCTGGCCAAGAGTTCTTTTGCTGGTTAAGTGTTGTAATCACCTGTTGAGTATCGTCGTTAACCCTCTATTGTGGAGAATTCTTTTTTTCAGTACCACCCTTGCCTGCTGCCAAGAGAATGACAACCCCCCCCCCCCCACCCCGACGGTGGGAAGGGAAGGGGAATCTCAGGAGACATGCAAATTTATCTCAAAACCCAGACTGCAACGGGACGGGACCCCCACCAAATCCTGGAAAATACCCCAAAAGAGACGAGCCAAAGCAGAATTGAGAGCTCAGAGTGGTGTTTGGACAGCAGGGCGAGGTCTGAAGCCAGCAGAGACGCTGAAAACCTCAGTCACTCCTTGCCCTGGATATAAAGAAGTCAGTCGGGTCCAGGACTCCTGGACTGGCAAACCAAACTGAACACAGTGTATCCCCCATTGCCCTTGTGAGGACAGGATTCCCGGCTCTGCCCCCTAGGGTACAGAGCTGCACATTCCTCCTCTTCCGAATTACTCTTGGGGAGTGGTGGCAGGAAACTGCAGACCTGTCACCCCCCCCCTTCCCGAGCTGATCAATTTTAATAAAGGCATTAAAAGGAGAAAGATCTCCTGCCCTGTTTATTTCAGCTGGGGGTTCTCTGGGATAGCCATGCCTGAAGAGGACACTGGGACTGGGATGGCCACTCACCCTAGGACCTCCGGGACAGCTGGTTATCAGGACCAGAGAAGATCAGCTCAGGACCAGTGACGCAGCGGGAGTGGGGGCAAGTGAGAGGAGTGTGAATGAGACAAGGGCTGGCAGCTCAGATCCTCAAAGTGAGTGGGACTTCCTTGTACCGCGTTTTCGAACTCCGGTGAGGGGGCTGGCCGGGAACAGGAGGAAGCGTGTGGAATTAATGTGAGTGAGAGCCTCCGAAGGGGGAGAGAGGGCCCCCCACTCCAGGCATGCGGAGGAATTCTGGGTGTGAGTGGCACTCAATCCAAAAGTCCTGACGAAGGAAGTCAGGCAAATTGTAAGTCTCAAGAAGAATTCAAGCAAGCTCAAAGCCCTGCAGGCAAATTAAGTCCCGACGAAGGAGGTCAGGCACAGATCTTGGCGAAGGAAGCCGGGGTTTGTTTTAAGTACTGTTACATAGAGAAATGAGGCAGTTGTTTTTCCTGACAGAGGGGAGTCAGGCACGGCTCAGGCTCTTATGCTGGAGTTCCGTGGGTTTAAGTCCTGATAGACATAAGACCTGACATTGGTAAAGTTGGGCAGTCAAGAGATCAGGCAGTTTTTCCTGACAGTCAGGCACGAATCCGGCTCTTACGCCAGGGTTTTGTGTTTTAAGTCCTGATAGACATAAGACCTGACTTTGGTAAAGTTAGGCAGTCAAGAGATCAGGCAGTTTTAGAATAAAGTCCTGAGCTTCAGGCAATTTTTCTTGAGATTATCTATCAGTAGAGGCACTTTTGGGAGTTTTTTTCTGTTGAGACCTGAAAAATGGGAGGATGTAATAGCAACAGGCAAGAGCTGAGGAATATACCTCCCAATAGTCCCTTAGGGGAACTGTTGGACAGATGGGATTCTATAGAGGCCACAGAGGGATAGGATAAGGTTAAAATGATTCATTACTGTGTAGAAGTTTGGCCAGAATTAGCGGTGCAAGGAGGATGGCCTTGGTGTGGGACAAAGGACAAGTGGATGTGTCAGCAGCTGAGTCAATATCTGACAGCTCAGGAGGACACTGATCGCGAGCAACTATTGTATGTAGCTTGTTGGTTAAAGAGTGCCATCGGAGATGAAGGTGTAAGAATTTGTAAGGTGCAGGAGAAGAAAGAGGGGAATGTAGGAGGGGATGCTGGAATTAGTAAAAGATGGGACCCCCTGGATTATTTGCCTCCGGGTGTCCCTTTATCTTACAATCCTCTTCCTTGGGCACCTCAAAGGGTAGATCTGGCTTTTCCCCCGGCTGCTATCTCATTACCACCTCCTGTAATTCCTTCTTCTACCCCTTTGGCTTCTCCTATGGCAGACCCAGTATCTCCCCTGGTAACCACTCCCTCGGCACCCCCTTCAGCTCCCTCAGTTCCTTCTGCACCACCACAAGTGCCTACTCCACAGGCTACATTCTCCACCCCTTCTCAGGCTCCACTTAATATGCATGCAGGCTCTTCTCCCCCTCCTATTGCTGTCCCTTTACTTCCTCCTAGCTGGGACACAAATGCCTCCTTGCCTGGTAAACTGTTATCACCAAATACACCGGCTGACCTGCAGAGTTTAGGGTAATCCTGATATCCCTCAAATTGGTAGTCTGGTGTCTGAAGACGGGCCATACTGCAATACCCAATCTAGGACCTCCAAGGTAGAGAGACTCTTTTTCCCCTCAGAGAAGTTCCTATGGGAGGGGTAGCAGGAGGTGTTGGCTTTGTGAACGCTTCTCTAACCACTTTTGAGGTGAGAGGATTCAAGAAGGAGTTAGGGCATTTAGTTGAGGACCCAGTGGGTATAGCTAACTAAGTGGATCAATTCTTAGGTCCAAATATCTACACTTGGGGGGAGATAAATTCCATTCTAAATATATTATTCTCCCCAGAAGAGGTCCTAATGATTAGGGCGGCTGGCGTAAAAATGTGGGAGAAAGAAAACCATCCAGGACCCCAAGTGCCAATAGGTGAACAGAAATTGCCACTAACGGATCCCAACTGGAACCCTAATCAGGAGGAGGGGAGGAAGGCCATGATGGAATATAGGTCTTTGATAATTCAGGGGATCAAAGAGTCAGTTCCCAAAGGAACTAATACCAAATTAGCATTTGAGGGTGCTCAAGAGAAGGATGAAACTCCTGCTACTTGGCTTAATCGCCTAAAGTGGAATTTCCAGCTGTATTCCAAAATAGACCCAGACACCATGGAAGGCAAAGTGTAACTTAAGGTCCAATTTGTTACCAAATCTTGGCCTGATATACGGAGAAAACTGGAAAAGATTGAAGATTGGCAAGAGAACGACATCAATGAGTTATTGAGAGAAGCATTAAAGGTGTATTTAAGGAGGGAAGAAGAAAAAGCAAAGGCCAAAGCTAGGATCATGGTTGCAGTAGCTAGAGAAAGTGTGGGGGCAAGCAATTTCGCCCCGCGATTCGAGGTACCAAAAAGGTGGGTGGGTCCACCACCAGGAGGAGGCAGGGATTTTTAGAAGTGACAATTGGGGGGTCAAGGGCTTTGCACTTTATGAGACACGATGCAACATCTAGAGAAGCCCTTGATAAACTTTGAAGAGGGATCCCTAAATGAAGAATTTGAATTTTTGGTAAATACAGGAGCAGGTATGTCTCAACAAAGTACCAGAAGGTAAGGTAATTGGTAAAAAATTTTGTGAAGGTAAGTTTGACAGGTAAGTCCTGTCTCAACAAAGTACCAGAAGGTATGGTAATTGGTAAAAAATTTTGTGAAGTGTTAGGGGCTGAAGGGAAACCATTTAGAACATCAGTGACTGAAGATGTAAAAGTAATGGGAAATTCAAGACAGTCTTGAAGTTAGAGGAAACTGATTGGCTGATTGGATAGCAAAGGAAGCAGCTTTAGAACCAGGGGATCCAGTGAAAGTTCTTAAAGCAGAAACCACACCTGAAGAGAGAAAGAAAAGAAGAACCTATATTTAGTGAAAAAGAATTAAAGGTTATCAAGGATTTAAAGTTACACCAGGGGCAACAAGGGGAGTGGTTAACTTCAGATGGACGGGTCTTTTTGAACAAAGCACTTGCTCGGACAGTGCTAACAGAACTACATAAATTAACCCACTGGGGAGTTCAGGGGATATGTGATCATGTCTTAAGAAATAACCTATGCATAGGTGTATATAGCCTAGCAAAAGCAATTACAAAAGGTTGTTTCACTTGTCAAAAAGTGAACCAGAGGGTCATGAGACAAGTAGCCCCTGGAGGGAGGGAATTAGCTCTAAGACCTTTCCAAAGCATACAGATAGATTTCACTGAGATGCCCCCAGTGCAGGGGTATAAATATTTACTGGTTATAGTAGATCATCTCACCCATTGGGTAGAAGCTTTCCTGACTAGAAGGGAAACAGCCCAAGTTGTGGCAAGTGTAATTTGGAAAGCATTATCCCCAGATATGGAATGGTGAACACCATAGACTGAGGTTCACATTTTGTAGCCCAAACATTGAAAAATATAATCAGAGCTTTAGGAATAAAATGGAGATTACATACTCCGTGGCACCCCCAGGGTTCTGGGAGGGTGGAGCGGATGAACAAAACACTCAAAAATGTATTAACTGAACTGATAGAAGAGACAAAATTGAATTGGCTGAAGTGTTTGCCCCTAGAACTTTTGCGCATCAGAACAAGACCTCGGTCTGACATAGGGATTTCACCCTATGAAATGATGTTTGGACTGCCATTCTTGTTAACACTTGTTAGCACAGGAGACTATCTGGAAGGAGAAGAGGCTACCAGAAAGTATTTGGAAGTCATTGGAAGACCCTGGAAGGACTTAGAAAAAGAGGATACCTCCCCCAAACTTCCCCTCTTTACATGAAAGTTCATAACATTAACTCAGGAGATTGGGTTCTGATAAAATCATGGAATGCTGGACCATTAATGCCTAAATTTGAAGGCCCCTTCCAGGTACTCCTCATCACTAATTCAGCTGTGCAGACCAGAGAAAAAGGTTGGACTCACATTACGAGAATAAAAGGGCCAGTCTCACCCCCGGGCACGGGATCAGATTCAACATCAGCGTCTTTCTCTGGCATTGGACCAGATTCCACACCACTCCCACCTCCAGGCACTGCACAAGATTCAACCACATCTCGAATTGATTCACCTGAGTATACTGTTATAAAAGGACCATATGACTTGAAATTGACTCTCAAAAGGAAGAGTTAAAAAGACTGAACTATATAGAAAAAGAGTTTGGTATCTGAGCCATAACATATCTAAAAGTGTTGTAAGACAGTTCTGTGTTTAAATGAGGTTTGTAAAACATTAAAAAAACTGTTAAAAAGTAATTCTGGTTAAGCTCCCCCTACTTAAAATCAAATACTCCAAGTTAATCTTCTACAGAGTACCCTCCCTAGGAGAAACAAAAATTAGTAAGGACAGACCAAGAGAGGTAACCAGAGAAGCAGGTAAAAAAAGACTCTAAAGGGCTTAAAAACTTCTTCTAAGTGAAATCCCCAAGAGACAAGGCCGGGTGGACAGGCTGTGTAAGATGACCCATACTGGACTCTTGGGAAGGGCAGTAATGATGGCTTTAATTGCTGGTGCTCTGGGGAGCCCAGGAGAGCTGTGAGTGCTACCAACCCCTCGACGAGGAAGAAGTAAACTCCTTGTTGAGAGTCCACACAGGTTTTAACCCTAATTGTGTTACCCTTTCCCAATTGGTCTTTAGTGAAAAGGATGAGAAAGGATGGATGGCCCATAATACTGCCACTTTTATGCAGCAACTCCCGGGAGAGGGCCCTGTAGGAGAAGCCGGTTTGGGCTTTGAATGTGATGATACTGAAGCAAGCTTAGTAGATCTGGTAAAAAGACAAAAGATTGTAAAAGTGGTAAGAAAAATAGTTTTTAGAAAGTATTTAGCAGTAAAGAGTTTTGCTACCCAGTGGATCCCAAGAGATGCAAATAAATTTAAGTCTGTTGAGAAAAAAGAAAGGGACAAGTGTATCTACCATGAGGTATATGAACTTTATGAATGTACTGAAAAAGAGATAAAAAACTTTTGGAAAAAGAATTGTGTAAATGTTGGGAGAACCCTAAACCCCTGGTTTTGATCTCTGGTATTACAGCATACACTAAATTGTCAGGAGATTGATCGGGCAGTTGCACTACTGGAATGATAAAACCAGATTTCTTTTTATTACCCAAAGAATCTGGATCAAGTTTAGGAGTTCCTATATACAAAGATTTAAGAGAAACCAAACAGAAGAAGCAAAGTGCAATAGAAATTGGGAGAATCCAAAAATGTAAGGGCCAGGTTCGGACCCGGATATCTATGTTAAATAGAATCATCAGGCTCCAGGCAGTATTAGAGATAAGGAATGCAATCATTAGAAACATCTCAAACGAGATAAAAAAACTAGTGTATGTGAACAACCAAGAACGGACTCCTACACTTGATTCCAGTTGGACTTTGGACTTTCAAAAAGGATTTATGGGAAAAAGTAACTTTCCCCACTGTGTATATACTTGGGGGATTGCTCTTTTTACTATGCTTATGTCCCTGCTTCATTAAAATGGTAATATCTGCTGTGCAGACCAACCTGAAGAAACCAAGAAAAGTAACAAAGTTAAGTAACTATGATTACCAGAGTCCTCAAGAAATTTATAATCAATACAAAAAATTAAAGAAATTTGATGCGAGCTTAAGCTCGATCAAAGAAAAAGAGGGGGGACTGTTATGAGTAAAAAAAGAGTTACCCATTTTTTTTTAAAGGGTTGCAGAGTTTAAAGTCAAGGTGGGAACTGATCGCTGGCCAAGAGAGTTCTTTTGTTGGCTAAATGTTGTAATCACCTGTTGAGTATTGAGTTGTTAACCCTCAACTGTGGAGAATTCATCTTTCAGTACCACCCTTGCCTGCTGCCAAGAGCATGACAACCATCCCCCCGACAGTGGGAAGGGAGGATATCTCAGGAGACATGCAAATATGGTCTCAACCCAAACTGCAACAGGACGGAATCCCCACAAAATCCCAGGAAAAACCCCAAAACAGAATTGAGAGGTCAAAGAAGCGTTTGGACAGCAGGAGCGAGGTCCGAAGCCGGCAGATACACTAAAAAGCTCGGTCACCCCTCATCCCAGTTGAAAAAGACGTCAGCTGGGGCCAGGACTCCTGGACTGGCAAACCAAACTGAACCTGGGATATAGCCCCATTGCCCTTGCGAGAACGGGACTCCCGGCTTTGCCCCCTAGGGGACGGAGCTGCATTTTTCTCCTCCTCCGAGTCACTGCTGGGAGCGGCAGCAGGGAACTGCAGACCTGTCAACCCCCCCATCCTGAGCTGATCACTTTTAATAAAGGCATTAAAAAGGAGAAAGTTCTCCTGCCCTCTTTATTTCACTTCTTAATAGCATAGTAATAAAAGAAAGACAATACTGAATTAACTTTTACTATTCGCTTTTCTTCCAAACTTTCTGGGTTTAGCTAAAAGCTTTCTCCACAGCAGCCTCTTCTTCTTATATCCAGCTGTGCTAATAGCTGCAGAGGCAAATTCTTCTTTCTGTGAGTTACAGTTAGTTAAATAAGAAAGACCAGACCAATTTTAATACGAGATGTATCACATCTATTGCTTTTTACTTTTTGGGCAACATTTAATTGTTTTAGCTTTACAAACCCATTCTTCAGGAAAAAAAAACTTCTTTCTAACAGCAAACAAAAGAAAAAATACCTTTTTACTTAAGAAAAACAAACCACTTTGTGAGGTTTGGAGAGTCAGCAATTTCTGCTTTGATTTTATCTTTTAGTGTTAGCCCACTCCCCCTCTTTTCACAGCATTTCTGTCAAGACTGTTCTTTGCCCCGCTGCTGCCACTTCACTGCAGGCTCCCGGCTGGTGGGAGCAGGGGAAAACAGCCATGGCCATGGGGACCCTGGAGCCATGCCTTGGGTCCCTTCTGCCCCGTCTCTCCTCTCTCTTCTTCTCTCTCTTTCTTTCTCTCTCTCGACCCACTTACCGGGGCTGACGCTGCCATCCTGGACTCGGGACCCCGACAGTCTGGGAGCCACCCTGGGCAGTTCCGCCACTGAGCCAGCCCACTCCTGGCCCGCAAACGTGTAATCTGCTCCCAGCACTGCCACCAGGTCATCTCCATGAATCGGTCCCTGCCACAGCCCCCGAGACCATGCCGCTCGTACTGGAGCAGGCAGACACCTCCCAACATCGACAACCTCAAACTTGGTGTTCTCAGGTTGAGAACACCATGACATTCTTTTTCTTTCTTTAGTCAACTTATCCTCTTTTCCCTTCAAGGAGGGCCTGTTCTGCTAAACCCTTTCTGGAACCCAGCTCTTAACAACCATGTGTTAAGACACTTTCCTGCCTTGCATGCAAAAAAAACCCCCGCATTCACACTTCTACTCTCTGCTAGCACCAAGATGTCTTCACTCCACATTCCAACATCCCAGAGTCTGCTAACCACTCCCCCTACTTCACCTTCTCTCTTTCTTCTCTTCTTTTTTTTTTCTTTGATTCAACACACCTCAGATGGTACAAGGTGTACACAACCAGTTTACTTCCAAAAGTAAGCTTACAACTCTCTTTTACTAGGATTGCAGTAGCTATTATAGCTTAAATTCATACTGGCTAGCTGTGGCTTGCCGGGTCTAACATCTTTGATATATAAGCTAGTTGTTTTTTACTCTTCTTCACTCCTGAGTTAAAATTTTATTAGCTACTCCATTTTCTGTATTTATGTATAAATGATAAAGGATTTTTCTAACAAGGGTAAGCCTAAAGCTGGTACTTAGGCTAGTTTTAACTTCAATTCTTTTAATTTAACAATATCTTCCTTGGTCCGTTTAATATCATCTCTCTCTGTCAATTTTTCATACACAAATTTTACTGCCTGTGTGTACCCCTCAATCCATAATCTACAGTATTTCAATAATCCAAGTAGTTTTCTGATCTCCCTCTTTGAAGAAGGAGGGAGAAGGGATAAAAATTCCTGCAATTCTCTCATCGTTGAGTTTCCAGCTACCTTTATTTATAAGGTGTCTAAGATATTTCACCTCTGGTCCTACAAATTACAGTTTCCCTTTTGATGCCCTTAATCCTCCTTTTTTTTTTTTTTCCCAGAAAATTAAAAAATTGTATAGTAGCCTCTCTCACTTCAGCTCCCCAGATAGTAAAAGATCATCCACATATTGGATAATTTGTATTCCAGGAGGAGTAGGGAAATCTTGTAGTATTGTTTTTAAAGCTTGCCCAAATAAGTTTGGGGATTCCGTAAACCCCTGTGGTAATTTTGTCCATCTTAATTGCTGCTTTCTCCCAGTTCTTGGATTCTCCCATATGAAGACAAAAATATCTTGGCTCTCCTTACGTAGTGGGCAAGCCCAAAAAGCATCTTTAAGATCCACCACACTAAAGCACTGATGCTGGGGTGGGACTTAGAAGAGTATAAGGATTTGGTACCACTGGGTAGCGAGTCCAAGTGTTGGGGAAGATGAAACAGGAAGGCCTTACAAATATGATTGCCTGGCAAAAGATTTTGAGAATATAGAAACTATAAGCGAGATTGAAATGAAAGCAAGCTTTGACATCCCTTAGTTACTGAACAACGGGAAAACAATGGTGTGGCCAGCTGAAGGTAATCCCCTTTTGATGATACAAGACCCTCTGCAAGCAGGCAGGTCTAAGGGTCAGAGCAGATCCTGCCAGCTTGGCAGAAGGGGTCCGAAGAGTAGTTTTTAGGGTTAAAAATGTAGCACAATATGATAATATAGTGATTCTTATAGGCTGTATGTAAATGCTATAGGATTTGTATGCTCTACTAGATTGGTTAGTGTGAATCAGAATATTCAACACAGACAATGATTTATTGTATTGTAACGGGAACTTCGCTCTCTTATTCTCTTACTTTTGCTCTTGTGCTCTTGCTCTCTTGCTCTTACTTTACTATGCTCTTAGCTCTTGCCTTTTAAGTTATTACCCTCTCATCCTCTCTCTTCTCTCGGGCCTGCTCCGAGCTGCAGCTGGCAGCTCCCAGCAGGGCCCTGTACGCAGGCCCTTTGCAATAAACCACAAGTTCCACAACCTGGCTTCAGAGATCTCTCGTCTCCGTCCGTCCCGACCATGCAACCCCCAGTCTCGCCTACACCAAGTTCTTTTATTAACCTCCCTTAAATCTTGTACTAGTCTGTAACTCCCATCAGACTTCTTTACTGGGAGAATAGGGGTATTATGAGGAGAAATACAAGGTTCTAATGTCCTATCCTTTATTAGTCCTTTTATTACTGGCTTCAAACCTTCCCTTCCTTCTAAAGATATAGGATACTGACATACACGTATGGGACAGTCTTCTCTCTCAATTGTAACCCTTATGGGGTCGATATTTAATCCTCCCCTATTTCCTTCCCCAGCCCAAACCTTCTTGTTGTTTTTTTTTTTTTCTTCATCCTCTTGGCCTAATTTTAAAACTCTAACTGTCATTTTCCCATTTTCTGGTATAACTCCTATTCCTAATTGCACTTGTCTCTTCCCAATAAGTTGCTACCTGCCCCTGGGACCAATAAGACATCTCCCATCGAAATTTTAGTTTCTTCCCTTAAAAACCACATCTTTAATGACCAGAACTGTAAAACTTTCTCCTTTTGCCCCTATTACTTTCACTGCATGTTTGCTCACACTATAACCTTTTGGAATATTTAACAGGCTGGTTCTTTCTGCCCCTGTGTCTACTACAAATTCCAATTATTCTTCTTCTTGGGGACTGTCTTGGTTTGGAAAACAGGTGCCTGCTAAAGAAGGCAGGAGCCTCCCCTGAAATGGAGAATGCAAACCCTCCCCACCCCTCCGAATCGCTGTGAATTTTAAATTAAGGGGCTCTCAGGCAAAAAAATATGGGAGCAGGAAATAACAGTTCTTTAATAGGAGAAAAAAAAAAGGATAAAATAAAACAATGCAATATACTAGAACAACAATGACAGAGTCTGGACTCAACCTGACACCCTGTTGGTCAGGATCTTGGTAGCAGTCCAGCTGGAAAAGTGGCTGCAGTCCTCCTGGAGTGTCAGGTGCGTTTCTGTTGGAGCAGGGGGGTTCTGTAGAAAAAGGGTGTATTCTTCCTCCACAGATCTGTGGAAGTAGAAGCAGCTGCTGTTCCTCTGGGAAATCCAGTGGGAAGCCGTGCCAGTGTGTCAGAATCCCCAGATTATTTTCGCGTAGCAATGCTTGGCTCCTCCCTCTGGGCGGAGCATCTCACAATGGGAAGTTATAGTTCTTATCGGTCATGCAGTGACATTCAATAGCTTGTTATCAGCAGATGTGCCCTGCTGAGGGAGGAGTGATTATGATCACTCAGAGGGAGAGATAAGGAGAATTGCCCACTTGACACCAGACAACTGCCATACAGATGGTAATAGAATACATCTTGCCTTGCAATCTGGAACAGGGATGCACTTGGCCTCCCTATTCCTCCTCTGTGCTCTTTTAAAGATTTTCAGATCTTCTGCTTGCTTAGGACCATTTTCCTATTTCTCTTGTTTATCTATTTAGTTCGAGTTTCTTCTTTTCCGTCTGAAAAGCTGTCCCTTAAATACTTTTTTTTTTTTTTGCATTTCGCCTTTGATATGCTATCTCATTTATTTCCTTGATTATGTAATTACAATAATTATTCATGTGTTTACTCCCCTCCTATTCTTTTGACCCCACTCAGGAGGTACAGTTGGCATTTTGGCTTCTCTGGAGGTCCCTGTGGATTATCTTTTTTTTTTTTCCAGGTTTTTATTCTAGCTGCCTATCTTCCTGAGAAAATATTATTTTCATTGTAGACCGCATCTCTTCTCAAGTATAAATGTTTGGACCTAAAAATTGGTTAAATTGTTCAGGTATGCCTATGGGATCCTCCAAATATCCATTTTATTTATTTCTTAAAATTTCTGACCTCATACGAAGTCTAAGGAGCATTTACAAACCCCGGTCTGCCCCTCTTATGGGAACCTCTCTTAATGGAGATAGACCAATTCCTTTATCCCATTCTTTTTGGATTTTTATCTTCTAGAGCGTTTCTCCTATATTTTTAGGAAGAATCAGGAGAGGGCTTTCTTTTAACTGACCTTTTAGTGTTTCGAGAAGGTGATTCCTTGAGAGAAAGAGTTCCCCTGACCAGCCGGAGCTGTGGTTCCCAAGGGAACGGAGCTCGGGGTAGGACGGGCGGGGCTCGGCATAGCGCCGAGTCTCGGTCCTCCAAAGGCGGGGCCTGCAGGCGGGATCGCCCGAGGGGGTGTTGCGGTGCAAACCGAGCTGGAGCGTGGACAGCCCCCGCATGGCTAATGGCGGCTGATCCGGCAGAGACAAAGCAGGCGACTGACCCCGGCTGCACTGATTCTGGTCGGCTACCGCCGGTGCAGCCGGGCATGGGACAGACGGGACAGACGGGACCCCCCCCCCCCCTCGGTGCGGTCGGCGCGGTGACCACGGTCCACACGGCAGGACAGACCCCCACCCAGCCGGCATGGTCATGGTCGGAGGACGGGCCGCGGGCCAAGCGGCTGGGACTGTGGCAGACGGACTGTGCCGGTGCCGGCACAGGGGCTGGGGGTGCAGCCGCGAACGGGTGGGGGAGGAAATGGAACGGAGGAGGTAATCTTTTGTTCCCAGCCTTTTTCTTCCACCGTTTTTCTTTTATTGCTTTTTAAAGATGTTATTTTCTTACCGTCTTCCCACCCCCCCCCCCGCATGTGGTATATTCTTTTTCTTCTGGATTAAACAGTTTTTTACAAATCCAGAGCTTAACAAATCCAAACTTTTGCTTGTATACTTTGAAATGGTCGACGAGCTAACTCACGACCTTCTCATGATGTTTTTCTCATCACCCTTTTATTTATCTTTTGGTAAATTCTACATCTTTCAGTTACTTGTTTTTCTACTCCAAAAATCTCAATGCACCCATAGTTCCTTTAAAAAATGATCACACAAAGCCTGAGTATCCCCCTGGGTTTTCTGATGCATGTCTTCTAATATTCCCTAGTAAGCATTTTATTAACTGTCTTGCATCAAGATGTTTCCATTTCCCTGATTTATCTCGTTCACCTCCTATCTTGTTTAATTCCTTTTTTTCTCAGCTTCTCTAAACTTTGGAATTTCCAATTTTTCCTCATTTGGGAGTTAATATTAACTCTTTCAGCTCCATTTTCTGCTGCATCTTTAGCTTCCTGATCTGCCAAATTATTTCCTCTTATTTCTGGGGTCTTCATCTTTTCACGTCCCTTAGTATGTACTATAGCTATCTCTCTTGGGTAATTTTAATGCCTCTAAAACCTCTAAAATAAGTTCTCACGTACTAATCCTTTTCCTCTTGAATTAAGTAATCTCCTTTCATAAATTTTTCTTCAGCTATGTGCTACTCTAAAGGCATACCTTGAATCAATATATAACTCCTTTCTTTTGTGTTAAATATTTTTGTGCTCTTTTTAAAGCATATAATTCACAAGTTTGAGCCTTCTAGTTAAAGGTTAATTTCCCTTTTTCAGTAGTTAGCATGTTTCTCTCATCAACTTCTGCATACCCTCTATTTTGCTAGTTGTATTTCTGTTAGCTAACATAACTCCCAAAGCGCTATCTTGGGGGTTTCTCTTCTACTATGCTTTTATTCCCCCTTTCTTCCCTGTATCCAACTTACTGGTTTTCTGTTCCATTTTCAAGATCTTATCTCTTCATCCCCTGCCTCTGTTTCTTACTTTCACTAACAGCTTTAATACCACTTTTCTTTCCCAAAAACAACCTTTTTCTCACACTACTTTTCAACACAATACTCGGTTCAACACACCTCCCTCCGAGGAGATATGGTAAAGCTTCTACATTACCCATACTTCCATTTGTCTACATTCACTCACTTTTATTCCTCATTCACTTTCACACATTCCTTCACACCCTCAAGACACAAAGTGGATCCCTGCCACCAGAAAATCACGGGTCCCTGTGGCTCCCCTCGCCTTGGGGTTGGCCTCCAGGTCTCAGTATTGCCGGGCCTCCTGGAAGGGCCCTGACTCTGGTCGCCTCCGGTTCCCGTTCACCTGTGAGGCTGTCTGTGTGTCGCTCACACTCTTCAGCTACGGCCCCCTCACATGCCCAGGGAACACTGGCCTGGTTTGCAGGTCACACACACCCTTCAGCTAAAGCCCCACCCTCCCCGGGAACAATATTCTGGTTTGCCGGTCACACACTCCTCTTTCCACTGCCCCCCCACTTCCCACCCGCCCGGGAAGTTGAGACTGATTTTGTGTGTGACTCACTCTCACACACACAACAAGACAATTTTAAGGTACTTTTTACTTTCACATCACTTATTACAGGTTTAAGTATTACTGACCAGTCCCAGTGCTATTGGATATCCCTCAACCCAGCTGTGTTGTCCAACCCCAGATGCTCTTGGGTATTTTTCCCTGAATCCTGACGTGTTGTCCAACCCGAGATGCTCTTGGGTGTCACTGTCGAGGCGGTCACGACAAAAAGCAGAGACCACAAGCAGTCTCAGTTGGCAACTCTTTATTCTTGAACATGGCTGATCTTTTATACACTTTCCAATTGTTTATGCTTCTTCTACCTTAATTATTGGCCACCATGATTCAACATAATTTTATTGGTGAGAATTTACGGTGACTTAACTAACTTTCTAAAAATACTTCGTCCAGCTGCAAAGTTCTTATCTTTCTTCAGTTCTTCTCTTCTCTTTGTCTCCTTGGTGACAGCCTTGGAGAGAGCTCCTTATCAGCTTCTTGCTTCTCACTCCTTTAGCTAACAGGCCCGCTGTTAGCCCCTTCCACACTTCGGTATTTTTCCTTCAATCCAGCTGTGTTGTTCAACCCCAGATGCTCCTGGGCATTTTTCTGTCCCTCAGCCCAGCAGTATGGTACAACTACAGATGCTCTTGGGCATTTAATTATTTTTGGCTGTGTTGTTCAATCTTGGATGCTGTTGGGCAACATTTTCATCCCTCAATCTAGCTGTGTTGTCCAACCGCAGATGTCCTTGGGTATATCCTCACTCAGGCAGAATTCTGCTCAACCCTGCTCTGGGATGCTCTAGGAATGTTAATCCCTCAACCCAGCAGGTTTTTAAGGGCCCTTCCTGTCCCATTTCCAACTGGATTGGGCTAGGAAACATTGCTCCCTACCTCCAAGGGGTCCAAGCCCTCCCTGAGACCCAGTCCCAGTTACCCTGGGGGACTTTTTCACTCCTATTATCACTTGCTTTGTCCCTTTACTGGCTGCTTCTCTCGTGAAAACTTGGAAACGCAGCATGGGAGACTGCACTCACTTGGCAGGTCTGGGACAACCAGCCCGCCTCTCATTCACACACATTCATCTCCCCCACTGCCCCCCTGAGAAATACTTACCCTTTTTCTGGCTTTGTGCTGCCCAGAAAAAGGTGCCCAGACGTCCATAACTCTTTGTTTCTATTGTCTCATATTGTCCTAATTCAAATTGTCCAAATTATTATTACTCTAATTGTATTACTATTTTTATAACCATTTTATTACTATTAAACTTTTAAAAATTAAAAAACAAGTGATTGGCATTTTTCACACTCACAAAGGAACACAGGCAGATAATGGAAGGGGGAAGCCCAAGTAACACCCTGCTGGGATGCTCTCAGAGGCATCACAGGAGAGTCATCAGTCCATCAAAGTCAATCTTTGCAAGTTCAGGGGAGCAGAGGGGCACAATAGCCGTCAAGAAGCCAAATAAAGACTCCAGGGAAGGGACACCTGGTTGCCTGTCAGGGCTGTCCCAGAACAGCTTTAGATCCACGTTCAGGCATGAACTCCAGTGAGGTGGACAGTGGGAGCAAGTCTTGATCATCTCTCTCACTTAAGGAGGAGTTGCTTCCCAGGGCTGAAGGATACCCTATGGGATGCTGGGGAAGAACATTTTGAAACTTCACAATCTAAATTAAAATAGTCCAAACCCAGTTTAAAATCTCTAACACAACCCCCTTGTTGGATATCATATATGAGCTTGCTACCAAAGTCCCAGGATCAACTGACAGGGCCTTCTCCTGATCAGATCTCTTACGAAGCTGCAAGCATTTCAGTGGCCAGATCCTGAGGGGGCATGGAGTTCAGACCAATAAGAATATCCAGACTGGGTCTTTTAAAAATCTTTATAAAAGAGTAGCCTGGGAAAATAAACTTCTGTGCCACATGAACATTGAACATCGGGAGTGAGTTGTGTCTCTGTCTCCTTGCCCCTTATCCAACCTAACATCCCCTGACTATTAAACAATGCGGAAGCAGAATTCTTAGGGACTCAGAAGTAAAGAAGCACTAAGGTTGGGAATGATGAGTAATTGCTTTTAACAAAACATAGTTACAGCAAGTGTTTCACTTAATGTTTAAGACACGTTGTCTTAAGGCACTTCTCACAAGACCCATGTGTGTCGCCCTGATTTTGTAAAACTTTGTAAAGCCTTCTGATGTTTATATTCTCTCAACAAACTTTCTCACACACAATTCTGTAAATAACCTATGTTTTGCATTCTTTCATGGAGGTGGAGAGAATTGATGGACCCTTGGTCTGTCCAGTGGCACTGGAGAGGTGGCACTGTCACCCTCCAATCCACTGTCACCTTTGGAAAACTATAAATGTTGGAGTCAGAAAATAAAGGTCCTCTTTTTTTGTTCCCCTCGAGAGCAGCAGTGTCTGTGTCATCATTTCGTGCCTTATCTCAACATCTGGTGAACCCCTTCGTGTGAATTTGAGACCTCGAGTGTCGTGCGGCCTTGCTGGGTGAGGTTGTATCCTTCCCCCCCGCCTTGGTTGCTTGGCGTTGCCTGCTGCTCTTGTGAGAGATGGCAGCCTCTGTGAGTTCCTCAGATGTTTCTGTTCTTTTAGACCTCTGGAAAGTTCTCCTCGACCGGAGGGGAGTTTCCCTTTCCTGGAGTGAGTTTGAGAGTCTGTTTCTGTGGGCCAGAGAGCAAGGGTTTTTTTCGGACCCTTTGGAGGCGCTCTCTAGGGAGGCGTGGTCTCGCGTGGGGGAATCGTCTCATGGTTGCTCTCCTTGACCATTGTTCGGTGGATGTGAGATCGCTGATGGTGCACTGGAAGAAGTTGAGTGACGTTTGGCGGGGGTCTCCTCGTTATAGCTCTCGGGGTTCCCTAGGGACCCCTTCTGTCTCGGATGTGGAGGAGGGGGAGTCTGATCTTCTGTATGACGCAGGACCCTCTCCCCCACCCCGAGAGGGAGAGCTGGGGGGCAGCTCCGCCTCGGAGGGCGATGTCTGTTCCCCCGGGGTGGATTTGGCTCCTGGCCAGCTGGCCCCGAGCCCGGCGGGGGGTGCCCCGCAGGCATCTGGGGACTCGGTGGAGCCGGGGGGCCGCCCTCGCCCCGCCCCGCCCCGCACGGCTGGCGGGACGGGGGGGGACCCTCCCTCCCTGTGTGCCTTCCCGGCACTTGGGGACAGCGGGCAGTCACGGGCCCCGCTCCCGCCTCTGTTTGACTCTGATTCCGTGACGATTCTGTGTCCGCACTGTGGCGTCTCCGCCAAGTACCCCCTGGCTGCGGTAGGGACAGCTTTGCATCCCCCTGGGTCCGGCTTCTCGGAGGGGGAGGCGGTTTCTCCCGTCCCTGGGCAAGCGCAGTCCGTGGCCGCAGCCCGGGGCGGGCCGTCCATCGCTCCTCCGGCGGGCCCGGCCCCCGCGGCCTGGCAGCCCGCCCCGCCCCGCCCGGCGGAGGTGGTACCCGCTGCCGCCTTTCGCGGCACGGGTCCGGCGCTCATCGGGGCTTTGCCCGCCCCCCTTGTGCCGGCCCGCTCTGACGTGACTCCATGGGCCGTGCCCCTCTCGGCACCCGGCCCCGCCCCCGTGTCGGGGGAGGGGGGCCCCACGCCGGTTTCCCGATCCGTGCCGGCGCCCGCCCCTGCCCCCTCCACGGAGCCCTCTGCCAGGGCTGCGGGGCGGCAGGGCGCTGAGGTGTTTCGATTTAGCGCGTCTACCGACGCTGCCGGCGGGAGGCCAGTGACTCCTCGGGGCCATGGTCAATCCTCGTTGGCTTTGTCGACGCTGCCTTCATGTCAGGTGACGGTGTGTCCGAAGGAACCCAGCCGTTTCTGGCAGGAAGTTAAAGCTAAGACTGACGAGATGTGTGATCCTGCATCCCCACGGCAGCTGCGGGATCGAGGGGGAGTCTCCTCTGGCTCTGCTGATGCTGCAGGAGATGCAGGGCCTGGCGCTGTCGGGCTGGCTCCCAGCCCAGCATCTGCTTTTGTCCCTGTGATGCCCACAGGACAGGATGTGGCAGGTGCTGCAGCTTCGTCGGGGAGTCTCCAGGCCTTCCCTGTGATCAGGGGTGTTACTCACAACACCCATCAACCTATTTTGTTTAAGGTAGAGCAGGAACTTTGCGATGCGGTTGCTAAGCATGGTCTGGGGTCTGTGGAAGTTATGCACGTTCTCCGGAGAATTACCGCGGACGTGCTGACACCTCATGACATACGCAAGCTGGGCCATGCTCTTTTTAACCCTGTGCAATTTGTGGTTTTTGACGCCAAGTGGACTCGCCTGGCAGCTGAAGCGGTGCGGCAGAATGCTGCGCTGGGGGCGCAGGACCCTCGGTGTGCGGTTGTCGCTGAAATGCTGTTGGGCACGGGGCATTTTAGTGATGTTCAGGGGCAGGTTGGCTATGATCCTCTTGTGCTTCAACAGGCCCACGAGCTGGGCGTGGCGGCACTGGTTCAGGCTGTGGAGGTGGCTGCTCCGCAGGCACCGTATGAGACTATTCGCCAAAGGGCTGATGAGCCGTTCATGGACTATGCAACGTGGCTGTCTGCAGCTCTGGAGAGGCAGGTGTCTGATGCTATGACAAGGGATCGCCTCCTTTCGAACATGTTAAAACTTAACAGCAATGAGGCTTGTAGGAGGGTCATAGCGGCTCTGCCTGCGTCTGCTACTATTGCAGACATAGTAGAGGCCTGTTCGAATTTCAACCTGGTGAGGCCAAAGTTGGGTGCCGTGGCTACTGCTGTGCAGCCAGTCTGGGCGGCGCCGCAGAGCCAGTGGCCGCAGCAGGGGAATGCGCGGAATGGCAAGAAGAGGGGGAAGAAGGCGCAGAAGGCCAAATATCCCATGTTTTTATGTGGTCGGTGTGGACGGCCTGGTCACATGTCCAATGCTTGCAAGGCGACGGCTCATGTTAATGGCCAGGCTTTGCCGGGTTCGGGAAACTGGAAGCGGAGCGCCCCGGAGAGATGCGCTCCGACACAAGTCTCTCTCCAGACCCCGGAGCCGATGGAGGTCTGCTCTGCCGGCTTGCGGCCAGCACCCGCGGATCAGCAGGTGTGGATGTCTGCACCGCAGCAACTGTTGTCTTAGAATCTTGTCGGATACACAAGATTCCCCTGGATGCTTTTGGTCCCTTGGGTGGAGGCATGAGTGCTCTCCTGATGGGGAGGTCTAGCGCCACCATTCAGGGCATCATTGTGCACCTGGGGCTCATTGATGCAGACTTCACAGGGCAGATTTGTGCCATGGTTTCCACACCCACCCCCCCGTCACAATCCCAAAAGGGACGCGCATTGCTCAACTTGTGCCTTTTAAGTCCTCTGTTCGCAGGACGGCTGACCGGTCACGTGGTGTGGGCGGCTTTGGATCCACTGGGTCGCCTCAAGTTCACTGGACCACCGTCCTGTCCAAGGACCGTCCCGAGATGCTGTGCACCCTGTCCAACCCTGGTGCGACGCCGTCGGACATCCGCCTCCGCGGACTTCTTGACAGTGGGGCTGATGTCACGATTCTCTCCCTTGCTGCCTGGCCCCCGGAGTGGCCCCTGGATCCGGTGGAGACGCCTGTCACAGGACTGGGAGGGACGGCGCAATGTTTCGTGAGCCAGCGGCCCGTGCTGGTCGCAAACCCGGAGGGACAGACGGCCTGGGTTAGGCCTCATGTTACCTCTACCCCTGCTAACCTCTGGGGGAGGGATGTTCTGTCCGCCTGGGGGGTGCGCATCGGGACGGGTTTTTGATGGGGGCCACTGCGACGAAGGGCGCAGACTGTTCTACGCCTCCTATACGGTGGCTGGTAGACAAACCTGTTTGGGAGAACCAGTGGCCCCTCCCTCATGAAAAATTGGTCGCCCTTCGAAATCTGGTGCAGGAGCAGTTGGACCAGGGTCATCTGGAGCCTTCTACCAGTCCCTGGAACACTCCTGTCTTCTGCATCAAAAAGAAATCTGGGAAATGGAGGTTGTTGCAAGACCTCCGAAAGGTCAATGCCGTGATGGAAGGCATGGGAACATTGCAGGTGGGCATGCCATCGCCTACCATGCTTCCCGCGGACTGGCCGATCCTCATTGTGGATCTGAAGGATTGTTTCTTTACAATTCCTTTGCATCCCAATGACAGGCCGAAATTTGCCTTCACGGTGCCAGCAATTAACAACGCTGAGCCGGCACAGAGATATCAATGGAGGACGCTGCCCCAGGGCATGCGCAATTCCCCAGCCATATGCCAATGGTATGTGGCCCAGGCCTTGTCTGGAGTTCGCAAGCAGTTTCCTGATGCACGTCTGTATCATTATATGGACGACATTTTGGTGGCTGCGTCCACCCAGGATGAGCTGCTGAGGATTCAGCCTCGGTTGCTGGATGCTTTGCATGCTCATGGGCTGCAAGTGGCTCCAGAAAAGGTTCAACAACAACCACCTTGGAAGTATTTGGGGGTCAAAATTCTGGAACAGACAATTTGTCACCAAGAGGTGCAATTTGTGCATTCTGTGAAGACACTGAATGATGCTCAGAAATTGGTAGGTGTCATCACTTGGTTGCGTCCATATTTGGGACTGACCAATGCACAGCTGTCTCCGCTGTATGATTTGTTGAAAGGAGACAATGATCTAAAGTCACCTCGCACGTTGACCCCTGAGGCGCAAAAGGCGCTGGAGGTGGTTCAGCAAGCTGTTTCGGCTTGCCAAGTTCATCGCATTGATCCCTCCGTTGATGTCACTGTGTTCATCACCACTCCAGATTCGCATCCCACAGGTATCATTGGCCAGTGGAGTGACAAATGGTCCGATTCCTTGCACATCTTGGAATGGGTTTTCCTGCCCCATCAGCCGCAGAAGACGGCAACTGCATTGTTTGAGCTAATCGCTCGCTTGATAATCAAATGCCGGCAACGGTGTTTGCAATTGATGGGTGCGGATCCCGCAAAGATTGTACTCCCGGTGCAACGGGAGGATTTTGACTGGAGCTTTGCAAACAGTGTGTCCCTGCAGAGTGCTCTGGAAAACTTTTCAGGGCAGATCACTTATCATCTGCCCAGCCATAAGCTGTTGCATGTGGCGAGATTCACACAAATGTCTTTGCGGCCCAAAAATAGTCAGGAACCCGTGCAAGGACCCACCGTCTTCACTGACGGTTCCGGGAGGACCGGAAAGGCCATTGTTACCTGGAAGGATGGATCTGAGTGGCAGGTTTTGGAAGGTCATGAGGATGGATCAGCCCAATTGGTTGAACTGAGGGCTGCTGTCATGGCATTTGAGAAATTTTCCCAGGAGCCTTTCAACTTGGTCACGGATTCCGCCTATGTGGCCGACATCGCGCAGCGATTGGGTCATTCGGTTTTGAAGGAGGTCAGTAATCCTGCCTTGTTTCATTTGCTGAAGACCTTGTGGCGTGCCATTCAGGCTCGGGTTCATCCCTTCTATGTTCTGCATGTGAGGAGTCACACCTCTTTGCCAGGCTTTATAGTGGAAGGTAACGCGAGGGCTGACAAGTTGGCTAACCCAGCGTGGGTAGCACCTCAGCCTGATACACTCGCGCAGGCCAAGGCATCACATGGGTTTTTCCACCAAAACGCACATACCCTGCAGAAGCAGTTTCAGCTGACGCCAACTGAGGCTCGTGACATTGTTGAGTCGTGTGACGACTGCCACGCGCTTGCTCCGCCTTTGCCGGCAGGGGTAAACCCCAGAGGCCTTAGGGCCTTGGAGCTTTGGCAGACCGATGTCACCCAGATTGCCGAGTTTGGCCGGCTCAAGTATGTGCATGTCACGGTGGACACGTTCTCCTCTGCGATGTGGGCTTCTGCTCACACTGGAGAAAAGGCCCGTGATGTCATTGCCCACTGGAGGCAGGCCTTTGCCGTTCTGGGCATACCTTCTGCTGTGAAGACCGACAATGGTCCTGCTTACGCATCACAGAAGGTGCGGCAGTTCCTGCAGTTGTGGGGTGTCTCACACAAGTTTGGTATCCCTCATTCTCCAACCGGTCAAGCTATTGTAGAACGCGCTCATGGTACTCTGAAGCGGGTTCTTCAAAAACAAAAACGGGGAATGCAGGGTGAAACCCCGCACAGTCGGTTGGCAAAAGCTTTGTACACAATCAATCATCTCACTGTGCCGCAGAACTCAAATAATCCTGTCATTTTGAACCATCATCTCTCGTTGCAGGCTGCGGATGAGGCACTTCAGCCTCGAGCGAAGGTTCAGGTGCGGAATTTAGTCACCAAACAGTGGGAAGGTCCCTATGACCTTATCGCTTCGGGGCGCGGGTATGCTTGTGTATCCACAGATACTGGGGTACGCTGGGTACCTTCGAAGTGTGTTCGCCCTGACCTGCGACCGCAGAGACAGAATCCGGCCGACGGGCAACATGGAGACCGTGACCAACCTGAAAGGCATCAAGCGGGTGACTCATCGAGTGATGACTCGGATGCAGACGACGCGAGTGATCGCTCTGATGACTCCTCCGCAAATG
This sequence comes from Serinus canaria, assembly GCF_022539315.1. Classification (NCBI taxonomy): domain Eukaryota; kingdom Metazoa; phylum Chordata; class Aves; order Passeriformes; family Fringillidae; genus Serinus; species Serinus canaria. The sequence continues at coordinate 18,148,065 of NC_066316.1, read as the reverse complement.
GACACTGAACATTGTTCATGTTTGTTTTTCACATTGTTCATTTTCTTTTTCGTTTTTTCTTTTTTAGACAGAAAAGGGTGAGATGTCGCCCTGATTTTGTAAAACTTTGTAAAGCCTTCTGATGTTTATATTCTCTCAACTAACTTTCTCACACACAATTCTGTAAATAACCTATGTTTTGCATTCTTTCATGGAGGTGGAGAGAATTGATGGACCCTTGGTCTGTCCAGTGGCACTGGAGAGGTGGCACTGTCACCCAATCCACTGTCACCTTTGGAAAACTATAAATGTTGGAGTCAGAAAATAAAGGTCCTCTTTTTTTGTTCCCCTCGAGAGCAGCAGTGTCTGTGTCATCATTTCGTGCCTTATCTCAACACCATGTGAACCCAGACCAAAATCCCAGAGGGAGGTTCAAGCACCTGGTCCTCCAGAATTCTACAGATGTGGCATTAAAACAGAAGTAATGGTTCTGTTTTAATGCCAAAATGGTTCCATTTGGGAACCATTTTGTTGTTGTTTTCAAGCAAACTGGAATTCTGGTTTGTGATAACACATGGACAATTGCTTTCCAAACACAGCAACACTGCATATTTCAACTCATGGGCATGACTGCACAAACAAGTCTCTTCCAGGAGGTAGAGAATTTTGCAGTGTTTCTGTGCCTCTGCTCTTTTAAGATGTATTTGAAATCAACACTGTTTGCATTTCACACAAATATTAAAGTAACATTACAAAAATTCTTTCTGTAATTCTTCAGACATTATCACTTGATTTACATTTATTTTATTAAAAGAATAAATACCAACCAAAGTGATTTTACATAAATATATTTAAAAAAAGTCTAGTACTGAGTCAAGAGGGTCTGCCTAAAGGTTCTGGAGTACCACCAACACAAAAGTCAGTTTTACAGAGAGGAAAAAGTACCAAGAACCTTAGGGTCACCTTCTCATCAAGGCTAAACAGAGGAATCTGGAAGACCACATATTCTCAGGGAAACAGGATTGTGCCTAGTCACAATCTTCTTCAGCATCCGAAACCTTTTCAGTTGAGCTTTGCAGCCTTGGTGTGATACATATTTGAAGTATTTGCAATCTAAAGAAATTTAAAAAAAACAACACTAAGTTACACCATGATACAAGCAAATACAAAATGCTTTCATAATTTAAATAATATGCAAACAGCTAAGAAACTTTTCAGTAATTAAAGGTATTAAAATCCAAGACATGCTCATTAGAGACATAACTGCAGCATTAAATAATCTATCCTCACTTAGCCCAGCAAACATTCTACATGTATCTAAATGCTTGTTATCTTGCACAATGCTTTTTTCTCTTTCATTTTTGCTCTGCAAATAAGATCACAAAGTAAAATTTCAAGAGTGTAAAGCAGCATTGATATAATACAGTATCATATATGTGCATACATTAATTTATTATGCTAGATAATGAAAACAGAAGCTCACATTGAGACCAGTAAGTACTGAAACTTCATTCAAGAAAATCTGAACTGGAATGCTTTTATTTGCCATCTGGCAATTAAAGGGAGATATCTGATTCTACTGAAAGCAAAACCAAAAATATCCAAAGAGCTTCCAACATTAAGCTCTGTTTGTTCTATGAGAAATTGTTCTTTGAAGTGCAGAAGAAAAAGTTACAGAAAAGCTGACAATGAACATGTTGGCCACCAACCAGAAGTTCAAACCAGTCTACAAGCCGTTGTCTCCACACCATATTCCCATTCTCAATTTAGCATGTGATTCTTGGCCTGATCCTCCCCTTGTTTTGGCAGCATTTCAAATAATGCTACTAAAGAGGTAATAATCTTCACCTTTTTACTAAATTGATGATGTTTTTCATTCAGACTCTCCCTCCCTTTCCTGCATTACAACATCCCCATGGTCCTTAATGACCAGCTGACACCCAGTATTGCTGAGATACTGCCCAGGCTGGCATACAGCAAGCAAACTCCCCGCGGTCCTCACAATATTCTCTAATGAGGGTGTTGTGCATTTTTGGAGTTATGGTTTGAAGGTCAAACAAGACAAATGGTACTGTGGCTGCTCAACAAGGCTAGATAAAACTGAATTCTAAACCACAATAAGACCAGCTGCCTCACTGTTAAATATCAAACCAACTTAAATGAACCTTTCATGTTCACCTTCAAAAACAAGAATCTTATTTAAAAGAAAGAAACTCTATTTCTTCCAGGCAGCAGAGCAGCTGCATCCCATGTCATTAGGGCTAGAACTAGACATTATTTCTGTTCCATGAACTGTAAAGAAAAAAAAAAAAATCATACCCTTTCCCAGAAGAATTCCAGCCACCAGAGCTTTTTCATATGAAAGGCTTTTATTTTCCTGCCAATTCCTTTTTGCCAAGTAACGGCTAAAATGGAAGTCCGGCCACCAGTCCTTCCTGGAGTTCCACTCTTGCTTGATCCAGTCAAGATGCTTCTCAGAGCTGGAAAAAGGTTAAACAAATTACAGAAGAGGTTAAAATGTAATAGAAAGATTATTAGGAGACAGTGAATGTTATAATCTACACTACAAATCTCCTAAATTGCCAACACAGACACACTGACTTTATACCAAAACACTAATACAAGCATTTTTACATAAAACTAACAATTATTTTTTAATCTCTGGCAACACTTGTGAGGCTGAAAGTGAACTCTAGCAGTTTTATTAAGCCTTGGCAATAGCACAGATAATGGTTTAAAATTAAGCAAGCGTTTCACTTGTCTGCCAGTTTTTCAATAGTAATATGGAAGTTTCTCCAGGTTTGTCAACAAATGAATACTATGAAGGGGCTGCTTTGTCCTTAGGAAAGGTTTATGTTACTCCAAGCATACTCAAAGACTAACTCATCCCCAACAGTTATTACTGTTAGGCAATAACACCCTTAAACTAAGCATTTCAGCAACACAAACTCCTTCCAGCCCCTCAAGGGAATCTGCAAGAAACACGAAGAGGGAGTTTTTGCAAGGGAAGGTAGAGACAGGACAAGAAGGAACAGCTTTAAACTGGAAAAGGACAGGTTTAGATTAAATATTAGGAAGAAATTCTTCACTGTGATGGTGAGGCCCTGGGTCAGGAATGGCTTTAAACTGGCAAACGACAGGTTTAGGTTAGATATTAGGAAGAAATTTTTCAGTCTGATGGTGAGGGCCTGGGTATGTTTTGCCCAATATAGTATTGGTGAGTGGTCTCTCCCTGTCCTTCTCTCAACCCATGAACACTTATATTTTCTCTCCCCATCCAGTTGCAGAGTGGAGGGATAGAGCAGCTTTGGTGGGCGCCTGGTATCCAGCCATGGACTGCCTACTACGCTGCTCTAATGGGAGGTGTCCCTGCCGATGGCAGGGGGGCTGGAACAAGGTGATCTTTCAGATCCCTTCCTACCCAAACTATTCTAGGATTCTATAAAACTATCTACAGCAGGGAAGTGACATTCCCATACAGTGATCAAACTGCCCAGTATATTCAAAGATACTCTGAAGTTGTGTATGAAAGGCAAAAATGAAGGCAAAGTTAGATCACAGAGGGTCGCTGTGTCCACTGCCCAAAGGTGGAGACTTGACAATTTTGTTTCAACACACTGCATCAAAGCTACTTACATTACAATTTGTTTCACCTGTCTTGCCAAACAGCTCCATGCTTTTGCATTTTCTTTCCAGCCAGCATAATCCAAAGCTGCAAAAATAACTTCTAGGCCCAGTTGACGCTTTTTTCTTTTCTCTGGAAAAAGATGAGGCTGATTAATGAATTACACAGATCAGGATAAACTCATTTGTAAGGCACAAGTGAAATACAGTTCTCCACTCTGCCCCTCCCCCCAGTGCTGCTACTTTAAACATAAGTTATGTTTATTGGTATAAATTTCTTTAAAAACTCCAGGTTATTCTCATTGGTTATGAAAAGCTGGCAAATATGTCACACATGAACTGAAAAAGGGAGGTTTCAGACGAAAGGTCTCTTTTTCCTCCTCCCAAAGGAGAATCATGGTTTGGGTTGGAGAAGACCTTAAAAATCATCAAGTTACAACCCCCTGCCATGGGCAGGGACACCTTCCACTAGAGCAGGTTGCTCAGAGCCCCAGCCATCCTGGCCTTGAACACTTCCAGGGATGGGGCATCCACAGCTTCCCTGGACAACCTGTGCGAGTGCCTCACCACCCTGACAATCAAGAACTTATTCCCAAAATCTTTTCTAAACTTCCCCCTGTCAGTGTGAAGCCATTAAACCTCATCATATCAGAGGAGTGAACAATCTTTCTTCATTTACATTTCACCAATCTGTTGACCTGCTGAGACATACCAAGCCACAAGAAGACAGACAGCTTGGAATACAATTGATCAGCATGGAAAAAAAATAGTCTTCAGATTAGAAGACTCTTCTACCAGTTTGAAGATAATGCTCCCTTAAAGAGAAGGAAAATTTTGTTGTTTGATCATTAACAATGAACTAAAGAATAGACACATTCCAATAAAGAAAAAAAATAAATAGAGATTCCCAAAATGGAATGTAGACCTTGGAATTTGGAGTAGGGCGCCTAAAAAAAATTAAGTTGTTTTTGAGATCCTGCCTGTGCCGTACAACTGCTTGCTTTGCTCAGCCTTTAAAATAAAAAAAAAAGCACTTGTTTACACAAGTTTGTAAATGACTGCTCACACATGTATCTTAAGAGGTTATGGTGATTGAAAAGATGACATTTGAGTGGGTTTTTTGGGATTATTTCTTAAGAAACAAAACTCATTTCAAAAGCAGAAAGAAGGCTGTAGGATAATCCAGAATAGTTTTCTGAATTTACCATAAATGAAATGAACAAAGGTAAAGACTTACTTGATTTTTGAAGCATGGTATTAAAATCTATCATTAGTTCATGAGAAGGAACAATATCGTGCAAGATCTGAAAAATAAAAGACAAAACCCAGATAGGTTATTTTAATGTGAAAACTTTTGAAGACTCTTACCTGACCAAGAAAAGCACAGGCTTCAGAGCTTTGAGTGCTTTTAGTTCGGAAAATTAAGCAATCTGGTACTTTGGTGCTTTGATATAAAGAATGGATCTCTAGGTCCATTTTGTACATTTGTGACACTGCTCTGTGACACCACAGATGAAATACCTTGATTGCTGCTGACAAAAACTGCTTGTGGCAAATACAACGTTCTGAAGGAGCAGCCCAAATGCATATCCAGTGTCCCCTTTTTTGAAGGCAACATCATTTTCTCCCTAGGACAGTTCTAGCTCCCCTGTATACTGCTCTGTGCATTGGACCAGTTTCTGGACTTATCAAACCATTTCTATGATTTATCTCTGTTTTCTAAGAGACCCATGTCTAAAGCCACTGCTAAAAAGCAGAGGAGAATTTCATGCAAAACTGCTACAGTTTCAAAGTCTAAAACAAACAAAACAGCCTTACAAACCTGTTTATAAACAAAACTTGTACTAACAAAAGCACATTAGTGCCATCAAGTGGCAAAGCATAGTTTGCAAGGAGTACCAAGTGCAAGAAAAGCAGGAATTTAAAAGCTTAACCCAACAAGGTCTTATCTGCCAACAACCAGCAGACATTCACTTTTAGCTTTAATGTACAGCTCATTGAAAACAAGCAAAGAAAATAATTGCTAGACAGGATCAATAGGTGAAAGAGAAGGCATTTAATGATTTGTACAATATTGTAAGGATCAAACTCTAAGAGAAATCAATGCATGCTATACACAAGTCTGCTGATACAGACTTCTGGAACCATGTGAACATGCTTTCTGAACTTGCTTACTGCCTTTAAGTGATATGATGTACCAGTCAGAAGCAAAACAAGAACTGGAATTCAAGGAGAGTAAAGGATTCTGCCCCCTCCCACTAACTTCCCACTACTTCCCACAATAAATACGATAGGATAAATTATGTTACAGAGCTTAAGCAAGCTGTCAGACAGACCACCCCATGACTGACACAGACTGTACCTCCTAAGGGATACCTACCTTCAGTGCAGATATGAGGGATTTCTTTGATTCACCCTGCCTCTTGAGGAAGTGATAGAGGTAGACATGGGCATTGGGGTTAGCAGGGAACTTTGAGTTGTAGGCATATTCATTTAACACTTGGTGGGCCTCGTTGTGATCACCATAGAACTCCAGCAACTAGAAGTTAAGTCTCTCATTAGTTTGTCAGATACAGGGAACCAAACTCTTACAATTAATTCCGGACCGCCACAGAGCCATCCAGCAGCACAGTCTGTATATAAGAGTGCAGTGTATTAGATAATGCATATTAGATAATTACATACACGCCCATCTTAATTTTACTGGCTACTCTCAGGACAGAGAAACAAGAATTCACACACAGAAGCTACCATGGGAGAAAATACCTTAATACCTACTTAATTGTCAAAGGATTATCATCCCTTGCACACTGGAAAGAGATGCTGAAGGCACCTGCCATATCTCTAGAGACAGAACTTGGCAGATGCCAGCACCAAGGAAAATTCTTGAGAGTCCTAGATTGCCAAGCACTGTGTATGTTAGAGGTGTGGCAGTTATCTTCTGTTAATTAGGCAGTTTTCCTTCTCTTCCACAACCCATCCTCCCTCCAGAGAGATATAATCAGTTAATGGGCCATTGACTCTCACTGCATGACTGATAAAATTACAGCATCCCATTGTGAGATGCTCTGCCCAGAGGGAGGAGCCAAGCATTCATAACTAGATATAATCTGAGGTTCTGGGACAGCAGAACAGCCTTTCCACTGGATTCCCAGAGGAAGAGTTCTGGATTCCCAGCGGAACAGCTGCCTCTTCACTTCCAATCTTCAGAGGAGAACTACAACCTTCTACAGGATCACTGCTCCAACAGAACCACATCTGACACTCCAGGAGGACCGCAGCCACAATTCCAATTGGACTGCTACCAACACCCTGATCCATAGGGTGTCAGGTTGTATTCTCACTCTTGTTCTCAAACAACACTGTCAGTGTTGTTTTCATTCACCACATTGTTTATTTTCTTTTTATTTTCTTCCCTAATAAAGAACTGTTACTCCTCTTCCCATATCTCTGCCTGAGAACCTCTCTTAATTTCAAATTTTTAACAATTCGGAGAGAGGGAGTTTACATTTTCCATTTCAGGGGAGGCTCTTGCCTTCCTTAGCAGAGTCCTGTCTTTCCAAACCAAGACACGTGCTTAGAGAAGTCAGAGCTTATCAGTGTTCACAAAAAGTAAAAGATCTCTTTAAAATTACTAATTCTTGGTTACAAATCTTAAGTAGGTATTTAAAAAACCCAAAGCAGAACAGAGAGGGGCTGCATATTTGGCATCTCTAACATTTCATGTATCCAGAGAAAATACTGCCCCTGCCATAAATCAAAGTGTTCTCAGGAATTTGAACTAAAGCAGCTATGCTCCAATTTTTGCAGCCCCACAAAAACAAAACATGTAAGCTGTTTGTCTACTTCTTTTTCTTGACAATGAACAGATAAAAGTTCTTTTTGTACTGTGCTCAGACTCTGCAGCTTTACCAGGAGTATGCTGTGCTCTGTATCAAAGACTGTGACATGCACATACAAATGTATTGCTTTTGAAATACTTTGTTTTCACTCACACACAGAGAAAATAATCTGCATATGGGCATCTTAATGAAAATTAGACAGGGAAACACAAAAGAAAGCCATCTGTAAAACAAGCCCTTACATCCACATAGCATTTCACAAAGACATCCCAGACTCCAGGTATTTTAATAATCTCCTTCAAGTTCACTGCTGCTTTCCGGAAGTAACCATGCATTTCCTGCTCAACAGCCAAGTCTGCAAATCCATCCTCACCTACCAAAAGACAAAGGAAGGTCACAAAGTTATTAACTCTGCCAAGTACAGGGGTCTTGAAGTGCTGCACCTTAGGGATGATCACATTTTGCTAAGCAAGGACTTCAGCCAGAGAGCTTTTAAGAAAAGACTCCTCAGTACTGAAACAAGACATTTTCACTGTTCCTCATTGAAATTTATAATCAGTTTCAACTTATGGAGCACAATGAGTAGGACATCAAGAGAAGATGCTACCAGCACAAGGTCCATAAGCCAAATTCAACATCTGGTTTTCAGAGAAACAGAGATCTAGTGCAAGTAATAAAACGCTGCTATCACTCAACATTCCAGCGGCAATCATGCACTTGCACACCTATTAAACCACTGCTTTCGGGGAATGCATTCCTTTGATCACTATTTTAGGTGATGCTGGCTGGACAGGGGGAGAAAGAGTTTCAGAACAGCATTTCAGGGCACTTCATAAAGTGCTATTTTGGCACTGCCATCACTGCTGATATAGAATTCTGTACCAGCCACACCATCACACACTGATGTCTGGTAAAGGAAAAGGTGTCATTGCAAACCTTGGCATCTGCATGAGCAAGCTGAAGCTACAGCTCAATCCAAAAAACACTTACCATGCTCTAAAAGGAATTTCTTCTGCTTAGACCAGCTACAGTAGTCCAAGAGCCCCCTGTAAGCCTGAATCAGCTTAATTTCCTTATCCTGAATGGCTGTTTGTTCTCCAAACCTCCAGCTTTCTGCCAGGGACAGGTTCTGGTAGGCTTCATCTATTTGCCCATTACAGAGGAGATGGAAGACATGCTCCAAGCAGACCTACAACCCAAACAGTCCAAAACACAGCATTACACACTCAAATGCAGAGAATCTAAGCAATACAGCAAAGTTCTACACACATGTGCAAATAAAGAGGAGACTTGCTGACGTGCATAAAAATATTGCCAAGACACGTAATGAAGAATTTAAATTATTTGCGTTGCCTCAAAAACCTGCTTGTCTTTAACATGTGCTGTACCTGATTTAGAAGATCTAAAAATGACCTGAGGAAACCCAGCTGGGTTGCATTTGCTTATTTTTCAGAGCACCTGAAAGAGGGATGTCCTTCCATCCTACCATGTTGATTGGGCATGATAAGATAAAAGCCTAAACCTTCAGTTAGCTCCAGAAAACCCTTGTATGGAACTTCTTTTGAAGACCTTTAAAAACAGTATAAAAGACAGAGGCACCATCCCAAGTGTGCAACAGCCAAGGAAACCAACATTATAGGTTTGAATGAGCCACCAGAGGGGAAAAAAAAACCATTAAAAAAACCCCCACAACTGTGTGACACAGGTGTGCACAACATACAGTTTTATAATCAGATTAGCTACTCAAAAAGTGAGAGGGTAATGAGGCAAAATTTAAGTACAAATGCTTAGTCAGCAGCACAGTGGTCAAATTAAAGACTGAAAATAAAACTTGGCAGGTAATTACCTGTATTTAGATGTCATTGGGACATACATGAATATGAATTTGGTTCAAATTAACAGATTAAAGGGTTTTTAAGCATTTCTAAGGACTGAGAACATACATCCATGATCAAACATACAAACCAAATGAGATAAGGTTAGGCATAAAATGACCTTCAAATATAATGCAATTGGTAATTCAAATTTTGGGTTTGAGTTTTATTGACACTGGGTTTGAGTTTTATTGGCACGAATGTCAGTAATTTCAAAAGAGATCTGGAAATTAATATTCAAGTAAGTGTTCAGATAAATGTGAAAAATCATCAGGGCTGCTTTAAGTACACTCACCTTCAAGTACCTTTTTACTCCTAAAGTTTTCATCTGTTCCATGAAACAGCTGAACTCTTTCATCCTGCTTTGGGAATGATGCCACAAAATTTCAGTTCCTATTCTCCAAATCATCTGTTAATGGGGAGAAAGAAAATCAAAACCAACCTTAGTACAAAAATGGCAACAGACATCACATATAGTCTTACTAAACTTCTAGTTACTGTAGGACATGAAAAATGTACATTTGAGTTGCAAATAAAAAATACTACAAAGCATTATCTACTGCAGTAGTAACCTACTTACTCATCCAGTAGGACTTTTAGAGTCATTCAGTGGTTCAGAATAGCTCATTATAAATGCAGCACTCCAGAAGAGTTTATGAAAACTGCATGCCAAAGGGTTCCTCCTCCCCTCACTGAAAAGTTATGTTCTTTTTTTATATGATCCCACTAAGACACCAGGTATACACAACTCTTTGAACTTAATAGCAAAGATTCTTTCCAATTTGATGTAGCTCCCCAACTGCATGCATTTGTTTCCAAAGTCTGAAAGCTAGCCATACTCAAGTACTCCATTTATTTAAAACTCTGATCCTTTTCCTTCCGCCTGCTTCCATCTACCTGCAAGGAGTTTTGCAGCTACTGGAAAAGCTGGTAACAACCTAAATAAGACACCAACTTGCAAACAGATTCTGACTGATGACATGCCAGAACCAAACACATTTACTGCTTTCCCATTTTAGAGGACTACTTTGACTTTTCATAGATACACTGCTGATAGAGTGAACTTATATAAAGCCAAGTCTTCTTCTGTTGTGACAAGGATCTATTAAAAAAAAATCAAGCCTGTGATTAGCTAATTAAGACAGACGTTGGTCCTGAAGTATATGGATGCTGTTATGAAAGTATTTTTTCAACTGCAAAAAAACTCAGATAAGGAACATAGGCTTACCTCTGATGGACCAATGTGTTCTCTGGAATAGTCCTTTTCTAGTGACTCAACATAGCACGTCAGAAACTCTGCAGCCCTTTTCCACTGCTTTTGTACCAAGGCATCCTGAATGTAATTTAAACATGCTTCCTTGCTCTTCTTGAAGTTTAACTTGTATTCATTGGAAGATGCTAAATAAAGAACAAAAAAAACCCCAAACAAACAAAAAAATCAACTAAGCCCACAGCAGTCACAGCCCTTATTCAGATAGCCACATGCTCTCCCTTTCAGCATCTTTCTTGTATGGACACTACAGAAAGTCATCTTAAGCTCTGTGGTTCTGAAGATGAACAGGGAAGCAAGATTATGGGACAAGCTGGAAATGTGATATGGAATGACATTTTCCATAAGCAGCGCATAGCTGTGCTTGAAATTGCCATTCACTTGAAACAGTGAATAGCCAATTATGTTACACTACTGCCCTACTAGAATCATGGAGCCATATGGAAAATGTCATTCCATATCACATTTCCAGCTTGTCCCATAATCTTGCTTCCCTGTTCATCTTCAGAACCACAGAGCTTAAGATGACTTTCTGTAGTGTCCATACAAGAAAGATAACTTTGATAACTTCACAGTATATTTTGTCATATTTTGGGGACTATTCTCTTCACTTATTAGTCAGCACCTAAGTTTGTGATGCCACGGTGCTGTAGATTTGCACGCACACAAACAGACTGTTCCAGTACCAAAAGCTAAACAATTCCCACAAAGATAAACGTAGAGAATTATTCTCATTTGAGTACAAGGCTGCAAAGAGGTCTCTTGGTCTTTTTACATCAATAGTAGTTCAATTTATACTGAAACCAGGACGAAACTGAAACTTCATTCCTATGAAGTGTGTTTAAAGCTCACAGCTGTATGACCCTACAACAATTCTCATCCAGAAAGAGCCACCTGCAAGGCACATGAAGAGCTCACCAAGAGACCTCCTATCTGGATACTGTAGGCAAAGGAATAACTCAAACAATGGCTAAGTCAGGTAATCACAGAACCATGAGAGTTAGAAGGGACCTCTGGAGATTATCCAGTCCAACCAGCTGCCAAGGCAGAGTCACCTGGAGCAGGTGACACAGGAAGGTGTCCAGGTGGGATTTGAAAAAGTCTCCAGAGAGGGAGACTCCACAAACTCCATGGGCAGCTGTTCCAGTGCTCTCCCACCCTCAATCTAAAGATCTCCTTCATGCTCAGGTGAAACTTCTTGTGCTTTAGTTTATGGCCACTGCACCGTGTCCTGCTGCTGGGCACCATTGAAAAGTCTGGCATCATCCCCCTAGCACTTGTCTTTGAAAAAATTACATGCATTAATGAAATCCCCTCTCAGTCTTCTCCAGCTCTTCTAAAGAGGCTCAGCTCCCTCAGTCTCTCCTCGTAAGAGATGCTCCATATCCCGAATCATCCTTGGTGCCCTCCGCCGGAGCAGGAGCTCCACGTTTCTCCTGCCTTGAGGAGCTCAGAAATGGGCACAGCTCCCCAGATGTGCCTCACCAGGGCTGAGTAGAGGGGCACGATCGCCTCCCTCGACCTGCTGGCACTGCTCTTCCCGATGATACCATGGGCCCTGCTGCCCGCAAGGGCACACGGTCGGCTCACAAAATAACTACGGTTATTTCGAACCTCTTTCCCGGCGCAAGCAGACGGTTGGGCGGATAGAAGCTGAAACTCTGCCACCATTCCCAGGACAGCACGAAGGAGTTCACAAAGAGAACGCACAAACGCCACTCCCTTACCCGACTGCGGCGGCAGGAAGGGCAAGTGCAGGGGCGGCTGCAAGGCCGCCTGAGTGGCGGGGCTCCTTCTCCTTCTTCTCCTTTTCTTCCCCTCTACTACCACCGACGGCGCCTCCTCATAATCCTCCAGGAAGCTGTCCATGGCGCGGCGAGCAGCCGGGCTCCGACCTCACCTTGCAGTTCAGGGGGGCGGGAGACGCCGGCCGAGCCGAACGCGGGGGCTCAGTCGGGGCCGGGCGGGCAGCGGCCGGGCCGTCTTCTCAGGCCGGCACCTCCCGGAGGCAGCATGGACGGAAGATCCCAGCAGGCGCCGCGTCCTGGGAAGCGCAGGGCGGGAGCGGCCCCTGCGCGTGCGCGCCGAGGGGGCCGGGCGGCGCTGCCGCCGTGAGGGGTCGAGGGTGCGCGGTGCCTCCGCGGCGTTTCCTCCGCTGCTTCCCCCTGTGTGTGGGGAAATGAGGGATGCGGGCCAAGGGTGAAGCATGAGGGATGAGGTGGAGCATGGGGCGTAGCTGGGTGTGTGCAGGGGTGTAGCAGAGAGGTGTTTATTTCTAGATATACCGCAATCAGGGCATGACTAGAACCGTGGCTAATGCACTGGTTGTTCCAAGGATAATTTAGCGAGCTCCTCCTGTCACTCTTTCCATTAGCTGTATTGCTACTTTCCTGTTCTTTTGTTACTCATAACGTTCTACAGAAGAAAGAGATTCGGAATCAAAATCCTGTGCATCGTAGAGCAATGATGCTGCCTGTGTTCCTGCTGGATTTTGGGAATTCGTCTGCTTTAGCCACAGCATCCAGTTTATACAAATCTGTGCTGGAACTTGTTTCTTAAAACCACTTTGGAACTGAGTTTGCCCCGGACTGTTTTGATGTGTATAAAGTCCATTTTACCGCATAAGATCTCAGAGAGTTGGGTTGTTTTTTTTTTCCAGAACTGGAATGGGAGAGTGAGTAAATAATAAACTGGCTCAGATTAAAGGTTGCAGTGTCTTGGTTCAGCTGTGATCAATAAGCAGTGTTGGGAATAGTGCAAGGCAGAACAGTTGTGTACAGCATTTAAACACTTAAACCTCAATATCATACCTTAATATGGTATTTAATAAATCAATGTGGTGAAAACAGAAGTCTCCCTTTGCTTTTTCTTTATTTTTAATCCTGTGTTCTTCCAATGAAGGCCAGCATTTCAGTTCATGGGTATTGTTATTAATGGATAATTAACTTACTTGATTGACAAAAATAAAATGTTATGTAACACCACATCTTTATTACTGCCATTTTCTTTGACTGTCCTTTATAATTTGTACCTTGTGTGAGTGCCTCTCTGATCACTGGTGTTCCCCAAGTTTGATGTCACTTCCTACAACACTCCTGATCTTCTGTTAGCTCAGTATTCTAATTTCAGAATCAAACTTATCCCCCATTTTTTGGTTAAAGTTCTCATGTTTGCATGCAAGAACATTTACTTTTGGCTTGTTATTTTTATTGTCCTGTTTCATACATAAGTGAGTGTTTCCTGATCCTTAGGTAAACTTAGCCAACTGATCTTGTCAATGGGTATCAGCTACTTTAGTAGATATTTTAGCACAGAAAAGATAGGAGAACTGCTTTTTAAGAGTAGGTGAATGTTAGATACCTCATGTACAGTGGGACTACACTCATAACTGAATACATATTTCCAAGATTGGGGTTGAAAACTGGAAAGAAATTTTGCCTGAAATATCTTAATTGAACTAAGTGAAATATTTTTCTTTTCTTTCACACATTGAGGAAAGCTAGGTCTGTTAATAAGTGTCTACCTTATTAGCCTGAAATACTTGAAATTGTAGGAAATACTTGACAGTTGCAGTGGTAAACTTGTATCAACTGCAAGCTGCTCATTATTGTAGAATAAAGGCAGTGACTTATACAAGAAGTATGTGATTTTGTTTTTCTTCACATTTCCCTTTCTTGCCCTTTCTTTACAACGACAGACACCATTACCTTTTATCTTGGTCTTTTATAAAGATAAGTTTGATAAATTGTATTGATGGAAAATAACCAAACAGCTCTTTCTTCACAAGAAATTGGACCTAATACTGTGAGCATTACAAAACAGGAAATATTAATGTTGAGGAAAGAATACTTATCTTTCACTCGTAAAATTATCCTAAAATGTGACTTGATTGAATTTACTTCCATAGTGTAAATTGTGACAACCTTCCAGATTTTCTGAGTAAGGCTTTCTTAGAGCTTTTAATCAGCCAGCATCAGTGATGGCAAATAGATATCACCTCATTCTCTAAGATGTGAAACACAAAAATGTCAACAAAATTGCAGGAGGGCTACAGTCACTAAACTACGCTAGGCCTGGAGAACACACATGAGCACTGGGTGAATGAATCATTGCATTCCTGAAGCATGTGGTTCCTGGGGATACACAGGAACCACAAGAAATGCCAGGGTGTCCATGGGATGCTGGGCAAAGAGGTACCAACACCTGTTTCTACCTTGACACTTTTTCATAAGGTGATTAAAATATTAAAGTGCTCTAGGTGGGGGTTGAAAATGAAACACATATTTTTCAGAGATTACACAGCAGTAACTAAGCCTGGATCTAAGGCCTTGTACAATGAGACTGTGGAAATGAGAGTCTGGAGTGAAAATCAATCGGCATGAGGATGCAAGAGGAACACATGCAACAGTGATTGCTAAGTCTTGAGATGTAGCATTTAAAAAGGCTCTCTCTTTAACAGCTCTTGGAAAAAACCCTCAGCTGCTTTAACAAGCACAAAAAAAAAAAAAAAATTCACCTTGACTATCAGTTCTGTGATTGCCTATTCATTTTGGGAGTAGCTTCAGAATTTGCTCTGAAAAGTAGAAAAAAAATACAAAAAATGAAGTAATTTGATTCACCAGCAAGAGGATTCTCTTATGTCACCTGTCCTTTCTTACTTGCATCTTTTATTCTTTTTGTCTACTCAGGCTACTTTGCTGAACAAATAACATGGGGCTGAAAAGGAGAAAAGAGAAGTACTGTTCATCTGCATTGCGACTTCTGCTGTCATTTTGCCATTTTAGATCTCTAAGGCAATATTAAGGTGATGGATGTGAAGAAAAGGCAATGGTAAGCACAAGCCCACTTGTGAGCAGCCAATCTTTCGGCTTGCAAATACTCAACACTTAAAATGTACCATCAAGCGGAAGCTGCAGCTACAGAAGGGCAAGGATAGGCCTTGTCGGAAAATCCTGCGCTTTCGGCTGCTCGCTGTGAAACCCAGCACTTTCCCCAGTGGGATCACGGCTGAATGAGCTCCTCCGTCCGCTGCACCGCAGGTGTAACCTCAAACTCTCGGAGGTCACCGGGAAAGTGGCGGCTGCTTCTCTCCAGCAGAGATAAGAACTGCTCGGCGGGGAAGGAGAGAGAGCAGCCAAGTGCTAGTTCAGATATGTCGTATCCTTACAGGGCGGCAGCTACAACCTTTCTGTAGGTTCTTGTTACTCCAGCGATCCTCAGCTGGAGAAACCCGCACAAATAAGGGGCGGGACCTTCCTTCTTTTCTGGCCTGCGAAGCGGGAAAAGTGGTCGGATTCCTTCTCGGCGCAGCGGTCAGGGGCGCTGGCTTCTCGGGGTTGGGATCCTGCCGCACAGAGAGTGCACTGCCCTCCTCCCGCGGCGGTGGCGGCGGCGGGGCTGGGCTTGTCCCTCCCCCGCCACATCGCCCTCCCGCCGGCGCTGCTGACGTGTCTGCTCCCTCCTTCCCGGCCCAGCTCCCTCCCTCCGCGGCGCTCACCGACATGGCCGCAGTCGCGCCGCCGGAGCCCCGGCTGCTGCTCGTTCCGCTGCTGCTGCCGCCGCTGCTGCTGCTGCTGCTGCCGCCGCCTCCGAGCCCGCGGTGCGCCGTCGCCGCCGCGCCCGACCTGGGCCGCCGTTTCGCCGAGCGCAAGCGCTGCGCCGACCTCGAGTGCAGCAGTGAGTGGGGGGCGGCGGGCACGGCCCCGGCGAGGGAGTTGTGGGCGAAGATGCCTCCCGCAGATTCTTCCCTACGCTCCTTCCTTCCGCCGGCTCTGGAACGGAAACTGGGGGGAATCGGGGAAACGGGAACGCGACGCCCACGCGCGCCGTCCCTCTCTTTGCTCGGCCAAGTTTTCAGATCCCCGCAGCTCCCTGTGTGGTTTTCTCCCCCTATGCAGAGCCCTCTCGTGATAAACCCGCTCTCTGGGTGTTCTCTCGGATAATTTCAGAACCGATTCGCTGGGACACAGATATTATCTTTCTGATTTAACATTAATAATCAGCTTCATAGCTCACCTCTGAAATGTAGTTCTCCCGTGCTTTGTCAAACCCTTGTCTTGACTAGAATGCTTGCTTTACTTTTTTAGCTATAACTTGCCTTTTTTTTTTTTTAGTTATAACTTGGCTTGCTTGTGTTAATTATAGCTAAAAATTTCTTAGTTATACTTTCTATTTAGTTATATTTTTATTAATTTATTAATTTATTAGTTATACTTTCAATTTACTTTCTTATCTCTTGACCCAGTCTAGAAAACAGCAAAGTGGTGCATGGGAGGTGGTTTTTACTGCCAGTTAGCAAAGACACTTTTAATGTAAATTATTTTTAAAGTCATACTCTGTTTTCTTTGGACAGTGTTAATGTGCCGTGGGAAGGCCGTGCGGGATTTTAAAGGTCCGGATTGTCGCTTTGTAAATTTTAAGAAGGGAGAAGCAGTGTATGTATATTATAAACTAATAGG
The DNA here is from genome assembly GCF_022539315.1 of Serinus canaria. NCBI lineage: Eukaryota > Metazoa > Chordata > Aves > Passeriformes > Fringillidae > Serinus > Serinus canaria. The sequence continues at coordinate 18,131,018 of NC_066316.1, read as the reverse complement.
AGAATCCACTGAGCTTTGGGCTGGAAGCGTAAGTACTGTAGAGCATTTCTTCTGTTTGCTCTTCTTGGTAATCTTTTTTCATTCCTTTTGCCTTGTAAGAGAATGCTTGGAGTTTTGAACAGGGCTAAATAACGCAGTGAATCCTGCTTTGTCATGAGGCCAGTGGGAAATGGGATGAGGTTTGATCAAACCTGAGTGCTGTGAAAAATGGGCAACTCTAATGTGTCTAAAAACTGTTAGAAAACTGTGTTGAAAACCTCTAATTGCAGCACTGTCAGTGGTGATGGCCACAGGGCCACCTGGAAGCTAAGCCTCCCTTCCCATTTAGGGAGGCTTAAGCCTGTCCTTGTCCTTTCCCATGACGTGGTCTCATCCTGCACTCTGTAATCCTGCTAAAGATCACTGCATGTGCATGTTTTAATTTTGCTTCTCATCCTAATATTCATCTGCCTTCTTCCGCTTTTTATCTAAGCTGCGTGCAGAGTTGGAGGGAAAATAAGTAGTAAAACTAGAAAGGATTAGGGAAAATTTGATTTCTAAAAGGTCTCTTAGCTCTGCTGTAGCTTGCAGAGTAGTGGCCTTCTCTGTGTCAGCGTCCTTGGACAATCTGAGAGGCTTCAGCTAATGGGGAAGGAACACCCCCATACTTGCAGTTACTTCATAGAAAGCTCCTCTTCACTTTCATAAGCACCTTATTTGCCTGGCAGAGGCAGAACTGAGATACCATGGAGGAGGAGCAGTTTCTCTGGGCTTACCTTGAAAATGTTGGCAATCCAGAGGTTGCTTAGACCTAGTCCCTGTTGCTTCCTCCCCATGTTTCCCCTACATCCTTTTTAGTGTCTAAATTGTTTACTTCAACCTCTTTTCTTTCTCTAGTTTTCTACAAAGGATTAACAATTTTGACAGTGGTCTCGGGTGCTTGAAACACCTGGGTGTTGACTATAGGGCCAGTGGATTAATGAAAATCAGGATGTATCACTTTCTGTAACCACTTCAGGCTGGGCGTGGACACCCAAGCTCTCAGTAGGAGCTGAATCCAATTAGAAGGATACAGAAGTGAACAGAAAAAATTGCAGCGCGTGGTTAAAGAAGAATTAATAATTCTATCATGCTGGTAATTCCCTTCTGACATGTACTGTACCATAAATAATCTGGGTAATTAGTTGGTACAGGTTTCCAGGGCTGCCAGTTCTCGAGATGCAGAGTAGCAGCGTGGGGCCAATTTTGCATCCTCTAACAAGGCATAATGTAGGCTGCAAGATTAGACAGCAGGTTAAGGTAATTGCTGAGTTAATATTCAGTTTAATTATTCACTGATAGGCAGCTCATGCAACAGTTAGGTGTGTCTCCAAGTTAAAAGGATGTTTGCTTTGAGTTTAAAGTAAAAGCTGCAGTTGGCAGGTTGGAAAGAATTGCCAAGCTCAATTTTATTTGTTGTCATTTTTCAGCTGTGTTACACAATTTTCAGTGCTCCTTTTAGGGCAGTACTGCCAGACTGATTCCTTTTGGTTGGTGCCTATAATCTTTATTTCTTTTATCCCTCTTGGATTGATTGCTGCTGCATTAATCCTAACACTGCAACAACCAGCATGGAAGTACTGAAGCAGGGTCAGAAGTGCCTGCCTTTGCATTTTGAGTATGGCACTGGCACAGCTGCCCCTGTCCCTGACTCACAGATAGCACTGGGGTCTCTCCTGCACCATGACTTCCTGTGTCAGATTTGGCTGGGCAGCCTGATTTCTCATGCCAGGTTTGGCTGGACAGCTTGATTTATACAGGCCAGCCTGCTGTGTGAAGTCTTGGAGCCAAGGGGAAGCTGTTCCTGCTTGCTAATTTAAACCAGGCTACCCAGTGAGGTCTGCCATTAAAAGAATTCCAGTGCCATGGAAGGCATGCTACCTTCTGGCATGGCCCTTTTGGGATCTTATTGCGTGACTTCATGTGGGCTTTGTGTGCATTATTTGATCCCATCCATGTACCCTGCTGCCTTTTTTCATTCCCCAAAGTTTTTTTTGGGAGAGGATTTATTAGGGCAGAATAGAAGCTATGAAATCAAGGGCTAACTGGAGTTCTGATTGTCAGGTGTGAGCAGAGTTCAGGGAAATGTGTGTATGAGAAGCTTCAACTAATGCAACCTGGGGCTTATTTCAAACAAGTTGTAAATACAGATTCTTATTCCAAAATCAATTTGAAGGAGCCACGAGAAATACAATAGTATTTCTGACCTGAAGGGATATGATCTAATAAGCCTTTCACCAAGGCTGAAAAATCTATAGCAGTTGGGACTAGGCTTTATTTGCCTTTGCTTTTCTAATTCATTCCACCCTTTACAAGCCATTCTTTTTTTTCCCCTGTGCCAGCAAACATGTTGTATATTGACAAAATAGCTCCTTTATTTTGTGATGCCAGTCTTGAATACTAAATTTCTTACAGAGCACACACTATGTTCACTGGGTATTTTGCATGTGAAAAAATTCTGGAACCCAGCTATATATATATATATACACAGTAATATGTATACTGTGCATTATATGGCCTGTAGGTTTTAGCAGAGCTCTCTAAACCTCAATAGTAAAGCAAAGCCAAATGCTTGGAAAATACTCCATGACCATTATTTAATAGTCATTTTATGTTATGAATTAATACATCAGTTGCAGGAAAAGGCTTGATTTTTTTTCCCCCAAAGCCAAAAGATAGAGCATATCAGGTGCTCTTGTTGTCCTCTGCACAGTGTTCTGCTGTAAATCAGTCTCCTCTTCAGTATCAATCTTGTGATGCTTACACGATCAAGTTGTTGTATAGACTCCTGTGCATTTTTCCTGTATTCTGCCCTCACTTTAGCAGGGTCTGGGTCTGAAAATCCAGAAGTACTTCAGATCATTCCAAGTAAAATCTGCTGCTTTTTCACAAAGCATTTTGTCAAAGACACTTTAAGGTTGTTATTTTATCTTATGGCAAAGGGATGAACTTAATACTAATAAACACTGCCAATGCTCAGTAGGTGCAAACCAGCTCTTCTTTGCCCTGTGTTCTGAAGTTTTAGTTACCTGTGATGCCTGTGCTCTAGGGATGTGGGCTTTAAGATTAAAAAGATTTGAACTTCATCTTCCCCATCTGTCTGTTTTCTGATAAATGATGAGAGAGTGTCACTTCTTGGTCAGTGAATCTGCAGCAGCTGCCTGTGACAGGTGGGCACCAGGGGGGCCAGATGCTGTACGCACAGCCACATGTTTTGTCCATGCACAAGTTTTTAGCTGGGAAGAGAGTGGTTATTTCTCCCTTATACGCTTGGCATTGATAGTGCCTTTCCTCTGTCGTGTCTGTAGAGAATGAATGTTTCCTTTATTTGCACAATGAGGCATTTTTTCCCCCTTACAAGACAGGACTTGTAAGGAGAGAAGCAGATGAAATTTTGGGCAGGCAGATTCCATATGGCTTATAAACCACAGAAGTGGCAAGCTGGGTCACTGCAGAGGACTTGTATGGTCAGCAGATTGGATTGCAATAAAGGAGTTTGAAATTGTGATGCCTGATTATAATGGTTGTCACAGAGATTAGTCTGTAAGGAGGCTTTGAAGCTCTAACTTTTGTTTTCAGAAAGATCATTAAAAACGAGTTGAAGTTTAGAGAGAGAAATAAGCCAATTTACAATTAAACTCTACTGTACAGTACAAAGACAAGCTTTTGATTTGACCTGTCCAAATGAATTTCCCATTGGCAATTCACAGCAGGAAACATAATTTCCAATAATAATCATGCATAAGTGATCTGTTTTCAGTAAGAGAGCAATATATGCTTACAAAAGGTGGGGAGGGTACAATGTAGGGTTTCTTAATACATGTGTAACAAACTTCAGAGATATTAACTATGGAAGGCAAGATCTGAATGAGAAGTAGTTTAAAAAGGAAGTCCTGTAATGTATTATTTTGTACTTTGCTCGCATATCAAAACAAACACCTCCAAAAATTATTAGGACGTATTATTTACTAGATACTAATTTCTTCTAATTTTTTTTTTAAATACCATTGTAAATCCAGAAAGATTCAGGCAAGGTTAACCTGTTTCAGTGCTATCAGTGTAACAATATATCTGTGTATCCCTAATATCCCATACCAAGTTTCTTTTTTGGTTTGAACTTCAGCTGAGTGTTCTCTCCACACAAACTCTTCAAGAAAATTGCCAATTGTCATTTTTCTCCTGTAACAAATAATGGAAAAAATGACCAACATTATTTTTTTCCTCCAGATATTTTGGTTGTCTAGGAACTTTGTACCTTTCTAGGTGTTTCCACCAGACTCTAATTACCTCAATTATCTAATCAGTGTAGTGATTGCATGCTATTAATATTGTCTTCTTGACAGCTGTTCTCAGAACTCTTAAGTGCAAGCATTACTCTGTGTAGATCATATCTGGTGAGTGAAAGAGAGATTCTTGTCTTCCACTATTTGCCTTGCCTTAGCACATTGAAAATCACCATTCTGTGACTGATTTTTTGCTTGTGTCAGGCACTGAAGAGAAACAATACATTCACAGAGGAGGAGGGGTATATTTTCCACAGAGGTTTTTAAATTATTAATTCTGTATTTTAAAATGATGCAATTTTGCATTTCTCTGCAATTTGCTTTAAGAATTTTTTTCCATAAGTTACAAGATGAGCATATTTTGGGCTATAATATTGTGTGTGGATGTAAATCTTATTAGTCAAAGATCCTCTTCTGCTTGCTACTTGGGAAAATCCTTGAGGTGTGTGTGGCGCTTCTGGTGCCTGCACAATAGCAGTTAAAGCAATTGAGTCAGAAGGCCTGGGATTTATTCCCAACTCTCCTAATAAGTTGCTATAAGTCAGGCTTTAAAACATAAAGAGTAAAACTTAAACCAGCTTCACAAGGCTGTTGTGAAATATAAAACCTCAGTCAAAACTCTGGCATAAACAAAGCATCCCTGGTCTTCTTTTATTCACTGTGTTAAACTTCATGTGGAATACCTGAGAGTCAGTTCAACATATTTGCTACTGGTGTCTGCAATTTTTACATAGTCATGTCATTTCTAAACCTTCTTTACTGTTTTTCTTTCGTGCTTGGTTTTTTGCAGGTTGGAAGTGATTTTGGATATTTTCCAAAGGATTTACTTGAAATAAATCATAACTATTCCAATGAGGAGCTAGAATTACCAACAGATGTAAGTCTTACTTGTTCTGTTTTTTTTCTTCACTTGGGGTTTTACTGTTTCTTACCTTGGCATTCAGTGAAATTCCCAAGGAAGAAATCTTGAATATTAGTGATTTTTAGTATTTTTTGTTAGTAAGTAACTACATACTTGCAGAGGTGCAGATGTATGTATGGGGGTGGAATGTTTGTGCAGCTCTGTATGTGGATGGGTGTGAAAGCATCAGCCCAGAATGTGGGCATTGACCTTCCTTTTCTCAAATGTTATAGTTTTCTTCTAAAGAAATCTGTTTGGATTGAACTCTATACATCCTGCTAGCTGGCTTGTGCATAGGCCTTCTAGTGTGTAATCAAAATGGCTTATTTTCCCAAACTTTCCAAGTTTAAAGTACTGTCAGAAGCAAACAAATCTGGGTACACTCAGCCCTTTGATTCTAGAATTGGTCCTGCAACCCTTTCACACATGACTGGCTTTCATGCACTAATAGCAGCAACTTCAGAGTTGTGTCAGTAAAGCCTTTTTGAGGCTGTAGCTTTAGGTGTACTGTGTGTTGTAGCGCAGAAAGCCAGGCAAATCCTGGGCTGCATCCAAGACAGCGTGGCCAGCAAGGCAAGGGAGGGTATTCTGCCCCTCTGCTCTGCCCTGGTGAGACCCCACCTGCAGTGCTGCATCCAGTTCTGGGGTCCCTAGCACAGGAAGGACATCAGCCTCTTGGAATGAGTCCAGAGGAGGCCACCAAGGTGATTTGAAGGATGGAGCCCCTTTCCTATGAGGAAAGGCTGAGAGATGTGGGTTTGTTTAGCTTGGGAAAGAGAAGGCTGCAGAGAGACCTAATTGCAGCCTTCCAGTACCTGAAGGGAGCATACAAGAAAGATGGAGGGGGACATTTTATAAGAGCATGTAGTAACAGGACAAGGGGGAATGGCTTCAAACTGAAAGAGAGCAGGTTTAAATTAGATATTAGGAAGAAATTCTTTGGAGGTACTGAAAGAAGTTGCCCAGAGAAGTTGTGGATCCCCCATCCCTGGAAGTGTTCACAGGCAGGATGGATGGGGCTCTGAGCTACCTGGTCTAGTGGAAGATGTCCCTGCCCATGGCAGGGGGTTGAACCCTGATGACCTTTAAACCCTTTTCAACCCAAGGCCATTCTATGGTTCTATGAAACTGCATCTCACACTGTTTCTATTTATTTTTCAGAAACTGTGTGACAGGGAGCTCCTGCTTGGAGGACTTAGTCCTTTAAGGGAACACCAGTTAACAGAGGTTGTGACACACAAGCTTAGCAACATTTGTTTTCTTCTGTTCACTGGCATTTAGCAGTAGACTTGTTCTTCATTCAGTACATATGGTGATCAGTGTAGTGTAATACTGCCACCTCCATTGATGCCTTACACTTTGTTCCTGCAAAACCTCTTTATTTAGATTTTTTTAATGAGTCCTTGGGCAAAGCTTCCACTGGTTTCAAAGAGAGCTTTGGTTAAGGAGTTAAGGGGTTGATTCTATGTGATTAACATTATTTACTTTGTTGCTGCATCTCTCTTTAAATATGTAAATGGTTTTGGTTTCATTACTGCTATAAAGAAAATAACATTTTTTGACTGCATGTTGTTTTTCATTTCAGGAAACAGACTTTGTTTGCTTTGATGGAGGAAGGGATGATTTTGATAATTATAATGTGGATGAACTTCTGAAGTCATTGCAAGAGACAATAGCAAACGAAGGAGAAACTGAATCAAGTGATGCAGGGACAAAACCAGCTGAAGGAATTGAAATTGAGAAGGATAAGGAAGCTGATCAGACTGATAGAGGAAAGTCCCTTGGTGCTTTGGAGACAGACAGTCTTGAGCAAAGTGCTGAAGAAGAAAAGGAAAACCTTGTCTTGACAGACAAAATTGACAATTCTCATACGGAAGGAACTGAAAATACTGGGGAAGACTCCAGTGTCAATAGTCACAAAGAAAACTCTCAGGGAGATCAAACTGCACACGAGCACTTGAAAGGAATGCTACATGGAAAATTAAAAGGGCTAGAAAGTGAAAATACCAAAAACACTAGTATTCCTCAGGGTGAAACCAGCCAACTTGACCAAGAGAATGAAGTCAATGCCTATACGCTTTTAAACAGAGAGCTCTCTGTGAACTTAAAAACAAAATTTGGCTCAACTGCTGATGCTATTGTATCAGATGATGAAGTGACTCGCCTTGTTACATCACTGGAAGATGATTTAAATGAAGATTTGAGCATTAATCCTCGCAATGAAGAGGAGGAGCCAGAGTTTGCAGATCAGTCTGCAGAAATCCCTTTGCTGTCTTTTATAGCAGAGGATGAAATTACATTCCCTGTGGATTTAGAAGATGGAAACAATGATGTTGAGTCACAAAATCACAAACCTGATGAAGATGCAAAGGGTGCTACAAAGCTGAATAAACAAAGAGACAATGGGGAGGAATGCAATTCAGATGCATTAACTCTTAAGGATGCCTTCAGTAAGAGCAGGAACTTGGGTGGCAGTGTAAGTGTAGACATGTCTGAATCTAGACAAACAGAAGAGAAACAGGAGGAGGTGGTGCTAATTAGTAAAAGAGAAGCACCGGCAACAACTCAGCCTGAGGATGTCTCCAAAGAGCTCCTTGGAAAGGAACCTGTGGGTACACGTGATCTGGGTTCAAAAGAAAAAGCCAACAAAACTGAACAGCTGGAAGAGCAGCTCACTGATGGAACAGAGTCACATTCTGCAGCACTGAAAGGTATAGCTGTGCCTGATCCTCATGCTTTGCCTAGTCCAGGCAGTGCTCTGGAGTCCAAATCATTTCTTGAAAATAAGGAAGATGCTTCAGAACCATCTGATGATGATATCAACAAAAGTCCTGAAAGAGTTCCCCTTGCTCCAATAGAGAAAAGTGAGAAACAGTTTGAGGATGATACCTTGGAGGAGTCCTTGGAAAGTGATTTAAAGTACAAAAGACCATGGGAGAAAACAATGGAGAAGGGAGAAGCTGAGAACAAGCCTCTAGTTGATGTTTCAGCCAAACCAGTGGAAGAAGTAAAAAATGCATCTCAGGATGACCTAGGAGATACTGACCTCTTGAGACAGAAAGTGGAGCGTGGAATGCCTGTTGTGGGAAAAGAACTTCTCAAACATGAAGAAGATTTAAAACAAGCAGGGAAAATTGATCATGAAAATAAAAATCCTGTCTCTTCTAACAAAGAACTGGAAATAAAAAAGAGAAACCTGAAAGAAACCCCTGCAGAGGAAGGAGACTCAACCTATAGTGGAGCTGTTGAGCAACCTAGGCCATGGGAAAATGAGACTGAGTATTCAGAGGCAGATATGAATGAAAAACTTTCAAGAAATCCTGGCAAGATGCCAGTGTTTAAAAAAAGCACTGAGAAAAGTTCTCCTGAAGAAAAATCAAAAAGCACTAAGCAGAACACTAATACAGATAATCTTACTCATCAAGGAACTGCTCATCCTGAGGATGCAGGATCAGACAGAAATCTTGGCAAAGATTTGGCTAAAGAAACAACACAAAGAGCAGAATTGCAGTCTGATGCTGAAGATGACCCTGACCTGAAACAAGCGGATGATGAGCTACTGGAAGATGAGAATGCAGCAAGTGCAAAGTTGTCACGAGCAAGTGCTGCAAATGCCCAGGATAATACACTAAGTGGTGAAAATATAAATCCTGAATTAGGACTCAGTGAAGCTGTTTCAGGAACCCCAAATCCTACTTACAAAACAGGAGGGGTTTCATTCCCTAAGGAGGATAAAACAATCAGCATGCAACACGCAAGCGAGATTGGGAACAAAGAAGTTGATGTATCAGTAAGAAAAGATGCTAAATTGGATGAGATGCAACATGTCACGGAAGCTGATGAGGAGTCTTTTGAACCTGAGGAACCATCAGCTGTTGAAGAACATAATTTCCAATCTCCTCACACAGAAGACAGCAATGACTTTGACCAAAGGAAAGATCGTCTCCCAGAGGGCGTTTTACAGAAAGACTCAAAAGAGGTGCAAAATTTAGAGCAAACAAGAAATGACCACCAGCAATCTGCATATGTCCCCAGCCCTGCGGACAGCTCAGGAGCCACCAGTGACATGGTGACAGACTTCAGTGAATCTGTGAAGCGGCTCTCAATAATGAAAAAGTTCCTGGATGAAAAGCGCGTGATGCGCCTACAGAAGTACCTTGGGCTCCAACACGTGGTTAGGGTTGAAGCCATGTTCCATGACATGAAGGTGGAGATGGAGCTTGCTCGGAAGGCGAGCCAGAATAACGAAGATATAGAGAAAGCTCTCGACGAGATACTGGAATTTTCAGAATCGAGCATTATGGATGTTGTAGGAAAAGTTCTGGATTCCAGGGTGGCAGAAAATAAGGAGGAGGTGGTGAAGGAGATGGATTTGTATGATGAGGAGAGCGCACTGATGGATGATATTCAAGAGTTAATATATTCATTAAGAAGTAAATATTCATTTGCTGGTGAGAGTGTCCCACTTGCTTCTCTTCCAGAACAGGAAGATGACCAGCTGCATATTCAAGGTAAGATGTTAAACCAGTTAATAAATAGATGAAATGGAAGTAAAACCCTGTCTCAAGCAACACTAACACATAGAAACTTTAAGAAGAGGGTGAGCGAGTAGAATCTAAAGAGGTCTTGTGCAATGACCTGGGATTTTGCTTATTTTTAATGCATATTTTTAGCATTGTGATGAGAGTGGCTCAGGGACAAATCCTGAGGGAAGATATTGAGTTCAGCACACCTGTTCTTATGGACCAAGTTCTATGTAAGATAAGTGAGATCCATTGATGGATATGGTCGTAAGGAGCCATTCAGGACAAGTCTGTACCTCCTTAAGAAACAGGGATTCATATATACTTATCTGCAGAATTTTCTGGAGGGCTTTTTTTCCCCTGAATTAATTATCACCTGATTGTCAGAGATCCGATGATTAATGTAAAGTTCAGGTACTAAATCCAGGCACCTAAAGTCTTGGATGTCCTTATAATCATATTTTTGCCCGCATTCATAAAAAAGTGCATAAGTAGCAATACCAAACAAACATCTTTTGATTGGGCAAGAACCAGAGGTAGAGTCTTTTGCAAACTGACTGGGTTTTCTATTAGTGTGCAAGATGTTAAGATACATTTTTAGCCAGGCTCCTCTTACAGTAATACATGTTAAGTATGTGATTTCTGATAAGGTCATGAATGATGCAAATATTTCACCTTGCAGTGTTTCACTGCAAGGTCAGTGGTTGATATCTTGCAAGAATTTCATACAGACATTTAATTAGATGTTACTGAAAGTTGATTGAGAATATACTGGAAGCAATACACAAGCTGAAATATTTAAAAAGTGTCAAAAGCTTGGTTACATGCAGCATTTCACTGAAGTAGCTGTGAGTAAGTAATACACATTAGCTCTGTGCTTAATTCATATCTCCTTGTCTGTCACAGATGGTGCGAAAGAGGCTGAATATGACAGTGTTTCCACCAGAAACCCAAATACCATTGATGAGGGCAATCAGGAATTTCTGCAGCTCATTGAAGATAAGAGACCAGAGCAGCCTATTGAAGAGGAGGAGGAGAGGGCTGTCAATGTTCCACAAAAGCATGAAGAGGCCAACTTCTCAGATAATGGAGAAGCTGAAGAAGGGTATGATAGTGAAAAACGATCACTCCTGGAAGATACTTCCTTTGGGTCAGTTGATTCAGGAGAGAGTGCCAGTGAACACTTTGCTGAAGGTAACCATTTGGAATTGGCTTGTTTTGTTCTTTTGCTCTTGAAGACATGCGTGGTTTAAAGGATTTTTAGGCAAATAGCAGGAGTTTTCACTGATACTTTCATGTTATGTTGCTGTAATCCTCATGGCTTTCCCTGACTGGTGACAGTCCCTCTAGTGGCAGTACTGTATTGCTGTACAATATTATGTACAATTGCTGTACAAAATTTAGCACAGCAGTTTTTTTACTACGGTTTTGCAATGTAGGAAAAAGGAAAGTGCTCTTTTGAGTGTCAGAGTTAGAGCTCTTTGGACTGTGTCTCAGGATGGTAGTGGAGAAAGAGCAGAAATCCCTGGAAGCACACCATCAGCTCAGGTTTCATCCTCTTTTGCATGGATTGACAGCATCAAGGTCACTTTCTATAGACAGGACAGCCCACAGAATAGTGTGCCCTCTTTTTTAGCCCATATCTCTGGTCCATATTATTTTCCAGGAAAGGTAGTGTGTAGCTTCCCCCTCAGGCAGCTCAATAATTTCTCAGTGTGTTGGAGTAGGAGAAATGTTTGGCTCCCTCTGGCTGACGCCTTATCCCTCTGGAGCTAGAGTGCTGTCACATTATGCCAAGGAGGGATCCTGTTACTGTCATATTTCCTAGTTCTGTTTTGGTATGAAACAATCTTTGACTGTATTCTCAGTGCTACTCTCAATTTGCTGTTCTGCCTTCACTACTGATTATGCTTAATAATTCTCTCTCCACTGAACATTTAGGAAAAATCCAGGCACATTTTTGTTAGCTTTTGTACATTGCTGAGGTGCAATACCATCTCCAGGGCCAAGTGCTTTTGAGCAGCTTCTAAGAGCTGAAGGAAGCTCTAGGTTGAATGCCAAGAAAATGAAGGAATTTTAAATGTCTCGTGGATAACTTACTATTTAAGCAGTCAGATGTTCAGCTGTATTTTAGACCATTTTCCATTTTTTCCTTAAATGTGGTTAAATGCTGCTTGGCAGGAATTCTTAGGAGGGCTGGTAGAAGTGCTGGGAAGTAACAAGGTGGACAATGGTAGAATGGCTGGTCACAGCTGCTGTTCTGCGGTGTGAAAACAGGCTAGGCAGGTGGCTGTGGAATCTGCTGGCCCGAACGTGTGGCAGAAGAAGGAGCAAGAGGAGAGGGCAGTATTCAGGACAGGGCAGAGCTGGAGATGGTTTAAAGCTTTTGCCATACTTACAGGGTACTGACAGAGTTCAGGAGTGTTTGACATGGTGTCCTTCTTGGGGGTGTCCTGTGCAGGGCCAGGAGTTGGACTTGACAGTCCTTGTGGGTCCCTTCCAACTTAGAATATTCTGTGGTTCTGTGAACGCTGCTGGGAACTAATCGGAAGGATTCGCGGTTAGGAATTGAAGAGTGTGTGCTGCTCTGATTCACGGCTGGAGGAGATGGGTATGCTCTGTCTGAGCCGGGCTCGGCACCGTGCCACCGCACAGCCGTGTCCTGTCCTGCGGCACCCCACCTAACGCCGCCTGTGGAGTATCAGCGCACTTCCCAAGGGCTCGCTGCCTCTTTCCTCAGTGCCCCGGCGCACGGGGGGCCGTCCTCCAGCGCGGTGACCGAGGCGGCTCCCGTGTGGCCCCGTGAGATGACGCCGCTCCCCTCTGGCCCTGCAGGTACCGATGCGGGCGCCGCCTGGCGGGGGACTCTGGCCGAGGCGCGGGAGCTGCTGCGGCGAGTGAGTGGCGGCGGCGCGCGCCTTGTGACGCGGGCGAGGGCGGTGAGGCCGCGAGGGGCGGGGCCTGAGGGAGGGAGGGGAGGGAGGGAGGGAGGGCTGACGTGTGCCTGACGCTCCCGGGCCGCCATGGATTCCGCGGGCGGCAGAGGGTGGCCGGTGGAGGAGCCCTCGGGGCGGCGAAGGCTGTTGCAGGTGAGGGCAGGCAAACGGCGGCGGGCGGGCCGTGAGGAGCGGCGGAGGTGTTTCGGCCGCCCGACCCGGCGGTGACACACCTCCCATAAGCGAGGTGGGTCCCTGAGGCGGTTACACCGGCGTACCCCGCCGTGAGGGCGGCTGGCATTCCGCGCCCCTGGGCCGTAATGTGGGGCAATCCCGCGGGAGCGGAGGCGGCCGCTGGCATCAGGGATCGCTGCCGGCCTCCCCGATGCGGGGGGATAGCTCGCCCCCCGGCCGGGCTCTGTCGGGGCAGGTGTGCGTTCTCCTTTATGTTCCCCCCTCTGCTGGCTGTGGAGAAGGTAGGGAAAGAGAGGGTAAGTAGGAGGAAAGGAAGGGAAAAGGCAGCGGCTTCCGTGTGGCTCGCACAGTTTGTTTCCCTGAGCGCCATGCCATGTCTCTGTGAGCGCCTTAACTTGTACCAAGCAACCGCACCTTCCCCAGCTGCACTCTGACCTCCAGGTAGAGGAGGACACTCACGTCATATGACCCTCTGACAGGGGCAGCAGCTGGGAGAAGATCTGAGCCATTTGCACTGGATTCGTACAGGCATCCAGATGTAGAACTGTTTGGGGGTTGGTTTTTTTTTTTCCTATAGTTTTCCATCCTTATAGCTTTAATTGGAAACAGGTCAAATAACTACCAGTGCTATCTAACGCAAATTGTGCACATCAGTGTGTACTCGTTTTGGTGTGGCTCTTCTTTACCAGCAGACTGCCTCTGTCAGGTGTCCTCCTGGTACTCGAGAGTTTTGCACTGAAATATGAGCACTAGGTTGCTCTGTGGTGTTCTTCATTTTTGGTTTTCAGTTTGCAGAAAAATTGCAAGAAACCTCCAGATGGTTCTCTGGTTTTATGAGGGGAATAAAGGCACTTGTCAGACTTGTTTTACCCCCCTATTTAATGAAAACACACTCATAACTGTCACTGCTGTTGGTTTGCAGTTTGTCGCCACGCTGCCTGAGGAAATGCGTCCTGGGACTGATTTCCATGGACTTCCGTGGGAGCCCGTTATTATAACTGCCTTAGTGGGAATTGTCACACTTGCCATATTTTTCTGGAGAACCTGCCTTTCAGTGAGTATACTTCATGCTTGCAAGCCTGCTGATGATTCACCCGCTGAATGGTCTTTTGTATGGTTAAACTGTTTCAGCATTAATGAAGTCAAAGCAATATGTAGTCTTTTGTGTTTTACTTTTTCTGTTTAGAGCATTAATGGGAGCTAAATGCTGGGCTGAATAGCTAAAGTAAGTTGCAGTACTAAGAAGCATTTTCTATAAGCTGGTAATTGAAGATTGCTTAGTAAGAGGTAATTTCGAAAGCAACATAGAGGAGTATGATGTAAATAAAGAATGCTGTGGAAAGGGTCGGCATATCTTTGAAATGAGAAGCCTTTCATGTGCTTAAACATGTTGCTGGCTATATCCAAAACACACAGTTAATCCTCCCCACTTCATGTTGTCCTGCTGCTTGCAGGTACTGCATTTAGAAACCTAAAAATATTATATTAATTCTCATTGGAGAGCCTCTTCCATTTGTCCTTATTCCTACATGGATAATTTTCTGTGCAACAAAAAGTCTATCACCAATTCTCAACTATAGCAGTGCTTTTCCTTGGGAGCTGAGAGATGAGAATCAAATAGGCAAATTTATTTACAGCTGTACAGTTTAGCCATGATATACTTAGAAATTTGTGGAATGCTTTATATTTGCCTGACAAAAATAAACTAAAACTACATCTTTTCTGTAACACTGTTGATAGTTTTTTCCCTTGCTTAGTTTTGGTATTGAGTACACTGGGTCAGTTTCAAATGCAAAAATCGGTGTTAATAGAACAGTGTAAAAAAGCTTCTGAAAGTAATTTTTTATGGGGTAATTTCGAAACAACCACCTGTCACGTAATCATTGCTTTAGAGGGTACACAACTGGGATACAAGGGTTTTGGCGTTTTTGGGTTTGGTGGTTTTTTTTTTGGGGGGGGTGGGTTTTGTTTTGTTTTGTTTGTTTGGGTTTTTTTGTTTTGCTTTTTGCGGGGGGGGGGTTGTGTTTTGGGGTTTTTTTTTGGGGTTTTTTTGGTTTTTTTTTGTTTTGGTTTTTTTTTTTTTGGTTTTTGGGTTTTTTTTTGGTGTTTGCAAGGGTGGTTTTTTTTTTTTTTCCTTCTTGCCAGTTTGTGGTTTGATGCAAAATGTCTTCATTTTCTGTGCAAATTAGCTGTGGGCAGTTACTGGCATCCCTTTAGTGAGTGAGTAAACAGACCTTTACTAAGGCTTGGGGCAGGGCTTTAGCCTGGGAGCTTTTATTAGAAAGCAGCTTAAGCTTGTTTGTAGTGTTACTCAACACTCATTGGCAGTGATGGATGTGTTTTCCATATGCTGCTTTAATCTGCAGGGAAGTGGTCACTTTTTTCCATAGGGAATATTAATAGCATTTTTCACTTATCACTTTTTATGGCTAATCTTTTTGTTTGTTTGTTCTCTTCTGTAGGTAAAGAGTAGAATATATCAAGGTAAGTTTCTCTCTTCAGTGTAGTTGATGCTTAGGCATTAGTTTTGAATATTTATACTGTTTCAGAGGACCAAGTATCCATCTTCACTCTCTTTCAAGGAGAATACTCAGTCCAAGGTTACAGTGTAAGCTTGGCCAGTAGATGATACTTAGTTGAATGTGAGGGTTTAAATTTTGCATTTGATAATGCTTTGATCAGGAGAAACAATGCAACTTGGACCTGTAAAGTAAAGGACAAGGAAAAGCTCCACTTTGCTTGACATAAATGTGAACCGCTGGTTCATGGGGCAGAGTTTGTTTTGGTTTTCTGACCAGCAGTGGGTCTGCCTTTGCTTGCTGTTTCGCTCAGAAAGTAGGAGCTGGTTCCTTTTGTTTTTTGGATTGAGGGGAGCCTGAAACTGGCTGCTGTTCAGTTGCAAAGAGACACTCTTAAATGTAGATCTAAATATGCAGGCATTCCTGTGGCCAGTACATCACTTTTTACACGAGTTTTTCTCCAGCTTCAGGTTTATAAAATTAAAATGTACTAAATAGAAAAAAAATCAAAGTAGGATGATTGCTGGAATTCAAATTGAATAAAAAATGCAAATTAAAAGAATTGTCTTCCTAGAAACTCTCTCTTCTTCCCTCACATTTTACTTACCAGTCATTTCTGTCTAGTTTTATTGTGGTTATACTGCAGTTTCCTTCTACACAGCGTAGAATTAATGAGCTGAAAAAAGCCTATCTTAGATTTCTGAGGTGATTTCTGTAGTGCAGGAAGAATATTGGCATTGGTGGTGCAGAAATTACTTAGCAGCCTTCCCTAAAAAATCTAGGAACATGGATTTAATTCCACCACCCAAATACTCTTCTCTTGATGCTGTATAGAAACTTCTAAAGATCAGAACAAATAGATATTCTTCAAGCGTGATACAGGCCACATTGTTATTAAAATCTTTATCCAAAATAGAGGAATACTAACAGTGACAAAAATGCTTTAAAACAGAGATTACATTTGGAGTCCCAAGGATAAAAATCTATTATCCTCTCTTAAAGAGAGTAAAATTGGGAGGCCAAGCTAATGCAGGGATTGCTGCTTCCCTTAAACTGCTGAGAGCTGTCTTGAACCTTGGCAGCCACTTGCTGTCTCTTTTCCCAGAGTGGGAAAGGCCTGGAATTCACTGTCCCAGGAGGCCTTGTGTGGGAGGGAAAGGAGGAGTAGCAGTTATCATTGCAGTCTGTGGGATGCAGTTAGAACAACCCTGTTGTGCTGCAGAGTTTGCTGTGAGGCAAGTGGTGCTTGAGGCAGTTAGATCCAGATCAAGGTGGCTTAGGACTTGAAAAACAACAAAAATTAGGTGTTATTTTAAAAACTTGCAATAAAATAATTGAAGTATGTTAATGGTTTTCATTGAGTCCTAAGACTTGGTTGGTGGCTTGTTTAGAGTAAAAAGCAAATGTATGCCTGAAGGTCTAAGCAGAGCAGCTCCTTAAGACCTACTGGTGCTGTCTCCCAGCTGTCTCTGTTCTGTTCCCAGTAGATCTTTCAGAGCTTTCATCCTCTTACTGTTGCTGATGAAACATTCAGCTTCAATAGAGCAGAAAGGTGGTTGTTAGGGAAGGTGTGGTATCTCCCGGAGTGTCTGAGACTGCTCTGAGATCCTCACTGTCTTCCTCTGAACACACCTCAGGTGTGCGTAGCCAGCACCTCACTTTGCTCTGGGTTCTGGGAGCAGCTTCTGTGAAGTGGATGCAGGAGCTTTGTTCTTTGTGTCAGCTTTACTGTCTTGTTTTCAATTCTCACTTCAAGTGAAAGCTGGAGATGCAGAAAGGGCTGACTGCCAAGGAATTAATACTCTCCTGATTTATGCTTTAGTTATTACTTGAAAACGTTCTTTGAAATGGTAAAAATGATAGCTGATTTTTTTCCCCAGTGTATGAAGTGTAGTTACTGTAAGCTTTCTTTTTCTTCCTAGTGACTGAAGAACAACTTGCTGAAAAGATTAAAAACCTTCTGCAAGAAAAAACAGAAATCTTAGAAAAGCTGTCAGAATACGATCAAAAGGTATTGCTTTAAGTTGTCCTGTTTCTAATTTTCTATTATTGCTTTAATAACACAGTTAATGCAACATCTAATATATTTTTATTTTCTATTAGTGCTGCATATTATGTTGACAATTTCCTCAGTTCTGTGGTTGTTTCTGTGTTTAGATAAAGGAAGCAAAGGAATCTGTGAAAGTGACCCAAGAACAAAAAGACATTCTCTCAGATGAAACTGCAGGCCTTAAGGTAAGAGAAAGTTAACTGTCTCTGTACTGAAAGTAGCAATACAAATAAAAATAGTTTTCTTTTGGTTGGTCTTTTACACCTTTTTTTTTTATTTTTAAGGACACTGTAAAAGAATTGGAAGAAGCAAATCAGCAGCTAGATAATAAAGTGAAAAATTTGCACACCATGCTTGAAACAGAGAGAAAAAAGAATGAGAAGAAACAGAAAAAGGTTTGAACAATTACACTTGTGTCTTACATTGTCATTAGCTTGACATGCCCTGAAAGATGGTCATGACATGATGGATTAGATAGAGTAGAACAAACAAGGTGACCCACCTAAAAAAAGAGAGATTAAATAAAATTTTAGGTTTATCCCAAGATCAAAGGATTAGTCTGATTTATTTTGTTTGGAGTTTTTTGGGGTTTTGTAGGTTTGGGGTTTTTTTTTTAAGATCTTGATGGACTTGTGTGGTTATGTGCTTTCACATACAGATGCAGTCAAGTAATGGGCTAATCTAATACTTCCTAGCTGGCCAGGAAGTTCCTTGGCAATATAAGCTGAAGGCTTCAGTTTGGGAAGAGACATTTTCTTGTACTCAGAGCAGCATTTAGTTCTACAGTAAATGTGAAGATCTGTGAACTGCCCCTCTTTCTTGTTGTCCAGAGATATTTGTTTTCTCTTTCTTCATTTGAAAGCCCAATTTTCTGTATCAGCAAGCTCTTCGGTCTTATTTTGGTCAAAGGTTGCTGCTAATGATAGCAGTTCCTCTCGCTGTGGACTGCGCAGGTATACAGGGAACTTCCTGGCCACAGACAGGCAGAATCAGGGGTAGAAGTTGTTTCAAATTTGCTGAGTGTTTCTATTCCTTACCTTGTCCATAAGGTAGTGCTATGTTGCTGCCAGCAAATGGATGCTTGAAATAGAAGTTTGTTCATGTTTTGGCTTTTCTTTTATGCTTCCAGAAGATACAGGTCAGGCTGAGGTTTGTGCCAGGATAACACTAAGTCACTGCTCATCTTTTTCTTAGCTCTCTGAAACCCAGAAATCCTTGGAGAAGCTTCAGGAAGCTATCACTATGCATTCTGCAGAGCTTTCAGAGGTAAAGAATTATTTACACCCCCTCAAGAGTCACAAGTTTCTGTGCCAGGAAAATTCTTATCTATGGAATAGAAAATGCTGGCTTGGCAGGTTGCAGGTTGTTTGTGCATATGTACCTTTTTCTTTTCCATTTAACCAGGTTTTTTGTAGCTGTTGCTCCACTATAGTTTGACTTTGTTTTCTTGTTCCTTTTTGTTTTGTGTGTAGGTGCAGATAGCCCTTAATGAAGCTAAACTGAGTGAAGAAAAGGTGAAATCTGAGCTTCATCATGTGCAGGAAGAGAATGCTAGACTGAAAAAGAGCAAGGAGCAGGTAAGTTATGCCCAGGCCAGGCAACCTTATCTTTCAAACAAAATATCTGGCTTTTATTCCTAGTTTTTTTGAGTGTAGCTTCAGCACGTCTCTGTTTTCTTAACATGGCAGAATTCCATGTTTTCTATTACCATGATAAAATTCAAATGCTTTATGCCTGCTTGCACAGGCTGTTTGTGCAGCTGAGCCATCTCTGGTATGAAGGCTTTGCCAATTCCCTAGAAGCAGTTTTTGTCAGCAAAGTCTATGCAGAGGTGGTTATCAAGGCATGATGGAGATATTGCCACTTGGGATCTGGGCTCAAGGAGGTAACGGTGAAGAATTGCCAGAAAGTATTTCAGAAAGCAAAGATAATGGGGAGGAGTTTTAGCCCTGGAATATCAAGACAGTTCTTTTCCAAATGATTGTAAATATGTTTTCTTTCTTCATATGTGAAGTAAGTGGCTTTTTAAGGAATGTGTTTTGATTACCTCTGGACTGCAATTAATTTTCTCATATTTTGAGGTGTGTGAGCAGTTTGATGTTGGGATATTAGCTGGGAAAATGTCAAATTTGTAAAGCCGCCTAATAATAAACTGCAGAAAGATTCCCAGCATCCAGTTCTGCCAGTGGAACAGCAGTGAGCCTGATCACTGAAGTTTACCCCACCAGAGCTGGTGGTAAAGTAGGCTTTAATTGCATACACCATGCACTAAAAATACAGGAAATAATAATCTTGTCTTGGTGCTTTATACAGCTGCTAAAAGAAGCTGAAGGTTGGAGTGAGAGGCACTCTGAGCTCCGTGAGCAGATTCAACTGTATCAGAAGTCTCAGAAGGACATAGAGGAGACACTTGCCTACAAAGAAAATGAAATTGAAGTAGGTTCTCTATAATCAGCTTGCTCAACCATAAAATACTCTGTCAAACTTCACAAAATGCAGGACAACTGAACATTTGATTTCTTCACTAGGTTTTAACCAATTGCATTATGCAGCTGAAGCAGCTGGACATGGATTCAGAGGCCAAGAAGGATGACAGAGGGCATGAGTGGAGCCCAGAGGATGATCTGGCCAATGGAGAGTTGTCAGGTAGGGTTATCCCAGCTGAGGATCCTGTGGTGCTGTGCTCATGGCATGTTAGAGAGGGAACAAGAGGGATCCATGCATATAGAGCTGCCAGCTTGAATCCTCAAACACAAAATATCCCTAACCGAAGGGAGGAACTGGCTACAAGGTCAATAATTGCTTTTAGATTACCTTTTAGGTATTCCATGAGTGTAGTGACACAGTTGTAAAGACTTTGTATAAGGGTGGGTAATTAAGAGCATTTCTAAAGCTGAGAGTCTTAGCTTTGTTGTGGTACATTTATTTTTGAGATGAAATTTTAATGAGCTTTCTGCTTGCCTCCAGATAAATAACTAATTTAGGTAATCACATTTTTTAAATCTGAAGGACCAAAATAGATGTTTTCAGCACTATTGAGGCAGTTTGTCATTTGTGATGTTGCACATGTTTTTGCTGCATCTCTGGTTTTGAAAACCGTTTTTTTTTTTTTTTGGTCCTTTTTTCTACTTAAAGTGTATGTGGGTTGGAAATTTTCACTTCTTGATTTATAGGGAGTGTTACTTTAAACAGTTGTCCACAGACTTGTTCATGATTAAAAAGCAGGGAAAACAAAGATATTTTCCTCTTTTAGATATTGAGAGTGAGAAGATGAGGACTCAGATTAAGCAGTTGATGGATGTCTCCAGGGTATGTTGCACAAGAATCTAATTATTGCAGTCACATTACTGCTACTCCTGTGATCATAGACTCTCTGCTCCTTTTTTCAGGTCAAAACAATGTTATCCATAGTTGAAGAGGACAGAAATCTTCTGCAGTCCAAACTGAATGATGAAGTTACAGCAAGGCACGAGCTGGAAGGTAGGTTTAGCAAAATAACTGCTTAGGAGGGAGTGCTGTTGGTGGCTTAAAAAGAAACAGAGCGTGTAAGTGGCCATCATGGTTCTTACTGCAACTGCTTCTCCAACAGAGAAGATAAAAACTTTGGAACATGATTCCTCTTCACTGCATACAGCCAAAACTCAACTGGAAAATGAATGCAAAACTCTTCAGCAGAAAGTGGAGATACTTGGTGAACTGTACCAGCAGAAGGAGATGGCACTCCAGAAGTAAGCCTTTCCTTACTCTGTCTGTTGTATCATGGGCACTGCCCAAATGCTTTTCACTCAGAAGGCTCAAAGAACTTGGAAGTTGTGGGTGGAATGAGTGATGGCAACTCTTTCAATACAGCTGAAGCTGGCGTCCTTTCTTTACTTTTGCCACCGTTCCAGAAATTCTAAAAAGACTGTCTGTGTGCACACACCATATTGCCTTCTACTTTTAAACTTCTGGAGAAGGTGGGTGGGTGGCTTGGTCTGCAAATTCTGTGGTTGCTCTGTTATATCATCCAGAAGTGTCAAGGAGAACATAGGGGCCATTAAGATTTCTTTCTGTTACTCTGACTTCTCTTCAGTGACTCTAATTCTTATAATGTAGAAACTTCAGTATTTCAGCCTTGTGAGCTTCTTGCATTCTCAAAGGGCTAAATGAAGGCTGAATTGGTGATGGCAGTTGAGAGGAATGAATTGCCAGTATGTGTTCATTCCTCATTAATTTATTTACTTACTGAAATGTCTGTAATACCATCTCAGTTTTGTGGGGAAGATTTGAGAATAGGATTCAGGGACATTCTCAGCTAAATTCTGTAGAAAAGCTGAAATTATTATGGAGAAGCAGTTGAAGTTCCTGTGGTTTAAGTGTGTTGGCTTAGGGAAGCATAGGTTTGGAAATGAGGCTGTAGTGAAACTGCCTGACCTTGTAACTACCATGGATCTATGTGCAGTAAACTTAGAATTGAGAGGTGGAGCATAACCCACCTTTCAGGGAAAACTTCATCTATGTTGACCTCTGTGAAGAATTTCTGTTCTTTCCAAAACATACAGGAGACTGTTCTGGAAAACTGCTTTGACTTTTAGCCAAGGAAATGAATTATGTTGAACTGGCTATTAGCAATAATTAACTTGCTATTAGTTAAATGTTTCCAGTTTTGTGGGGTAGCTCTTGTAAGCTAGGAACACACTATAGACCTCTTAAATACTTCCAGAAATATATCAAAAATCAAAAAATAATGAACCATGATGTTATAAAAAGACTCTGGAAATTGGTTGTGCAGTGAAGTGAATTGGTATGGAGAATACTTGGAAAAAGCTTCATGGTTAACAACGATTGAATGTGTTTGTCACCTGGGCCCTAAATTTGTCCCTTCTCACCACACATACATTTCTTCATTTCCTATGGTCGGTGTCAGTCCAGTGGATTTCCTTATTTGTACCTTTGTAAATCTGGATTGCAATCTGTGGCATTGCTAGGAAAACTACAGGATCTGAAGGGATGAACTGTTTGTAGTTGATAGACTCTGATAGATCTTCAGAGGCTGACTAAACTTTCTAGTCAACTCTGTAATTTTAAGGTTTTGTACACAAAGGGTTTGTCTGTTGGTTTCAAAAGACAGGATTTCTGTCTCTCTTTCTAAAAAAATCCCTTTTTTGTCTCTGATTTCACACATTATTGTAGAGTTTGATATTGCTGTTGTTGGCAGGATTTTGAGTTGTAATAGATGGAGAATGCTGGACTATATGGTGCATTTTTTTCCCTATGCAGAAAACTAACCCAGGAAGAATATGAGCGTCAGGAGAAGGAGCAGAAATTGTGTGCTGCAGATGAAAAAGCTGTGCTGGCCATTGAGGAAGTGAAAGTTTACAAGTAACTTGAATTTCTGAAAATTATTGATTTTCCATTTATTTCAGCTACTGAGGAAAATTTATTCAAACATCTTTCCTTCTCCTCTTTTTCCTTTTGTACAGGCAAAGGATCCAAGATATGGAAGAAGAATTGCAAAAAACAGAGCGATCTTACAAAAACCAGGTAAACTTCTTGCTTGCTGGTTGTTGTGCCATCTTTTTCTGCATCATTCTAGTGCTCTGTGATGAGTTATTGGAAATAGTGGTAGTTGGATAAAAACTGAATGGCTTCTTTCCTTCTCAGATTGCTGCTCATGAGAAAAAGGCACATGACAACTGGGTAAGAATATTTGTCCTTTTCTGATGCCAGCAGTTTATATTTGATGTCACATTGGTGCCAGTAATGCAGTTGACAAAATTTTCTCTACCAGCTCATTGCCCGCTCTGCTGAGAGAGCTCTGGCTGAAGAGAAAAGAGAAGCAGCCAACCTCAGACAGAAGTAAGTTCAGAATAGACCCTCTCTATTGCTCTTTGAACATGCTGGGGTGGGGGGGAAGCTCAGAATGTGCAGTGCATTTTTAAGTTACTTATTTTAACTACTGTTAAACTGTTTTGATGGCTAAACTAATGTTTCTTGGTGAAAGCTATAACATTTTACAATGCAGTTGTTATATTTTAATACATACAACTCACATGTGTTGTTTGAATAATAATGAGACCTTTATTTTCCAAAATCAGATTAATAGAGGTAAACCAAAAAATCATCATGCTTCAAAGACCAGTCATTGTAAAGCCAACTCCAGGCAGACCTGACCGCCAGATCCCACCACGACGAGGTAAATGCTGCTGGTTCTCCCAAAACCTTTGGTCTTGGAGTCAGTACATCACAAAAACATAGGGCTGTGCTAAATTGTAGAAAAGTAAATCAAGTGGTTTTATTTCTTTGGCACAGGGCCCTTAAGCAGAGATGGCTCTTCTGGCCCATCACCTGTGAGTGGAGGAAATCCATCCCCTACACAGATGATTGATGTCCCTGCCCGGCCCCTCTCTGCTCCTCGAAGGGAAGGTGTGAGGGGTGAATTTGGTAAGCAGTGAAAACTCCCCCGTTTTGAAAATTGCCTCTTAGGCTACAAACCCAGAAACACTAAGGTCAGATATTGGTTCTAGGAATGTTGGTATTGATAACTGCTTTATTAATACACTAATGAGTGGTGGGTGGTAGTGTTTTATTAATAAGAAATAGCTCAGGCTTGTGTTATTTAGGGTCTCTGGGGTTCTCATTTCCATCAAGGTACAATGGTGGATGGCCCCCCTGCCCCACGAAGGCCTCCAGAGCTGCGTGAAAGGATGTCTGTTCCTGGTAAGTTGTGTGGTCTGCAACTTACTCGTTACTCTTTTCCTTCAGAAAGGCAATTTCAAGCTCACCTTCCCTACCCTTGGCATGGTAGGACACTTATTCATGGTTCTCTTTTTAGATATTGGACCTGCTGTGGCATCCCTAATCAGCAGTGAGCCAAGAACCTCTTCCCTTTCCACAACAATTGATGGAGTGGTGAGTTGAGAACACCTCAGCCTTCAGGAAGCCTTTTTAATATGTGATTCACTGTACTTCCTCCTGCTTCTTTAACTGTATTATGTTCTGTCTTGTCTGTATCCTGTCACTATCCCAATTTGCTGTTCAAAAAAACCCCAAAAGCAACCCTCTCCCAAAGAGTCTGAAGCTCCCAGTGTAACTACAGATTCACCTTCCTCCATGGAACTAGCTGCAGTGAGTATTCCAAGGCTGGACTTGGTGATGGTGCTTTGATGGAGAGGAGTAACAGGCTTGGTGTTCTGAACTGCTGAATAACAACTGCTGTGTGGAACTAACCAAGGGCTGGTCCCTCTGTCTCAAAGGGCTTCTCTAATGATGAGCAGTTGCTATCTGGTTTTTGTGGGATTGAGGCAATAGGATGTTTCTTGTTAGGGACTAAACAGTGGGCAAACACTTTGGAGTTACTACAACAATAATCCTAGTAGCTTACTTACTTGTGGTGTTTAATCACAATTCCATATATCATTCAAAGTTCCAGGTCCTTTACCAAAGGGGTTTCTGCCAAGGGCACCTCAACAGGGCTTGAACTTTTCTTTAGTACAGCTTCATCTAAACAAACTTGTCTCTCTAAACCACTCACTCCTGGGTAGTACCAGCAGTGTTCTGGGAGAAGGGATGATAATAGTGCAGTAGCTGTCCCTGTTTTCTGCCTGGTTAATGTGGTTTGGAGAGTGTTGGGGTGATTTTTCTTTCTTTCCTCTCCCCCTTGTACCTGTTTGCTTCTGGGTGAGTGGTTGGGTTCCAGCAGTGTCAGTGCTTGTCTGCTGCAGTAACTCAGAGATGTAACCTCATCTTGCCCAGGGTAACGCTGGTGCCAAAGGCCCCTCTCCTTTCCCTGGGACACCTCTGATGAGCTCCTCAGTGATGGGGCCTCCGCCACCGCCACCCATTCGCTACGGACTGCCAGGACCACCACCTCCTCCTCTGCGGGGGCACTTCGGGCCTCGGCCTCTCCCTGGGCCTCCAGGTACAGCAGCAGTGCCCTGTGCTGACACTTCACTTCCTGGAGCCTGACTGCAGGACTCAGGGCTGCTTTTCCTAAGCACATGGCTTCCTCATGCTTCATGGGCTTTAGCTGGCTCAGTAAGCTTGGACTGGGTGGCCTTTCTCCTTAATGCCAGGGTACTTTTCCTTGTTTACTCTTAAATGGAAATCAGCAGTCAAAAGTCCCTAGAATAATTTATGGGCTTTGAAGTCCTGTATGTGACAGTGATCCATCCACTCCAGAGCTGCTCCAGAAAATGAAAAACTGAGGAACTAATCAGGAGCTTCTCTGTTTAGGTTAAACTAAGATTTCATTTAACTCCATGATTTCCTTTCCTTCTAGGTTGTGGTCCTCCCTTGCCACCTCCAGCTGGTAGAGATTTCTTACCTAGTCCACGTTTGCCTCCTGGCCCACTCCCACCTCCCCCTGATCCCAGAGGCTACGCACGTGGGCATCCTCCCTTCCGCCCCCTCGGCCCTCCTGGCCCCAGGGATTATCCTCCAGGCCCTCGGCTACCCCTGCAGGCTTCCAGGGACTATGCTCCTTTTCCCAACAGAGACTTGCCTCCATCGGCACCCAGGGACTGAGGGCAGCTGGCCCCAAGGACTACGCACATCCCCAGTGCAGGATCCCTGCCTGCAGCACCCAGTCAGCCCCACAGACCTGGCTCCTGTGTGCACAACTCTAGGAAATGGCTCTTGGTTTGAAGACATTGGTGTCATTTCAGTATATCTCAGCTTTTGCAGGATTAATTTTTATCCAGTTGCTACAGATGTCTTACATGCATTTATGATCACAAACTCATCCATCCACTTGGGCTGCAAGAACTTTTCTGTGATGGACTTGAACCTACTCTAAAAGTGCAATAGGAAGGAGGTGCCTGTGTGGAGAGTTTTAATTCAATGTAGCCTTTGTAACCAGTTGGCGAATGAACTAATTTCGTTAAAAATGTATATCAAATCATTTCCTGTGGAAATAATTTTCTAAGTAAAATGCTATCCAACCTGCCTTCTCCATTAACACCTTCTCCTTCTCCAGTAACATCATTGAGCTGCAGTTACTGTAGACCAGGGGTTTACATAAGGACTCTGAGGTTTTGATGTTTTTTAAAAAACATGTCTGGTCAGAGATCAGAAGCACAAATGACACTGTATTCAAAGGAAAGTTATAATAAAAAGCAAAATTCCTTTTGCCAAACCCCAAAGGCTTTGTTTCAGTGCCATGTTTTGTTCAGAAAGGATATTGGTTCAGTAATGTGACAGAGAATGCTACAGTTTTGAGAACAAGAATTGAATCAAGGCCTAATTAATGCTGCTGCAGGGTAATGACCATGTTACCTTCATGCTGATCTACTCTAACACAATATGGATTTGCTTCGTCTAATGAGGGCCATGGGGGATACAGCTTCCAGAGTTGGAAACCTTAATGAGGTTGTGGAGTTGACCTGTGTTACTACAGTGCCCCTCCACTAGAGAAACTTAGAATGTCCCTAATTGCTTTCTGCTTTCAAGAGCACCTCGCAGCATGAAGTGAAGTTTGAAAACCGAGTTTTCATCTTCCTCAGGGTTAAGAGCAATTCAACTTCTTTAAAAGGAAGGCTGGATTTGGAGAACCTTTTTTACTTCCATCAAAAAAAAAAAAAGTAGCTTTCTGTAAAGGAGAGTTGGGAGTATGTAAACCATGTTAACACCTACTGCAGCTACCACCACTGAACAACTTTCAAAACACACCCTACACTGGCAGGTCAAGTGTTTGTGCAAGCATTTGGAATAGCAGGCTTTTGACTGTCTCAGTGAATAAGGCTTCTCACAAGCCTGAGGGAGGAAAAAAGGAAGACAATGCAGAATAATAAAAAACCCTACTGGGAGGCCATTACAGCTTTACTGCCAGAGTACAAGCAGCCAATAAAGTTGCCATCTAGGTGTTACATTCTTAAAGTACAAGTATAAAGCTTTTAGATTTCAGGTGAAAGACAAGCTGGAACATCAATGAAGCATAAAACAATCCCCAAGCCTGTGGTGTGTGCAGCAGCAGTCCTGGCACTGAGACAGTTTGCAGAAAAAAGGCAAGGGATAGAAGCAACTTTAAAAATGGTATTTCACACTCAAGAGACATTAATTCACAAACAGTTAAATACAAAGCTCTACTTGTGTATTTAACAAAAATATTTCAAAGTTGACATTTCATATAACTGGCATTAATACAGACATCTACAAGGTGGGGAAGGGTCCAAGTAAGCAGCAGAAATTATGGGTTTGTACTTCAAGGGACAGTATTTCAGTTTGCAGATGGCTGATGCTACACAAATTGATGAACATCCATGATTAAAAGTCAAGTTCTCCAAGTCCAGAATCTTTCCTTCCCCATACAAACCTTTGTGACACTCACTGTCTCCCCCCTTGCCCATCCCAGCTAACAGTAACAAAAGTTGGATGGAATCTCCCTCTGGATGCACGAGCATTCACCTTGGACACACACAGAACTGCAGTGCTTACCCTGGATGGCAGCTGCACTGAACTCCAGAACCAGCCCTTCCACCTTTCAGGAACACTCAGATCCTGCAATTCTTTGGTCAGAACAAGTCCTGAGCCAGCCAGGGACCACTGACAGGTAAAATGGGCCAAGCTCAGATTACTTGCAACCACAGACTAACGCTTTGCTTTGTCCTTTTGCAAAGTTCAGAGGATGACTGGTATTTGGTTTTGAGCAGTGTAGGTATTCTCCTTTAGTCTGGTGTCCAGAATGCTGCATTCAGAGGAGTTTCCATAACTCACAGGGATATCTTGATGATCACCCATCAGCTTTAAAACCAGTGGGATATTGTAAAGATCCATAAACAGGACAATTCAACTGCCCTTTTTCCCCTCCAACCAGCAGTGGAATTTGGGAAAGTGTTGCTGACTTTTGTTGTAACACCTAAATAACGTCATTCCTAGTTATACCAGAGCAAAGAAAGGCAAGAAGATTAGGACATTCAAAACCAGCTTTTTATCCTAATCAATATGGTAAAGCCAGAAATGCCAAATAGCTGAGTAGACACAGACAAACAGGATGAGGAAAAGTAACATCCCTTCCCTTAACACATGATGGAACATCTTGGGGTGAGGTGACAGAAAAGAGGAATGATGATTCACCTGCATCCAGGCTGTTTAAAATAATTGACACTATTTTGGGAGCTGGGTCTGTAGTTAGCATAGCAGAGTATTCAGGCACTAGTTGAATATGCAAGAAGTTTATCAAACAATAAAGTATCGTATTAAATATCCACACAAATATATGAAAGATTTGATTGGGTTCTACTCTTTCCCTTTTTCAGGTCAAAAGGTGAATGCAAATGTGTCATAATAAGCCAATGTCCTGCAGCTTATTATGCACCAAATAAAAAATACAGAAAATTAATGATAATCCTACCTACTTACATAAAAAGGCAATTTTTTTAGTAAGTTTCCAGACTTGCACAAAATATGCAGAAAACTGCATACAATCAGTTTCCATAAGAACAGCAGTTTCATGTAGAAGGTGGGTCAGCCTGCTAGCCAGACCTACTTTATATAAAGCTCTGGAAAACTGAAACTTCAGCACTGAAGCCTGCTGTCATTGAAATGGCAAAATGCTCACTGCAACCAGGAGAAAGCCCTGGAGAAGGCCTCTTTATCCCCCATCTGCCTTTGCAACCACTCTGTGACAAGATAGAGAAAAGAATAGCTCTATTAGGGAGTAAGAGTGACTGAAAAGATTGTAACAGGTATTCAAAACTCAGGCAAGGCTGTTCAATCATAGTTCAGTGTTCTCATCTGCACTTGTCCTCCTTCTGACCTGACCACAGGGACTTGTGACCACTCATCTGACTGCATCCTCTGCTCTCTCACTTCAAAGCACTTGCAGTACCTCAATCTCCTTCCCAGCCCACCTCGTCCTTCTCCCAGTCTTCTGTCACCCTACCCACTCCAGAGGACTCTGAAATGCAGATGAGAGGAACTACAACAGCACAGCAGTGTAAACAGTTAGTAGGCCTGCCACATCTTTATTACTGCAGGTTTGACAAAGGGGCACTCTTCATCCTCAGGGGGAGCTTGAGGCAAAAGGAGAACACTTAAAGATAAAAAGTGATGAACAGCAAACTTAGGAAAAGCAGTCAACCTATATCATGGCTCTTGGAAAAACCTGTAGCTGGAAGTTACTGAAAAAATCTTGCACTTGCATGGTGGGCTTGTCTCTGCCCCTGAAGTAGTGCTGTGCAGTGGGTGATGGTCTCGTGTGACCTACTGGCATGAACAGAGTCATCTTCCCACCCCTTGGAGCCTAAAGCTACTACACAGTTACTAGGACTTATGGTTCAGTTCACAGAGGTCTCAAAACTGGGGTCATTCCTTGTGCAATGTTTGATGGAGGTGAAGGTAAAGTGGTTTCTTGGTCAACAGTTGCAATTTCTTCCTTTTAAAGTCAGTGGGTTTTTTGTACCTGTAACCATAAGAAAGTGCATTAATCCAAGTGCTAATGGCTGTGCAGAAAGATGACAGCAAACTAGAAAGCTCATCCTGTACAGATCTTGTTACCCTCACCCTTTAAATACATCTGACAAGGCTTGCTGTAAGCAACAGTCATCAGTAGGTTTACAGGAAGAAACAGTATTTTCTCTGGATGATTATTTTTACAGAAGAAAGATTTCAATATCTAAGTGAATGTAGTATTTTTGTAAGGAGATTCCAAACATAATACTCTGGATGGTAGGAGAGACCCAGTGTCAGTAACTCAGTACTTCAGAAGTACTCCAAGTAGCACAGACTAAGCACTTTTCCAAGAATTGCAAGATTCACCTTCTTCTTGAATATAAAAACCAAACCCCAATCCTCAAACCCCTCCCTCACACCTTCAGCCACTCAGCAAGGAGAGGATGCACACCATAACCACTCAATACTGCTTTGAAATGTTGACAAAGTTAATTGCAAATTGGTATCTCATGCCTCAAATCAGATTTCCTTTGTAGAAGTTCTGTACAAAAAGACTGAGTTGATTATTTTTTTAAATATAGCCGATCTGACAGTCAGGCTAAGCTCCAAATTAAAATGTCCCCTACAGACTTCATTAAATTAATACAAAATTAAATTACAAACACCAGTATTTTATTTGGAAACTGATCTAGTTTCTGAGAAGAGTCTCTAACCATCTTACTTGCCTAAAAGCATTTTATCTTCCCCTCTTCACTGAAAATAAAATATTCCTTATGAAAGCAAATCTAATGAGTCTAAGAAACCTTCCTTAATACAACAAGCCACACATTGTAATTGAAGGCTGGTTCATTTCCTCTGTCATTGTCATCCATTATTGTGAGTCACTTACAGTTCTATAACAATTGCCCCAGGTTTAATTTCATCCATCTCCATGAAAGCAAAGCACTTGGTGCTAGTAAACCTTTTCTTAGGCTTGTAGTGTTTGAATTCAAAGAAAATAGCTGCACCTGGAGGGAAAATTAATAGAAAAGTTAGAAATTATGGCTAAGAGTTATCTGAAAAATTATCTGCCATTAAGTTGCTTGACTTAAATTGAAGGGAATTATCTCCCATACTTCTGTTATTTTCTCAAAAGCTACACCGTCTTCTTACAATGCTCACAACACTCCACAATTCAAACTCTTCA
This sequence comes from Serinus canaria, assembly GCF_022539315.1. Lineage (NCBI taxonomy): Eukaryota > Metazoa > Chordata > Aves > Passeriformes > Fringillidae > Serinus > Serinus canaria. The sequence continues at coordinate 18,100,038 of NC_066316.1, read as the reverse complement.
CTCCATTGCTCACACCCAGGTACCAATGACTAAGCAGGTGATAAAGCAGCTCAATACCTGTGTAGCAGAGCAGACTGCTCTGTTTTTATGTCTTTTCCTTTCTCTCTTGCCTGCAAGCCATCCCAATGACCAATTTGAAAGGGACGGGATGCAAAGGTCTATTTTTATCCTTGTCTGGATCTTGAGCCCTACAGCAGCAGCCCAGGAGCAGCCCAGTGTCTGTGCTCCCAAAGCTCCTGGGCCCTGTTTCAGGACTCTGGTACTGTTGGAATGTTGGGGGACACAAGACAGATGACGGACTTTGGACCTGGTTAACATAGGAGATTTGATAACAGGATGCCTTGGCAAAAGCAGACCTAGACTGCAAGAAAATTAAATCAAACTGGTTTACTGGAAAAAGAAAATCCCATTAAGCTTTGAAAGCAAGAGATGTTGTTATATGCATACGTTTGTGTATGTGATTTTAACCTAATCATTGTAGTATACACTACTAGTCTCCCTAAAATAGTATATAAGTGCCTGTATCCCACAATGAAATCAGATTATGACCACTGAGTCCATCTCCCTGTCTCTCTCCATCGCCGACAACTGGTACCTCCGTGTGGGGGAACGAACCACCCTGACTGGCGGCATTCAGCGAGCCCCCGAAACTAATCATGATGGTGACAATCAGAGCCCAGGATGCATCTGGGCCCAGAATCGCCTGTCTGCTGCAACTGACAGGTGAGCCAGGGGAACTAAAAAAGGAACTAAAAATGGGAAAGGAAATGTCCAAAGAAAGAGACATCTATGAAACCATGCTCGCCCTTCTGGACAAGCATAACACCCCCATCCTAAAGAAGGACCTCAAGTCACTTTTACTCTCGTCCTGGAGAATACTTTTTAGGATGTTGAAAAAGTGAGAGTGGCCAGATGCTGCCGGCCCCCTACCCCGCTGTCACTCCTCACTCTTACTCTCCCTGCCCTCTTGAAACTGGCACCTCTCGTACTGAAGAGCGGCCATAGCCATCAACCCTGCCCAGACAAAGGAGGGGAATGCATCCATCCTGGTTGTTGCCAGTTTATATCACTGACCCCAGCTCTAGCAGTGAGGAAGAGGGGGAGCCTTTCTATCCAGGACCTATAGATTCAGATTATGAGACTGATCCATTCCCTCCTGACTTTCGTGAAAAATTAATGCAACTAAAGAAAGAAGTCCTTAAGGAGGGAGGGAGACCCCGAAACTTGCGGGAAATCTCAGCATTTGAAAAATGACTGTTTTGAAAAGGGGGAGGCCGGATCCAAAACTCCTGGTATTTTCCCTTGATGCTATAATCAATGTCGGCCCAAGTATGATTTTGAAGGTCATCCGATATTGGGAAACCAGAGCCAAAGCATGGAGCGGCACCATGTTGTTATAGATAGATAATGAGATGACTGGCTCTCACAATTAAGGGATAACTATTTTATGAATATTAGGAAAAGCTTAAGTGATGTATAGTTATTGTGGTTTAGATGTCCACTGTTTTCCCCATAGTTCCCTTTTACCTCTTGTATTGTTGCCATCAGACAGCCAGGGTGGTCTAGGAAAGGTAAAATAAAGGTGTGCACATGTGTCCCTTGCATTGGGCAGTTGAGAATTGAGAGGAATAGCGGATTTGTCTTTACAAACAAGCTGTGTGTCTGACTGAGTTTTATCTGGTAGATAAAACTAGCTCTGGAAGATAAAAGAAACAATGGGAAGGATTCCACTGATTGATGAATGGAAAAAGATATTTGCTTTTACAAATGAACTTTAGATTTGCTGATAAACAAAATTACACATTAAGAGACGAAAGAAACAATGGGGAAGAAAAACCCCCAAATTCCATAAGAATTAAAAATTAAAAGGGAGGGTTATACATTAGAGGAAAATCTTTGGTATCAGGTGTATCAGGAAGTCTGTACCTCTCAAGAACCTCAGCTAATGTGAAAAGAGAGAAGGGAAATGTGGCCAGAAAATTAGGACAAAAAGGAGGCTGCGTCCTCCATAAATTTGAGAGATCCGAGGGGAATGCCTTATGGCCTCTCCCTTTATTTGAATAAAGCCAGAAAGGACTCCTCTGTCTCCTTTTTGGACATAAACCTCCGGGGTTTGTGCATTAATCTTCCTAACAGAATGGAAAAGCTTGTTGCTTAGGGGGTACAGCATGGAAACATCTGACCTCCAATCAAGCTACATGAAAGCAGTTTCCACAGAAAATGGCAAAGAAGAGCTGACTGACAGACTTTGGGAGGGGCCAGGGTTGGCTTATGCAACCCCTAGGGGTACAAAAGACTGAGCATCCATCTAGAAGACTAACTGGCCACGTGGTATGCACGAGGGGCTGTTCTCACCACTGCAGCTTTTTCCTTTTGTAGTATTGTTGTATTTTTGGTAAAGTTTAATAAACCTCTTTTAATTTTCAAAGTGAGCAGCTATCTCTCACAATGCAAAGACACAGATGCCCCAGCCGCTGCCTCAGAGTGGACTGCTGCAAGCCTCAACCCAGTCTCCCGAAGCAGCCCTGGCCAGACCATTGTGGCTGTTATGAACAAAAAAAGGGTTACCCGTTTTTTTCCAAAGGCTGTAGAATTACAAGATCAACCAGTTCTGGCAGAGAGGAGTGCTTTTGTTAGCTGCTTGTTATAATCACCTGTTAAGTATTGGGTCGTTAGCCATCTGTTGTTAAGAATTCACTCTATTGTATCAGCATCATCCTGCTTGTGGCCAGCTGGGAGGATGGCATCCTCCACCCGCCCCAGACTGTGGAGAGGAGGGGACCAGGAGTTGATATGCAAATAAATTTAGAGCCAAGATGCAACGGGGAGAGCCCCCACCGAACGACAGCTAATGAACCCCTAAACTGGTGAGCCAATACAGAATTTAGAGATCAAAGTGGTCTCTGGACATCAGGGGTGAGGTCAGAAGCCAGCAGATATGCTGAAAACCTTAGTTGTCCCTCGCCCTAAATAAAGATCTCAGCTGTGGCTAGTACCCTAGATGGAAAACTCAAAATTCGGTGTAGTATATGATAGAGATAATTCATGCTTTGTGTAAAAATTATAAAGATCCAACCATGCCTCTGACCCCCATGGCCAGAAGCAGGACTTTCCTTTCTATTCAAAAGATTTCCCAGACTTGCCCAGATAAAATCATGACTATTAACAAATGACTGAGTCCTTCCTGGGCAATCATCGGCCATTTCCAAGGAATGTCCAAAACATTCACAGAACGCACATGGAAGAGATTACATCGAGGAACGGGGGATGTCTTGGCTACAACTGAAAAGAGGACTATCTTGAGGAGCCCTGACAGCCATCATAACCTATGGACTGACTTTTGTACAGGACTGAATCTGTATAGTCCCTGGGACTGAATCTGTATAGTCCCCGTTATACATATGTAGGGACTTACAAAAATTTTAGGCCCTTTCTGCTCCAGGCAGAATAAACTGTATAAAAACTGGCTACCAGGAGCAGTTTGTGTGACATTCTGAGGAGACGCTGACACTGCGTCGGTTCAACCCAAGTTCACGCAGCGTCGAAGTCTGGGGTTGACGCTGTCTTGGCTGTGGCGGTTTTATAGCATTCTATTTTTTGGTTGTCAAGCTAATAAATTTATAAAATTTTTTTATAAATTCGGCTGCCGATTTGATAATTTATAACAATTGGTGATGGCCCAATGTGATCTGATACTGGGGTCCGGGAACCCCTTTTCCCGCCCGGGGGGCGCCCCGCTGGTTTTTAGCGGCCTGGACGGGAACTGGATTTTGGAACCAATCAGATCAACAAAAAGCCACAGACCAGAGCCATGGATGATGATTGGAGCCGCGTGCTAACAGAGCCACAGCCAAGGGAGATAAGGGCCCATTCTCGGTTCGGAAAGATCTAGAGAGATCTCTGAGATCCGAGGTTTTTTTCATCCGTAAAAATCAACGTGCATGAAGAATTCCACGCAAGAAAAGAATTGTAAGTATTGCATGGTTGGGTGGAGCGTGATCGCACACATGTGTGAGATGTGACATTGTCACGGAGCGAATGCGGACCCCACGACTGCTATCCTGCGAGGGAAGTGGCCAGTCAAGGGGGAAGCGAGAGGTTCTGGTTCAAAACACACAAGACCGGGGGCTCGGGAAGAGTCTAGGGGGAAAACTGGTCACGTTGGGATCAGAAGGGGAGAAACAACCCTGGAAAGGTCCAGGAATTCATACGCCTTCTGAAACCAGAAGAAACAGGTAAGAAAGACTACCTACAAGTTGACAGGACGGTCAACTGTCTGACTTGGTCAGGCTGGCGACTTTTCGCGAGCCGGAAAACCCGACGTTGGAGAAAGGATCAGGACTTGAGACTAAAGTCCTGGGAAAATGACAGAAGGTAAGGAAAATCATAACCTTCCTTGAGAAAATGGGATTGGGAAAAAGCAAGGAACAAAAGAAAACCCAGGAGAAAATCCCTCAGGTCCCCGGGAGAGTGTTACCAGAAATACCCCGAGACAGTCCTCTGGGGTGGATGCTGGAACATTGAGATGAGAATCCACAGAGGTGGGGAAAATCCAAGGAAAAGATGATTCATTTTCGTATGGAGAAATGGAGAGGGAAGGACGTCGGACAGTACGTGGTTTGGCCGATATTTGGCACGTTTGAAAACTGGACCTGGGAGTCTTTGACCACGTGAACGGTCGCAGTCCATGGGACCCGGAGGAAATCGACTATGCAGACATGTGGAGGCATGCTCGCCCGAGTCTGTACCCAGTGAGAGCCTGCCAGTGTGCGGCAAAAGCAGGGAGGGAGTGGGAACCATTGGAAAATTTTCCACCACCTTACCTTGTGGCTCCACAGCAGCCAGGTCCTGCACTGGCACAAGCGGTGCCAGGGATGCCTCCCAAGGTGGGGGTGCTGCAAGTTCAGGCGACTGCATCACCGCCGCCACCAGAAAAAAGCAGTGGCATCCGCTCCCCCACATGGCCACGTGGCTGCAGAGTAGCTGCAGCCAGAAGTATCCCCGAAGGTCGAGGAGAAGGGGGCGGGTGTCCCCAGGGACAAATCTCCCCCGGCACCCCAAACTAAGAGAAGAACGAGGAGGTCGAACATCAGAGAAAGTGGAGATGAGGAGGAAAAACTCAGTATCTATCCCTTACGGGAGGTACCGACAGCCCCGGGTTTGATTGGATATGTCCACATCTCGATTGACACCAGTGATGTAAGGGCGTTCAAAAAGGAGATAGGAAAGCTGATGGATGACTCGCTTGGAGCAGCGGAGAGGTTGGATGAAGTTTTGGGAACAAGCATTTACACTTATGAGGATCTCCAAGTGATCCTCAGGTCGTTATTTAATAATAAGGAGAGAGACATGATCCGGTCAGCTGCGATCAGGGATTGGGAAAAGCGGAACCCGAACAGGGGGTCCGGGGAGGAGCAGTGGCCGAACCAAAAGCCGTCTTGGGAAACCTGGACAGAAGAGGGGAGGCAGAGGATGATAAATCTGAGAAATATGGTGATTCAAGGTATCAGGGAGGCGGTACCGAAAGGGCAGAACATGAGCAAGGTGCTCAGAGAATGTCAAAGGAAGGATGAAACACCTATGGAGTAGTTGGAAAGACTCTGAAAAGGTTTGAGGATGTATTCAGGGATGGACCCTGATTCCCTGATGGGGATGGTGTTGTTAAAGACACAGTTTGTAGCAAAATCTTGGGAGGATATTCGAAAGAAGTTGGAGAAAATAGATGGCTGGAAGGAACAAGGACTGCAGGAACTATTGCGGGAGGCTCAGAAAATTTACATTCGCCGGGACGAGGAAGAACAGAAAATACAAGCCAAAGTCCTGGTGGCAGCCATGAGAGAGGGGCTCAGAAACAGGAACGGGGAAAGGATGCGGCAAAAAAGGGGTCGACAAAGAAAACTGGTCTGTCTCTGGCTCAGGACAAAGGTTCGGGTGAGCAAAAGCAGGAGTTTGAATGCTATTACTGCAAACAAAAGGGGCACATTAAACAAAATTGCCCCAACAGAGCCAAAGATCAGGCCATGTTTCAAGAAGATTAGAGGTGTCAGGGGTTTTCAGTTTGGGTCCCAGAACATCTAGGGAGCACTTGATAAAATTAAAAGTGGGACCCTACAAAGAAGAACTACAGTTTATGGTGGATTCAGGAGCAGAGTGGACAACGGTGTTACAAATACCAAAGGGATGCTCTTTGAGCGATGATTCCATGATGGTAACTGGGGCAAAAGGAGACGCTTTTTGAGGTCCCAATCATAAAAAACATTGAAATAAGCACAGGAAACAGAAGACACATTGGTAATATTTTATTAGCCACGGGCGCAGACTTTAACTTGTTGGGGCAGGACATGATGGTTGCTCTGGGGGTTGGGCTAGCGGTGGAGAGAGCTCAGCTCAGACTGAGACTTTACAGCCTCACTGCCCCTGATGAGGAGAAAATAGACCCGAGGGTGTGGTATGTCCCGGGAGAAGCTGGGAGGTTGGACATAGAACTGATTCGGGTGGAAATTGAAAGGCCCAAAGTACCTATAGGGTCAAACAATACCCCCTTTCCATGGAAGGGAGGAGGGGCTTGAAACCAGTGATTGATGAATTAGTAAAGAAAACAACATTAGAACCTTGCATGTCACGACACAATACCCCGATTTTGGCAGTGAGAAAACCAGACGGCAGCTTTAGGCTGGTGCAAGATTTATGGGCTGTGAATCAGAGAACTAAGACTGTTTCCCACTGTGTCGAATCCTTACACTTTGTTAAACAATCTCTCCCCTGAAGATGCGTGGTACAGCGTGATTGATTTAAAGGATGCTTTCTGGACGTGATTGATTTAAAGGATGCTTTCTGCACGTGTCCTCTGGATGACGGCAGTTGCGACTATTTCGCATTCCAATGGGAAGATCCGGAGATGAATAAGAAGCAGCAGCTCAGGTGGACTTCGTTGCCTCAGGGCTTTGTGGATTCTCCGAACTTATTTGGACAGGCACTTGAGCAAGTTTTGAGTGAGTTTGTACCCACGGAAGGAACAAAGCTTCTACAGTACGTAGATGACTTGCTAGTTGCAGGAAAAGGGGAGGAGGAGGCAAAGACAAGCACAATTGGGCTTTTGAACTTTTTTGGAGAAAAGGGATTGAAAGTTTCAAAATCGAAACTGCAATTCACAGAACCGGAGGTCAGATATCTGGGACATTGGTTAACAAAGGGGAAAAAGAAATTGGATTCAGAAAGGGTGGCAGGGATTATTGCCTTACCACGCCTGCAGATGAAAAGAGAGGTCTGGCAGCTTTTGGGATTGTTGGGGTATTGTCGGCAGTGAATTGAAAGTTATAGTGACAAGGTGAAGTTTCTCTATGAGAAACTCACCACAGATAGGATCAAATGGATGCAAAAGGATGAGCAAGAGTTTAAGGGAGTCAAGGAGGCGCTCACGGCAGCGCCAGTGTTGAGCCTCCCTGATGTCAGGAAACCTTTTCCGTTGTTTGTAGACGCTAGCAACCACACAGCACATGGGGTGCTGACGCAAGACTGGGCAGGGATCAAGGAAGCCTGTAGGGTACTTGTCCCGGCTTTTGGACCCGATCAGCAGGGTGCCCATGTGTTTGCAGGCTATTGTAGCTGTGGCTTTGCTAGTGGAGGAAGTGAAAAAAGTGACTTTTGGAGCACCTCTGGTAGTATTTACTCCGCACAATGTGCCGGGCATACTACAACAGAAAGCGGACAAGTGGCTAACGGATGCAAGGCTGCTGAAGTATGGGCCCTTTTGATTCATTCACAGGATTGGAATTGAGAACAACGACTGCGCAGAACCCTGCGCAGTTTCTGTCTGGGGAGGCTGCAGAGAAATTAGTTCTTGACTGCGTAGAAACAGTCGAGCTGTAAACCAAGATCAGGGAGGATTTAGAAGAAGAAGAACTAGATGAAGGGGAAAAGTGGTTTGTGGACGGGTCAAGCAGAGTGGTTGAAGGGAAAAGAAAATCAGGATATACGGTTGTGGATGGGTTGACAGAGAAAGTAATAGAGGCAAGTCCCCTGAATGCAAGCTGGTCTGTACAAGCATGCAAATTGTATGCGGTTTTGAGAGCATTGAAAAGACTGAAAGGGAGAAAGGGAACAATTTTCACTGATTTGAAGTATGCCTTCGGGGTTGTTCATACATTTGGAAAAATTTGGGAAGAAAGGGGGCTGATCAATAAGAGGGGAAATGAACTAATGCATGGGGAATTGATCCGACAAATTCTGGAAGCACTGAGATGGCCAGAAGAAATTGCAGTGGTCCATGTGAAAGGGCATCAGACAGGAATTCAGTTTCGAACCAGAGGGAAGAATTTGGCGGATCAAGAGGCCACAACTGCGGCATTTATGGTGGTAAGTACCCCAGAGCTTGAAAGGGAAGAAAACCCTGAGGATTCCCCTCAGCCCTCCCCAAAGGAAATTGAATGTAATGAAAAGATTGGAAGTGAATTGAAAGAAAGTAAGTGGAGGCTACCTGATGGAAGGGAATTAGTTTCCAGAAGATTTACTAAGAGAATTTTGCGAAGATTGCACCAGAAAACGCCCTGGGGCGCACAGGCCCTGGCAGAACAATTTCTAAAATTTTTCGAGTGCAAGGGAATTTATGAATTGGCGAGACAGGAAGTACAAGGGTGTTTGATTTATCAAAAGATAAACAAATCAAGAGCCAGGAAGGCTGCCCTGGGGTGTCGCCCCATTGCATACCGGCCATTTGAAAGAATTCAAGTTGATTTTACTGAATTGCCAAAGGTGGGAAGGTTCAAATTTGTATTCGTAATTGTGGACAAATTGACTCATTGGGTAGAAGCCTTCCCCAGCTCTCGAGCAATGGCCCAGACGGTGGCCAGAAAATTACTGGAGGAGATTGTACTCCGATATGGGGTAGCGAATTACATTGATTCAGATCAGGGAACACATTTTACATCAAAAGTTATTAAGCAAATGGCTGATGCTTTGGGCATTCGGTGGGAGTACCACACTCTGTGGCACCCCCAGAGTTCAGGACAAGTGGAGAGAATGAATGAAACTTTGAAGGCACAGTTATCAAAATTGATTTTGGAGACAAAGATGTCCTGGTTGAAGTGTCTGCCCTTAGCTTTGCTTAATATCCGAACCATGCCTCATTCAGAAACGGGGCTCTCACAGTTTGAAATGCTACAGGGAATGCCATACAAGCATGGAATACCAGTGGGACACCCCAGATTTGAGGATGGTCAGATCCAACCATACCTCGTTGCGATCAACAGAAACTTACAAGAATTTCGAAAACAGGGAATAGTGACACAGAATGCTCCTCTGGGGTTCACTATTCACAAAATTCAACCTAGAGACAAAGTGTTTGTAAAAGTGTGGAAAGAGGCATCGCTCTCTCCTCACTGGGAAAGTCCTTTTCTTGTGCTCCTGACAACAGACACGGCCATTCATACAGCAGAGAAGGGCTGGACACACGCATCTAGAGTGAAGAGAGCCGAGCAGCAGGAGGAAGCACCTGACTGGAGAGTCACTTCTTCCCCCGGCTATTTAAAAATCCGACTCCAACATCCTCATAAATGACAAACAACGAGCAGATAAGTTGTATACTGTCAGATTGTGTATGCTATCCGTTTGTGCACTTCAAGTGTGAATATTGTCAAGGAGTTTTTGTGATCCATTGCAGAAGGGGACAGAGGCCGAAAAGACTGTGTACTCAGTGTTTAAAAGAAGAACTCGAGTTGACTGATCGTATCCAGACCTTAGCCACAAGTCTGAGCATCACTGAATTAGATTCTCAAGAGTATTGTATTTTTCAAAACGGGGTGTGTGGGAAGATTAGGTCCCAAGCAGAAATTCTGGATGTGGAGTGCCGAAAATCCATCAGGGTCCCTTGCAGTTCTGATGCAATCAGGGTGTCTCAGTGGAGCTTCTTTAAGAGGCGGTATGCGGCTAGGTCCGAGGGCATCTTCCCTGAGGAGTACTCCTGCTGCTGCAAAGATGGTCTTCCTGACCACTGGTGGCACCCCAGGGGGCGGAGGCAAAGGCAGAGGAGTACGCCTAGTGGGAATCCTGATTAGCCTGAGCCTAGTCATGTGCGGGATGCAGAGTCTGATCATTGAGATCCCCAGGAACAACGAAAGCTCCGTGGTTGAGTGTAGAAATTGCACTCAAGTAGTCCCAGTTGCCAGGGACGAGAGATTCTCGACATACCAAGCCCCAGAGGAATGCCTGAACGGAACTAGCAGGTACTGTTAGAAAAATAGTACTCGGGTGAAATTGTGTGAATTGGAAATCAGGATTTGGTGCACCAATCCTGAGGCAGGGTTAAAGAACGGGCAGTCAAACAATCACGAGTTCCAGAAGAAAAAACGTGATGCAGAACAAATGTCAATCCCCATTTGTGACCAGTGTAATCGAACTATGTGGGTCAGGGGAAAGACAGAATCAATCCTTATTGCATATCACCAGGTGAACCCTTTGTGCTATGATAATGCAAAGTTTGGGGATATGCACGATGAATGGGAAAATGTATTGGCTAACAAGGAATACAAAATTTGATAATAAAGTTACCGGGAAAAAGAACCCACTCATATTAAATCTGGCACGAGCAAAAGATGATTGGGTGTGCCTGCAATATGACAGGGTGATTTGTTTTGCAAACAACAAAGATAATGAGGATCCTGAAGGGAAAATGAAAGAAATTATTCAAGAAATGAGAAGAAAGGAGTCAGAATTGAGGAAGCAGAAGATTGAACAAGAAAGGTTGAAAACACTGAGTGAACAGTATGAGGCCTTGGAAAAACAATATTCTGATGGGGAATTACCTTCCCCGGACAAGAACTTATTCATTGATCTGAATTAAGAAACAGCAACAGAATTGGGTTTGTCGAACTGTTGTATTTGTGGGGGGCTGAAATCTGTGGAGAAATGGCCTTGGAAAGGGGAAGGTTTGGCTCCTGAGCAACTTCTGAAATGGGACAGTCCGAGGGTCTCAAAATACAGAGGCCTGAGGGGTGGGTTTTGGACCAAAGAGTTATTAGCTCAATTTGTGTCAGTTGGGAGGGGAGAGAATACACCAAAATGGTGGGATACACCCCCTGTGTGTCTACTTTGACGGTGAATTCTGATTCAAAAAGCAAGGCATGGCTCCCAGCCCCTCCTTTGGGGTATTGGAGCCTGAAAAATGATACAAATTGTGAGTGGGATGAAAGAATAGGGTTATGCTGGGTCCAAAGTCCAGGAGCCAACCCTTTCCAATCCTTAGAAAGTGTAAGAGAATTCTGGGGAGACCCAGGGAAAATAAACATTAAATTTAAATGGAAAGCACTGGATGGGATTTATTAAATCTGTGGAAAGAAGGCATACAGTGAATTACCCCCGGGGTGGAAAGGGTCTTGCACTCTAGCTATGATCAGGCCAGTTTTCTTCACTCTCCCGAGGACGAAAAGCAATCTGTTAGAGGCTCCCTTGCATGAGACCTTGAAAAGGGAGAGGAGGAGTCTGAAGAAGATGATACCGGTGATAAGCGGGAAGCAAGCCTGGGGGGAAGAGGAGTGGCCAGCGGCAAGAATAATCGATTATTATGGGCCTGCTATGTGGGTTCAGGATGGAAGCTATGGATATAGGACCCCAATCTACTTACTGAACAGGCTGATCAGATTGCAAGCAGTTATGGAAATTGTATCAAATCACACCTCAGAAGCCCTAGATTTACTAAGTCAGCAGCACACACAGGTGAGAGACTTCGTGTACCAGAATCAAATAGCATTAGACTATTTGTTGGCCGAAGAGGGAGGGGTGTGTAGAAAATTTAATGAATCAGAATGTTGCATTGCGATTGATGATTATGGGGAAACCATAAGAGGTTTGGCGACCGAAATTAAAAAGGTGGCCCATGTCCCCGTCCAAAAATGGAATTCAATTTTGCAGTCCTCCTGGTGGGACAAGTTATTCGATGGAGCATGGTGGAATAATGTAATATTCCTCATTCTCTATTCAATAGCTGGAATCCTATTCCTACCTTGTCTGACTTTTATCAGACTGATCCACTCAGTAGTCAGGGGAATGCAGATTGCAATAGCTCCCAGAGACTCAGAGGGAGCTTCCAGAGGTGATGCATCTAAGATCATGAGGCTCAGGGAGAGAAAGTATGCCAGTGATGCTGCAGAAGCATTGGCAAAGTTTGAAAGGCAAAACACTGAAGAAAGGGGTAGTATAGTGTATCAGGGCATCCCACAAAGGGAATACCGTATAGTGTAAGGGGTACTCCGCTTGTGAGGAACCCTCAATGGTGATGGGTAGAAATAGAAAATTAATAAAGTAGAAGCATGAATTAAATAAGTAAAATAAATGGGAAGGGATTGTAGTATATGATAGAGATAATTCATGCTTTGTAACTGTGTAAAAATTATAAGGATCCAACCATGCCTCTGACCCCCATGGCCAGAAGCAGAGCTTTCCTTTCTATTCAAAAGATTTCCCAGACTTGCCCAGATAAAATCATGACTATTAACAAATGAATGAGTCCTTCCTGGGCAATCATCGGCCATTTCCCAGGAATGTCCAGAACATTCACAGAACGCACATGGAAGAGATTACATCGAGGAACAGGGGATGTCTTGGCTACAGCTGAAAAGAGGACTATCTTGAGGAGCTCTGACAGCCATCATAACCTATGGACTGACTTTTGTACAGGACTGAATCTGTATAGTCCCCATTATACATATGTAGGGACTTACAAAAATTTTAGGTCATTTCTGCTCCAGGCAGAATAAACTGTATAAAAACTACCAGGAGCAGTTTGTGTGACATTCTGGGGAGATGCTGATACTACGTTGGTTCGATCCAAGTTCACCCAGCGTCAAAGTCTGGGGTTGATGCCGTCTTGGGTGTGGCGGTTTTAAAATATTCTATTTTTTGGTTGTCAAGCTAATAAATTTATAAAATTTTTTTATAAATTCAGCTGCCGATTTGATTATTTACAACATCGGCATCCAGGGATATACCTCTGCCTGCTCTCGTGAGGACAGACCCCCAGCTCTGCCCCTGATGGACAAAGCTGCATTCTCTTCCTCCTCCTCCAAGTCACTCCAGGGAGCTGCAACAGAGTATCCACGGACCCGTCGGGCCTCCCAGCCTTGAGCTGATCACTTTTAATAAAGGCATCAAAAAGGAGAAAGGTCTCCTGCCCTGTTTATTTCAGTGGCTGACATAAGACCCAGCCACACCAGGCAGCACAGGACTGGACATATCAACCAATACCACAATAACGTTAATTCATTCATCTGTTCATTTCATTCCCACAGGAGTTTTCAGACTACCTGGACAGCATATGCATACTTTGTTTGTTCTCCCTGGAGCTATTGACTGACTCATGACATGGACACCACCCCCCAGCCACCCTGTGTAGTCCCGGCAGGGAGCCATATAGCTCAACTCATATTTTCCCAGCAGCACCCCTATCTGCACCCCCATAACTAAGGGGAGGCCGGGTTGATTCCACAGGGGTCCCACAGATTTTATGGACATAATGTATTACATGTGAGCATCCAACATGCCAATGCAAAGTGACTCTCAACGCAGAGACACTCCTAACAGGACTCATTGATACAGGAGCAGATGTGAATGTTATCTCAAAAAGCAAAAGGCTCGCTAATAACTGCCTCAGGTACTCCTGAGCATGGGTGGAAGAAGCAAAAGCCTGCAAAGCCAACACTGGGTGCAAATAACAGGGCCTGATAGACGATCACCACAGTTAAACTTTTTGTGACGTCTGTCCCCCTGGTTTTATGGGAGAGGGATGTGTTAATATAGTTGGGAAATTTTATGCATTCAGATTTTGTACAGGACTCATTGGGGACACTTGACACCCCCACAATGGTCCCTGGCTGAAGTGCCCCAGGCACTTTCAAGCACTGGAAGGAGCAGCCCAGTCCCCTGTCAAAAGCCACAGTTCATACATATCTAAAGCCCTGAGGAACACCCAGCCCTGGTCAAATTTCCAGTTATTTGCCTTTTTTTTAAACAATGTATTTTGTTGAGAATTTTTTGGTACAGCTATTTAGTACTATATAACTAAATCTTATTTTGTTTTGGCCTTGTTTATATCCCACTACTATTATTAAGTCAAACTTAAATCTATCCTACAAGCAATCTTTAAAAGCTGCTGCAGGGGGTGCGGCCTCGTCTGGCACCAGCCAGTCTTGAGATTTACCTTCTAACTTGTGAATTGTGATTTTTAATATAATTGTTACTAGAAAAATTCAAAGGTGTTGGTATAGAGGTGGTGTCTTTTTACCTATTATTAATATAACAAAACTGCATAGTTCACGGAGGGTAATTAGATAAGTAATAAATTCAAGATTCTTTAGCTTACATTCAAGACAAACCTTGAACTTTATCTGCAGTCAATATTTGAGACTTAACTATAATTAATATATAAAAACACTGTCAGCCTTACTAAGTGCTTGCTTTTTACTTCATACTTCTAACAAGGTAATTTTATTGTAAAGATTTTTGTTTTGAATTTAAAAAGCTGCCAATTTTTTAAAAGGTTGCCAAGTTCACAAGTTAAACCAATTGCTGCCAAGTTGGAGTTCTATTTATTGTTAATAATTTCATGTTGTAATATTCTGTTAACAGTTTCCTTTTAATCACCTGTTCTTAACAGAGCCCTGAGCCATCCCGCTGCTGCCGGGCGGCCCGGGAGAGGTGGGGCCCCACGCCCACCTTTCGGCGCGGGCCCGCCCGTGCCGGGGGTGACCCAGGAGCGGTGGGACGCCCCTTCCCTCAGCGCGGGTCCCGGCGGGGCTGGGGGAGCCCCACGGGTGGTGCCCCTGGAGTGTGGACCCGCCCCGGGGACAGGCAGGGCGACCACCCCCGCCTCAAGCACGGGTCCCGGCAGGGCCGGGAGGAGCCCCGCGGGTGCCCGCGGGGTCCGGCCCCCCTGGGAACGGCGGGCCCCCCCGACCGCAGCGCGGGTCCCGGCCGAGCCGGGGAGGGGCGGGGGAGCCGCGGGGGTGGCACCGCTGGTCCCAGGGGCGGGGACCGGCCGGAGTCGCCGTTTCCCGCAGGGGCAGCTGCTGGGCGTCGCCCGGCTGTTTCCTGGGAGATGGCACCCCGACGGCGAAAGGACGAGATTGACATGCAAATGACATCGTGTACAGCATGCCACGGGAGGGACCCCCTCACCAAACCTAGACAAAAACCCCTAAAACAAGGAGCCAATACAAAATTAAGAGATCAAAGTGATGTCTGGAGGTGAAGAACAGAGTCCCGAGCTGGCAGAGACGCTGAGACCCTTTTTTGCCCCTGACCATAACCGCAACGATGTTGGCTAGAGCCAGGACCCTTAAGTTCAAACCAAAAAATAGAATCGGGGGGTATATATCGTTACTGCTCTCGTGACAACGGACCCCCCCCCTTCCCCAGCTCTGCCTCCTAGTGGGCAGAGCTGCACTTCCTCCTCCTCCGAGCCACTCATGGGAGCAACAACGGCGTGACTGTGAACCCATGAGACCTCCCAACCTGAGCTGATCACTTTTAATAAAGGCATTAAAAAGGAGAAAGATCTCCTGTCCTATTTATTTCAATTTCAGTACAGTTGTGTACTTTCATGTTGTTTATTTTGATGTTTAACTATTATATGACAAATTTTCAGTAACCTTTTTGTAATAATAGAGTTTAAATAAGTTAATCCTTGTTAAGATTGATTTTTGTTTAGTCTTGGTGATGTTAACTTTAAGTTCTTCTAGATATATTTATTAAGGTTAAGTTTTAGTAAAGTTTAAGTTTTGTTCAAGTATAACTGTTTGAGGTATAAGATATAATTCCTTTGCTATACAAGTGAATGGCATAAAGACTGAATGATTTTGTTGTTAAAATTTCCTCATTGAAATTACAAGATACAGCTATTTTGCTACAGAAATAAGAACAGGTTTTGCTATTTTATTTTTTAGGATTAACTGAAAGGGAGATTTTGGGGGTTCGCTTAAGTTAGCAATATGAATTAAGCATTTAAATTTTAGCTTGAAATATGATGTGTTAAATTTTATCCTTTTACTTAAGAAACCTCTGCCATGGTACTAAGGGCATAGGAAAATTTCTGAAGCTTCTTGTGATTAAGAACAATAGTGGGAGAAGACCAAGGAATGCAAGAAACCTAGATAAAGGAGCTCCTCTGTCTCCAAGCTGATCAAAATTGACAGACATACTCACATAAGCACCAAGGGACCACAGCGCATGCGCAGAGAAGAAAAGTTCAAAAGTTCAACCGTGAGTGTTATGAGTTAAAAAAGGGTTACCCATTTTTTAAAAAAAGGTTGTAAATTACAACTTTAACCAGTTCTGGCAGAGGAGAGTTCTTTGTTAGCTTCATGTTGTAATCACCTGTTAAAAGTCGGTCATTAACTCCCAATTGTTGAGAATTCCCCTTTTTGTCAGTACCACCATGCCTGCTGCCAGGTGGATGGCATCCTCCCCCCGGACGGGTGAAAGGAGGAGACATTGGAGTTGACATGCAAATAACCTCGGAGCCAGGATGCAACAGGGTAAACCCCTCACCAAACTCAGCAAATAAACGCCCAAAAACAACGAGGCAACCCAGAATTAAGAGATCAAAGTGATGTATGGACATAAGGAACAAAGTCCAGAGCCTGCAGAGACGCTGAGACCTTTTTTTTGCACCTCATAAAAGAAGTTGGCTGGACAGAGGACCTCAAATGTCAGAGCAGGAAATGAGGAATCTCCTGGTGCTCCCGTGAGGATAGAACCCCTAGCTCTGCCTGCCAACCGGTGGACAAAGCTGCACTTTTCCTCCTCCTCCTCCACGCCACTCCTGGAAGCAGCGGCGGCATTAGAGTGACCCGTCGATTCTTCCCACCTGAGCTGAGTTTTAATAAAGGTATTAAAAAGGAGAAAGATCTGCCCTATTTCAGTGAGGAAGACCATGGCCTTCAGCCTCATAGACCACCAAAGACCCCCACGAGACCACCGCTGTGAACAAGGCATGCTCAGAAGGGCATGGGTCCAATTACCATA
This sequence comes from Serinus canaria, assembly GCF_022539315.1. Taxonomy (NCBI): domain Eukaryota; kingdom Metazoa; phylum Chordata; class Aves; order Passeriformes; family Fringillidae; genus Serinus; species Serinus canaria. The sequence goes on along the minus strand of NC_066316.1, from coordinate 18,083,025 downwards.
TGAGGCAAGGACAGGTGGGGCCAGGGGTTGAATATGCATGAAAAGGTTGTGCAATGTAATGTATATGGAACACCTTTGTGATTAAAGATGTGGCTCAGACCAGGGCTTGGGGCACAAACTTCTGGAGAGCTATCTCGCTTGTGCCGGGTGCTGACATACATACCCACTTTGTAACTACATCAGGTTGTGGAGTCTGTTTATTCTGCATATCACTTCAGTACTGAAGAATGATTCTCCATATTATGACTGTAATTAGTTATGAATTATTTAATGCTTTCTTTTATTTTTTTGCTTTAATATCATATATGTCTAGGAAAATATAACCTCAATTTCTTAAGACAATTTCTACTGATTTATTAAGTAACGCTGATTATGCTATTAATTTTTTGATGTGAATTAACTGACTTTTTATAACAAGCATTACTTTATTAATTTGCTATTTGTCTATGGTACCACTGACTAACGATAAATGAGAAAGCCAGCTACTTTACAAACCTTCGCTTATTGTTATATAGCTATTCATAAGACATATATCATTTTTCTAACTACTAAGAAGTTTCTAAAATATATTAAAAAGACTCTTCCAGTTAAGAGCCTGGACCCTGGCCAAGTCCTGGCCTTAACTAGTAGAGAAAATTTTCTGCACCAAAATTATATTCAAGTAATTTTGACTTAGCTAATTTGGACCAATAATAGCTAAACCTCCTTTTAAGGTGATCTTGGAAGTTTTACCCAGGAATGATTTTCCAAGCCCTCACTTTAAAAAATAAAGCTTGCCAATTACTACAGACTTTAAGTAATAGTACAATAGTAAAGAAATTTATAAGGCATTGTTTTAAATCACCATTCTATTTTTCATGTGCTACTAGTTGTATCTATAATCTGATTTATATTTACCTAGTATAAGTTTATTGTTATGTTACATATTGTTTTGCTTTTATGTTACCTTCATGTTCATAATCAGAAACACACATCTTATTAAAAAAAAAAATAGGGGTGAATATAGCTCCTCCAGAACTTTACACTAAAAAAATTTTTTTTTGAAAGCAAATAAAATCATATCAAATTGAATCCCATACCTTCCTGAAACACCTTTGGAACCCCAAGAATTAGAGTTCCTGGGTTCTGTAAAATTGGATTTTTGTGTTAATTTTAAATACATGGGAAGAAATCAGTCTAAAGCTTGGGATGTCTCTCCGTATCACTCCATGTATAAGAATCAAACCTTTTGGTACAATTACCCTTCTGGCAGCCTTTCTAAATCCAGTAATGCAGAATCATCAGGAAAGCTTTTAGTTTATAAGGATCAAGGCTGAGCCTTTTAGTGACTGGAGTTTTTAACTAAAATATTATTTTTAGGATAGGTATGTATTTGGTAATTTTTACAATAATTGTATTAATCGTTATACCTTTCAGTGTGTGCAGAGATTAATTAATAAGGCCATTAAAAGAGTATTTTTGGTCAAAAGGAAACATCTGTCTTTGGGGGGACACAAGACAGATGATGGACTTTGGACCTGGTTAATATAAGAGATTTGATAACAGAATGCCTTGGCAAAAGCAAACAGAACTTTGAAAATTAGACCTAGACTGCAAGAGAATGAAATCAAATGGGTTTACTGGAAAAAGATAATCCCATTAAACTCTGAAAGCAAGAGATGTTGCTATATGCATACGTTTGTGTACGTGATTTTAACCTTATCATTGTAGTACGCATTACTAATCTCTCTGAAATAGTATTTAAGCATTTGTATCCCACAATGAAATTGGATTCTGATCACCGAATCAGTCTTCCTCCTCTCTCTCCATTGCTGACATGGTACCACATACCTTTTGTTAGTCTTTCAATGTGCTTCTGAATCTCAATGTCCACATTAAAATGGATGTATGTGTCCTCCTTCCTCAAAGCCACAGGAGTATCCTGCACAGGAGTCAGATCTATCCCATTCAAATCTGCAGGAAAGAAACAGCATGAGAATGGCAGAAGTTTCTCAGACTTCAGGGTTCAGCTTTAAGAGATTTAAAAGTCTCTCCTAATCCTGCCACAAAAAATTAATCCACACCTGGATGTTTCTACAAAACCTAAAAAGGGGCAATCATACCCCTTCACAATCAGTTAATTTTCTTTTTGAGTGCAACACAAAAGCAGCTAAAGTTCTAGCAGTATTTCAGATAAAAAAATTGTAGTTATCCTTCTTTTTATTTTTAAGAGTGCATTTCTTTCTCCTGTCAGCAAAAGATTCCATTCCCTGTGCACAGAGGACTCCAGAAGAGCTCCAGCCCAAGTGGGATACTCACCAAAGACAGCCCTCTACACAGGGTCTGCAGGGCACAGCTGGCACAGCTCACACATCCTGTGTGTGCCCTGCTTTGTCCCTAGATACAACAAGCGTTATTACTCTTGGGTTTTCCACAGAGGCATAGTAGGGCTCTGGGTTGGACTCCAGCTCTCAGCACCAGCCCCTGGTTTTGCTGGCACAGCCAATATTTTTTCTCACTAAGCCTCTGCTGTTTCCAGGGGTATATTTGTCCTGTCTTTCCTCTCATTCCTGATCCCTTTCCCTCTGGCAGAGGAAGTTGCTAACGATGTGGCCAAGACTACAGGTATGGAGTGCACATGTTGTGCTTGGAGCTCAGGCTGAGGCCCTGGCCCTGGAGCACCAGTGATTCCCTTCATCCATGATATGGATGGCCGGGGATTGCCAATGCTGCATCAGGAACAAACCTCTCTCCAAACCTGCAGAAGAGCAGCTTGGTTTAAAACCAAGGAAATCAGCTACTAAGTGCCTTCAGACTCCTAACAGTCTGAAGAAAAAATGAGTCCTCAGAGTTTGCCTAACCAAAAATCTTGGGAAATTAAAGTATCAAAAGACACCATTAGCAGACTCATCCATAGCCTGCCCACACTCTCATTTTTTGATCCTATTTTCTACCGCATTACTTGGCAGCCACCACTTATAGGTGAATGAGTTTGGATACAGGGAGCGTCATATTAACAGAGACTTGTTGGGAAAGCAAGCCCAGCAATAGTCTCCTTTAGCTCCAGAAGGGAAATGAGAGCTACAGCAGCAGTTTTAGCAATGTACAATGAGACAAACACTTCAGTGGCAAGGAACAAGGAATGTTTGCTTTACAAGCCCTGGTATGTATTCAAGGGATATTTGATGTTGTGAACCTTCCTCCTGACAGAGGATGTCTGGTGGAAGAAGCACTGATCACACATCTCACAAGTCTTTCATCCTACATTTAGTATCCAATAGCACATCTCAAGAGGATACATACAAGATCATTATCACAATTAAAAATAACAAGAGGCTCAGCTACAGATTTTTACATGATAAACAAAAAAAATATCCTCTGCCTACATTTAAAGATTGTAAGGAGAACCTGAAGTAAAGCAGAACACAAGGCAGGGGCAAGCAGGTTTGACTACAGAGGCTTCCTGCTAAGTGCAAAACGGGCGATAGTGATACTCTCATTAGAAAGAGTATGAATATCAAAAATCTTAGCCTTAAAAGATACCAATTATGCTACCATCTGAAACAGAGAAATCCTCATGTTGCCTATCGTGGACTGACAGAGAGAGATGTTCTTCCAGATTTATGGAGCCTTCCACCCCATCAGGTTTTGGCTGAAGCATTTCACAAGCCAGGCTAACACATTTTTTATTTTATTTCATTTCACTTGCAAGCTTTGTTTCCCAGCTTCATACCTATCCCTCTAAACCTCAAGCCCTGGTAAGATTACATTTGTATTACTACAAAATTAGTTTAATGAGAGGGCAAGAATGGAGTCAGTGGGCTGTGGTTCCCCACCTCCAGAAAGCCCAGAGACAAATAAGTACGGGGAGTACACACAGTCCAAGCAGATCTGTACTTAGGAGTCCACTGCAGAAGCCATGATGGAGAAGTAGGGCAAAGTCACTCAGCTCTCAGCATAGACAAGCCACCCCTAAGTGTACAGAGAGAAGTGTATCCTGCAGATATTCACCTCCCAGTAGCTGTCAAATACAGAATTTTTCACCCTTGATTAAAGAAGAAGCCCTACATCTACAACAGAAGTGCCAACAAATGTTTTTTCAGCAGGCTGAAAAATCAATAGTGCCTTCAGAAAAAATGCACTCTCTCCAAAGCAGCACTGAGGAGTCAGAACAGAAATCATTACCCTTTACACTGACGGTGATGTAAGGATCAATGCACTGCCCAGCATCTTTCAGACCAATTTTCTCTATGGTGATGGTGAGTAACGTCATCCCGGGTTCAGATGGCAATCTGGGCAATAAAGTACCTGGAAAGAGTGAAGCATATTATTAACCCTTGGTGTCTTCTCAAAGCAGACGTCCCACTTGTCCGATCTTCTCTCATGGAAGATGCTGTTCTTAGGGCGTTGAAATTCCAAAGATTCCTATCCCAGTAGGACACACCACTATGGGAATGTCTATGCACAAACACACAAAGTCCTTTGACAGACTTTAAAGCCCCCCAGAAAAAACCCAGGACTGCCTCAAGTCAAATCAACTGATAAAAAACTAATGCCATAAAAATAGAGGGGAGCAGGGTTTAAAGTGTTATTCCGCAGAAAAACCATTAATGGAACTCACTTGATAGCATTTTTGAGGATTAAATTTGGGAGGCTGAATTCAATCTGCAGTTGCAGGAGGTTTAGACACTTGATCAGGAGTCCAACCCCACTGAACATGACTTGGCTTCACATTGAACATTTAGACTGGGAGATTAAGGAGGAAAATGACATTGTTGCAAATCACACAGAACATAAGGGAACCAGTAAATTGTTTCTTAAGTAAGTTCTACTGGCCTCTACTTAAAAGGGGGGGGGTGGAAAATGTAAGTGTTTGCATCCCCCAAGTTCCCTTCTGCCTAAAGGAAGGAGTACCCAGCTTTGCATTAAGAATATCTAGCATCAATACTTGGTGGTCAGTATAAATGAATCCTCCCAGTGTTGAGGAAGACATTGCAGCTGTCCAGACTGTTCAAACTCACTAAAAGTCATAATATTCTGTCATCAAACATGGAGTAGGTTACTTCATGCTGAATTTAGCAAAAACTGGCACACTTCAAGCCCCTCTCCCCTACTGGATAAACAAGCACGAGGATAGAAAGTACTCAGACTCATAAGCAAGTTTGAGTTACAATGTAATTATTTCCTTTCACAAGTCCAATACGGGTGTTTTCTAGACACAATTTTTTCCTCTCATCAGCTTGAGGAACTGTGGAACCACAAAGATTTTGTCTTATGAAAGACTGGCTTTGCAAGAGGGACCTTGCATACTGCTCTGAGAACTACAGGCTCAACTTCAGCAAGATTTCATAAGCATTCCTGCATCCAATCCCCCTCTCAGAATCATGTGCAAGACTTGAATTTCCATCTCTGATGCTGTGTGTTTCTGTATTTCCTGTCCTGAGGAGACTCAGGGCCTCCAAAGCACCGTGTCCACACATCTCAACACAGCACAGCAGAGCTCAGCCCAGTGTTCGAAGCAATGGGAAAGGCTACTGAGTGCAACGGGAGAAATGTTAGAGAGCAAACTTAGTAGAGAGCCCTCATTTCTGCAAAGCAGCTCATGCTCTCATATTTCTGTTTCTTTCCCAAAGGGATGTTCAAAAATAGAGTTCTTATTTCAATCTAAGTGAAGGAAGAAGCAAGCCTATCTTCTCTTTGGCACAAACCTTTGCTCCATCATATGTCAGTTGTCTCCTAAAAGCAGCATGGCACCCAAGAGCCAGGAATAACTGCAGCCTTCAGCTTTCCTGTCCATCACTCCATCCACTTGACAGAAAAATCACCTGAAAGATGCCTCAGCCTGGAATTTATTATAAAAATTCTGGCTTAAGAGAAATTATTCTGTTCTTGAAGAATGCTTTCCAGAATGTATGAAATTGCAATGGAGAGAAGGGTCAAAGTCACTTCCAGGAGACAAGAGAACAGTAGGACAGACAGTATCCAAGGAACACTATTTCCTTCCTGCCCTTAGCAGGAGGAACAGCCAAGCCAACAGTGGACTAGAGCAGCTGATTGTAACCTGCCTCACATGAGCCACAGCCCCAGGCAGGGCTATGCTGGAGCCTCTGCAGCCAGAGCAGGTAATAGTGCCCTCTCCGTGGCACAGCTTTCCTGGGCTGGGCACCACCCCCCTGTCAACCACCACAGCCTGGGCCCCTGAGCAGGCTTGCACTGAGGCCTTTCAGGATAAAGCTGCAGCCACACCAGACACAACCACAGGGCATCTGTGCCAGAGGGGGATGGGAGCATCTGCAAATGAAAATTTGTCGGAACTCAGGACATCCCTTTGGGAGTCCGGAGTTGCTGGGACCCTTGCCAGGGGGCTCAGAGACCCTGGCACACAGCCCAGAACACCAGTGGGTTTGATTACGAACCATGGAGCAAATTGCCACCTTTACATGAAGAGATGAAAGCCACAGCAGTTTAAATAGTGTAATAATAAAGTTATCACAGGGTGCAAATGTAGGTTTTGGGATTTTTAATATAGGGGATTTTGGGGACAAGATGGAGGGATTTGGGTGTGTCCAGCCTTCTTCTTCTCTACCTCCATCTTCAGTGGTGATGGGCACTTTTAGATTGGTTTAGAGTAGAAGCTCACTGTCTAACATAGGTGATAGGTATTGGAAAATAATTGTAAACACGTTATATGTAGTTTGTAGTATATAAAGATAACACCACCCTGGGGGCAGGCATAGTGCCTCTGACTGTCCTGATGAGAGGACCTCGGCTGGGCAGGAGGAAAAATTTTATAGATAAGATACAATAAACAACCTTGAGACCGAAAACTGAAGAGCTTCAATTCATCCTTTGAACATGCGGGCTGAAACAGAGACTTTTAACACAAGTCGGGGTAGCAAACCCTGCGGCCTTCTGACAAAAAGTATCCTCCTCCAAGTGGGTTTCAGGGACAGTAAGCCAGCCCAGCAGCCCACTGCCAGCAAGACACAGAGCATTCAGGCTCTCCACTCCCAAATACCAGTTCAGAGAAAGGGGAAAAAAGTGCTAAGTCTCCTGGTGAAATGGTCTATAGAAGAGCACAGCACTGGAATAAAGTCATATATAACCAGGAGAAAGGCAGGAAACCTTTGCTGTTAGAGGCAGCAAGCCATTGGTCAGTTCAGCTCCACACAGCACAGAAGTCTAACTACACAAATACTCTTTGTGTAAGATTTCCCATAAAATGTGTATTCTACTAAATAAAATCCAGCAACACCCACCCTTGGCTACAACATAACCCAGAACTCATTAATTAGTATAGGAGGATCTCTAAAGAGCTGTTTGAATCAACAAACATGACCTTTCTTTTTCTCCTTACTGAAGTCAAACGAAGTCCAACAGATAGGTGCCCAGTAGTGTGACTGTTACCAAAAATTGTGTTGTGAGGATTGGCAGTAAGAGCTGGATGAAGAAGACCACAGCTACATGAATGTGAGCACAGAAATTACTGTACATACTAAAAGGTTCTCATACCTTTGTTGGCTCCTGGGTTAGATGAATGGGGTAATGTGATAACAATGAAGTTATACATGGAGAAGACAAGACCATGGTCAATTAGACAGTACTGGATGGATTAAGGGCACATCAAAGCAAGGAGTGCAACACAACTCTGTCAGTTTCAGATAGGGAAATTCACTTTGCTCATAAGGCTCACCTCAGGGCTGCAAACTGCTTTTGTTTGAGTCTTCCTGTTGTACTTGGGACAGACAGAAGGCATCTCCATAAATGGATTTATCATGGTGAATAACAAGGATCAAGACAGCAAATGTTAGCCATCAATATCACAATACATTATAGCCTTTTTGGGAGCTTGGCATGAATAGCTGTAGACTGTGCATGTCCACATCAGGTCAGCCTGGAGGGACCATATTCAGCACTGTGCTTGGGATCACATCTGAATATCATCTGTTTTCTCCAGATATAAGTAATGCAACACCCCAGCTCTTTTGACCATTATTCCAGTACTGGTTTCTGTACTTGTTATCTCATTCCTGAAACACAAAGTTTGCCAGCTAGATCTGAAACTAGAAACTTGTTTCTTCTGCAAAGAAATTACACCAGGAACTAAAGGAACCAGGAACACTAAAGAACCTCTGATACAAAATTTAAATTGTCAAAACCTGAAGCTTCAGGAAGACCTTCTCTAGAATTTGTGGTTTCTACAAAGTACTTCCACATGGACAAGGACTTCAGCTATGAAAATCAATACCTCCTCTTTCTCTTCTCACAGCCTGGCTTCACTCTAAGCCACTGTCTCACGAAACAATGCAACACAAAAATAAGCAGCAATAACTTCTCACATCTCTAGAAAGATGTGCTGCTTCTTGCAGGAGAAACATTGCCACAACTTACATTTGAACACATTTGAAGTGCTTCACATAGTTAAAGCGCACTAGGGATGAAAATACCGAGTCTGAGTCAGGATTAAAGGCTAATTATTTGAGGTAGATGGTACCACCCTCACAGGTTCTCCATACAACTGTTTCACAGTAAGATACTGTTTGCTGGAAAAAAAATTCACTGGACACCCTTGTGGTTCTCCAGTACAGCATTAGGGTTTGTTTATATGAGCCTGTAGCTTCCCACTCAAACTTTTCAAATCACAGGTGGAAAAAGAAGCTTTTTAGAGTCAGAGTTCAGAGATGCTACAGAGGCTGGCATGGCAAGGCTAGAGCCCCTACCTGGAACTCTAGCAGAAAAAGAGTTTGGAGACCCTGCTCCAGCTCCTCCTTCCTCGTCATCCTCATCAAACTCCAAGTGTTCCTCTTCTCCGGGCGCTAAAATCTTCCTGTAAAACACAAGAAAGAAAAAAATGAGACCAACACTCAACCATCACCTTGTCAATTCACAAGCCAGCACCTGAGCAT